>NW_024104720.1:1200000-1800000 GCF_003945595.2 Pipra filicauda
AAGGAGAGGGATTCAGTGACGGGTTAAAAAAAGTTATAAAAATCCTCATTTTTGAAAACCTGAGCCTTAGTTATGACTACAATGCACTAGAGAATTGGAGAGGTGATTGTTTTACTAATATTGCTAATCCAACCATAATGAACCCACAGAGTGATACAACATGGCTATTTTTCACAAAACTCTTTCGAAAAGACAAAAATAAAAAGCATTTTCGTTTAAAAATGGCACTAAAGAAATCTAACTTGACAAAATCAGAACCAGCCATTTTTGCTGAACTGTGCTTTAGAGAACAGTATTACAAACACCCCTGAATATTGTGTTAACTTCTGTTCACTACCATAAATAAAGCAAGACATTTTGCCTTGAGAGAGCTGCATATGACATCAACACAGCAGGTCAAATTCACCTTCGAGAGAAATGCACCTGTTGATCCCAAAGTCACATTGGCAATAAGGGTGAAGGAATTTCTGCGAGAGCTGTGAATTCTCATGTTTACTGTCAAAAGGAATCCCAATCTTCAGGAAAAAAATGAAAGTGCATAAAGGATTTAAATGTTCTAGAAGAAATGTTCTGATTTTGTTTGTGATAACATTAAAATACCTAGACTTTAATATTTTCCTTAATGAAAAATTCTGTGTGAAAGCATACTACATCATTACCAAATAGTTAGGAACATCAATGCACTTGATTACATTTACAATCCAATTTCAAGCTATTCAGGAAAAAATTGCCTCATACTGTGTAGCGACATGTCTTTATTTCTCTGTCATCCATTAGTCTCATAATACATAGAAATTCTGGTTGTAGTACCATTTATGAGCAGTTACATTTCACACACAGTTTTCATTGTTTTTGTCACTACTGAGTTTGAGCCTTATCAAACTGTACCATGCAGAAATTTACATACATAAATTACTTCAAAAGCAGATTTTTCTCCTAGATGTACAGTTCATTAGCTCAGTTTCTCTCTGTGACAGGAGCTTGAGATTTAGCTCCCTGATCCATATTTATATGAATGTAAATTTTAGAGATATGATTCCTATTGTTCCTTGGTTGACACTTTGGCTGATCAGCTCTTATGAAAACCAGGATGCTTATTTTACATCTAAACACGGATTCTAGGATTACATTGACTATTTTTGAAGCTTTGGACTTAAAATTTATAGTTGTAGCTATTTGAGGGAAAAAATAATTTGCTTTCTACTTATATCGCTTTAGGAAATACTGTATCTGTATATTAATAACCCATGAAGTCACCTGAATAATTTACACACTGCGCTGTACGTTTCATAGATTACTTTGTCCAGTGCTAAATATTCATAATAAAAAAAAAATCCTAAACATAAGCAAATTTCAAGCTGCTGTCTTATTTCTTACTCTCAGGAACTGAACAATAACACTGAACACTGCTTTAGGTATCCATATGCTGGTTCATTTTCAGCAGATGGTCCCTAATAGATTGTTATACTGTTGGTATGGTTACCCAAAGTAAATTTCTGGATCCTGACACATCTTGTCTTCAGACTTATGATCTCTCATATATATTTAGTAGAATACATGTGTATTCCAGGGGAAATCCATCGTATAACTTTTTTTCATACACACAAAAAGCTCTGGCTAGATTGAACAAAAATGTTCTGCAAAAGTATGAATATTTACTGTCTGAAAACTGACCTGGAAAAATATATTATAGCAGTGATTACAGAAAGAACTATTGGATGATATGAACTATATTCATGCTAATACAGAACCGCATCTACAAAGGATTAAAGTGAATAAAGGAGACATGGCCTGTGAGGTTCTGACCTAAACCCTCTGTCATTATAATCTGGAGAACTTGGCTTCATCTATTTTTAAATGATTAAGATAATGGGTAACTTTTTTTAAACCTCTAGCACTTTTGTGAGAAAAATTATAGATTGTAATAAATTCTAAATTCCACAGGTGGCTCAAAAAACTTATAGCAAATTTATGTCTAGAGGTTACACTCATTCTATAAACTTTCTCACAGAGGTAGTCAAATGAGAGGTGCAGATAGCAATCAACAGAGACAAGTTGTGAGGAGAAGAGAGCAGTAAAAAAGCTGATAATCGTGCACACTCCAACTGCTTTAATCTCTCTTTCCCCCCAGGGACACTGTGCAATTGCAGGAACTGGCAGCTTCCCTGCAGCTGGCACCATGCAGGTATAGGAGCACACAGCCAGCTGCTGCCCACCCTGACCTGGGGGGATCAGGACCGGGGGCTGCTCAGAGTAATCCGTGTGCCCTGCTCCCCAGAAAGAGCCTGGATGGTCTTATTCCTTCCAGTTTTCCCATGTGCCTGTTTACAAGACATTAAGTATACAAATTATGGAGGTAGAGTGGCCAGATTTGTGTTAAACATGGGAAGGCAATGAGCTACAATTTTGAGAATTCCTTCTCTGTTTCACTCAGGTAATAAATTTCCTTCTCAGAAACAATGAAACAAAATAATGATTTCTGAAAACTATGCTCAAAGACATTCCTAAAGCATAACAAATAATTCTGTGAAGTAATTATTTTTTTTCATTTGGCATTTAACTGTCTTATACATGAGACTATCTTTCTCAAAACTCCACATTTGCTCCATGACAGTGGGATTATGTAGAAAACTAAGGCTGAACTGGGGAATGCACATGGGGAAAGAAATGGAAATTGTAGAGATCTGAGCAAGCTGTAGGTTTTCAGTTATCGACATTTAGCCACAACATAGAACTTTTAATGTTTTCATGAGCCCATTCTTCATAAAGAAAACCAAAAGAAAGAGAATTCAATTATTAAAAGCTGCACGCATCAGCAAAAGGAGCCTTTACATCTTTGCACACCTCATCAGCTTGAGCTAAAACAGTCACTAGTAGCTATCATGAGCTGTACAACCACATAACAGGAAGACAAGGTACAGATTTTGCCTGTAGGTTTTATAGGAACATAGTAATAGAAAAAGAACAGTGAAATTCTAAAATCCTGTGTTCAGATTTTATGCTCTGCCCACACTTCTTGTGCAACCATTTTTGCCAGTCCTAATCTCAACTTTTTTCTTGCCTCTTACTCCTTTCTAATTCCTACGTTCCTTTCCCAGTCTGGGTCCCTACTTTTCAGGCCTCCCATTTTGCCTCTAAATTTCAATTGTAATCTAATTTTAAGTCAGACCTAGTCTCTCAACTAGTTTGCCACTTAAATACCAAACTCAGGCTCTATATTCCATCATACTCAGCTTTCTTCATCAGTTCTTACAGTCTTTCCTGTCTTTACTGGCTTGCAAACTTAGTTTAATTCTAGGGGAATTTTATACAAATTCAGTCTCCCTCTTCAACATTTTCTCCCAGTATACAGTTCCAAGCTTTTCCCTACCCTTTTCACATGGACAGGTTTCCCTGTTGAAGCTCCTAGCAGCAAACCCGATTTCTCATCTTCAGCCTCTTTCCTGCTCCCAACGTCTTGGCCCTACCATTCCCTTGCAGTGCCAGGCTCCCATCCTAGTGTCAACAACATAGTCTGTACAATCTCCTACCCATCTTTGTAAGGCATGAAGACCATAGCTCTCTCCAGTAGTCTTTTAAGGACCTAGGAGGCCAAATACATGAAAATAAGTTTGCCAGATGGCAGCCTGACAGGCATAGCTAAGTCGGGTTAGATTGATAAGTCATTTTTCTCTGTTGTGGTTGGTTTCTTGCCCTGTGATAGTACCAATACAGAGAAAAGCTTATGAATTATCATGAAGGAGTAGAATAATGTTGGCAAAATTATAGCAGCACAAGCCTCAAGAAAAGACGCTGTTATACATCCCTTGTGTAACTATATTCTGTATTTGTCTTGTAACAAATTTTGTCAGCATAAAGACATATGCCACCAGAAGTCTACAGGGGTAGTAATAATTGAGTACAAGGATAATTATTTTAGTGAAAATTAAACATAAAAACCCCCACTCTGATGTCACAGTTAAAGAATTAAATCCAAATAGACAAAGCCAGAATGTACTATGTTAACGGTAAGACAAGCTTATAACGTCAACTGAGATGTATTCCACTTTCAAATAGGAACTGTGACAAAGCAATATTGTGACCCACATCATATTCGTGTTTTATTGTAGTCATCTAAAAATGGCCAAATGCTTGTCTTTGTAGGAGCAGAATATATAAAACTTATGGAGGCTTTAAATACCACGACTTTGAATTTCTTACGATTCTGGTATTTATCAAAAGTGTATGGGCTTTATTTGGCATGCAGGAGTTGTGCAGGAGCAGTCATTATGCAGGACTGCTTTAACACCCCCAAAACCCCAAGACAGTGCAGTTCCCATCAAAACAGACAGCTTCTTATCCTTCTAAGTTTTACCAGAAGGTCTGGCTTCTTCAAATGGTTCAGCTCACTAAAGCTTCCTCAGGACATCATGTGCTCTCCTGCCACTGATATTCTCCTCTCTCTCCTCTCATCTCTGCTGCCAGCCCTCCCACTGCCAAGGGAAACATAAAAGTAGTTCCCACCTCTCACTGAGCAGAAGACATTCTGCTGCCCAAACCAACAAAAAGGAGACATATCAAAACCAGAATTGCACAGTTATTTTTAATACTAATTCTATTCTACTTTCCATTACCTCTACTAATCTTTTCAAAACTGAAAAGTAATGTATTTCCCCCTACTGACTTCGTAATTTCCATTTGACAAAATTGATTCCCTTGCACCCCTCTGTTTCTGTTCCAGTTAAAATTAATGCATTTTTAATTTGCTTCCTTTGAGCCCTAGGAAGATCAAAGATGGTAACCAAGCTCTGGGAATTTTGCAAAATTTGTTCATTAGTAGTCTGATAGCAGAAGGAGCGTATCCTTAATTTTTTTGTTTATTATTTTCCAATAATAGAGGAGTGGATGTATAAATGGGTGAAAATAAAAGAGATTTTTGAAAGCTTTATAAACAACAGTTAATGAGAATCTTTGACTAATTCAAGACACTCTAAATACTTTAGTTCCACTCTCCACTGCACTAAAATGGAGCCATAGTGTATTTTTATTATTTAAAAATCTGTACACTTTCTCACAATGAGACAGAAATCCACTCATCTCTTCACAAAGCCACGCTGTACACTTAAGATAAGTGTCCAATAAATGTATGGAAGCAAGCTTGCCCTATCTGATGAAGATAGATTTATTCATCATATTCTTCTCTCCCTTACTTAATGCCCACTTTAATGAAATCAATTAACCAATATTTTCAAAAGCTGAACAGAGATTCTTCCACGTTGTGAAGAAATTTCACTGTTGGGAAAAATTTTCCTCATGAAAATATTGAGGATGACAGGCAAAAGTGGTAGGCCTAAATGTTATATGGATTTTACTGTCATACTTACATACGAGTAGTAACTGAAGCGATTACAAATTAATAGGATCCACAGTACTTAAATAATTTTGGAACTTTGTACTCCTCTGATTGTAACACCAGTCTGCTCTATCATGAGACAGCTAATTCAAAAAACATTAATGTGCTTTTTCATGCAGCACTACTTTTGTTTATTTGTCAGTATAGATATTGTTTGTGAAAATTTCTAATGTCTGTGCACCCAAAGATAGAAAATATCTATAAATAATATCTGCAGAAAATGGAAATGGCATTCTTGTAAGACATAAGTAAAGAGTGCCACATTTTTCAATCAAGTCCTAAAACCAGTTTTATCTATCCTGGCAAATCAAAGACAGAAAATGTATGACTAGTAAATATTTATCCTGGATAGCTAATTTGTTTTACATTAAGAAAACTGTTGTCTTCTGTGATTCATGCTTGTGTTTTGGAGTGGGATAGCCAAATAAAGCACTCTTTAAAGTTTACAGAACAAAATGCATTATTTACTTAATTCCAGAATATTGAATAGGGCACCCTAATAGCCTTGAATTTCCAGTATCACTCAGAGCAAAGTAGTTCATTAGTCAGCATCCAGATATCTGAAAGTTTATCTCCCTTGTACTGGTTGGTGTCTTTTTAACTGATCTTAAATAATTTTTAACATCCAGCTGTGCATAAACAATTGCAATTTGCAATTTGTTGAAGAACAGGGGCATTGTAGAATTGGAAAAAAAAAAAGTAATTGCTTAGTAAGAGTTCATTGTAGTACCTGTTCATTCCTATTTGAAGTGTATGTGTTGTGAAGATGATAAAGTTCTGAGGATAATAAAGGTTATTAAGTAAATGCTTTTATGTGTTAGACTGAGAATATCTTGTGTAAATTCACTGATTTACAAAAACTTGTACCAACATAGCTGAAAACATATTTGCAATATAAAATTTAATTTTTCAGAAAGGTAAAATACTGGTTCATCTTTCACTAAAGAAGTTTAATATAGAAAGTGTAAGATCCTTGACAAATATATACAGAAGACTCTGGTAGCATAAACTGATATATTACAGTGGGCTCTTTGCACAGGTGAAGAAAGGGTGGTTTCCAATTCCCTCCATCCAGAGTATCCTGTTTCTGGTACAGAAATTTTTTATAATTTCAGGGTTTTTTAGCATATTTTGTATTTACTCTTCATTATTTTTTACAATGAACGATATTTGGGATTTAATTAACAAACATTTAAGCAAACCTGACAGGACAGAATAGTAGGGGGAAGTACTAGGTGGTTGTGTTGTTAGAGTGCCAGAGTGCTAGATCCAGTTCCAGATGCAATTCCTTAATAACCTCAGACATAAATCCTCTTAGAAACTGAGTTAACTCTCTGTGCCTATCTGAAGTCCAAACCTTTCAAGGGAATGATGTATCCCATTGTAACAGACTCCCTACACATTGTAACTGTGGAAAAAATAACAGTACTGACAAAAGAAATTAATAATAGAGATCTCTGACCACACATAGAGGGAAATAAAGAGAGAAATCTGATGAGGTTTTGGAATATTGTTCTACTTATTTTGGATGTGACTCTTTATCACTTATTAGAATAAATATATTCAGATGCACATAGGAACTGCATTTGGCACTACTCTATAATAATACTGATTTTGTTTCTCTGTTTCATGTGCATTTCTCTTAATGCTTTTTCTGTCAAAATGATTTCTATTCACCATTTTTCCAATTTTTAAATAAAACCATTTGATTAAAAGTACTGCATGAGTGAAAAGAAGCTCCATGGAGAAAAATATCAAATGAACAATACATACATGAAGTGCTGCACTACTCCTGAGCTGAGCCTAGTTGTTTACAGAAAATATGCTGTACCAAAAATGACAGAGACGGTTGTAGTTCAGTTCTGATCAGAGTAAACTTGTGGAATTTCAATCAAAATTAGAAATAGAAAGCTGTTTAAACAACATTTTCTCTCGCCTTCTCCTACTAATTCATGAGAAATCCGGGTGTAACATCTGTATCTAAACCAAACGTAATAAGAAAACATTTCATAACAGTTGTGAATCTACCAGAAGGAGCCCTCTGGATGCTGAAACAACATACTAAGTGAGAGTGGGGATTCGAATTCACTTTGACATTTTATGACCATCTCCACTGCCCACCTCTCGTTATAAAGACTGAAGAGAGGATGCTTGACTCCAACTCTCAGAGACTAAAAAGGAGATCAAGAAAGCCCCAGTCTTAAACCATTCAGGATCTTTGAACAGGACACATGAACAGGGTCAGCACAGCTGTGGTCAATTAGGAAAGGTAGCAAAACAATTAGAAAATTATATTTAAAAAGCAATAAGAAAAGAGTTTGTTTCTTCTCACCTTTTTCTTCATTTTTACATTTTTGAAAATTGCATGAACCCTCCATGTTTTTGCAAACATTGCTCCAAATGCAGTTGTGTATCCCACTGTAAGAATCCATGTTCGGACCTAAAATATATATACATAAATAAAGGCAAAGTCATTTAATTTTCAATGTACAATGTGGATATCACAATTTAAGCCAACTTGTTTCTCAAGGCCTCGAGAAAAAAATATTCAAAGAACTTCACAAAAATTTTAACATTTCAGAATTTCTCATTGCTTACTTGCTTTTTTAACTTCTCCCTCCATCCTCTCTCCAACCGAAACAAATCTGGATGCTGAATTAACCCTCTCTTTCATATATAAAATCACAAATCTCTTACAATATTCTGCATTTTTGTTCACTTTTGTTGTGTTCTGTGCAGATAGAGGAAAGAACTAATGGAGGAACTCGAGACAGACTATAAACAGTACTCAGCGAGCTAACATTAACAGTAACATTTTGATCAGAAATGAACAGAGAAATAGAGATGTTATTCAGACTAAATAAGATAAAATTGTACTATGTGAGATATGCATCACTCAGTGAAAACCCTGAGTATTCTGGAAAGGTAAGAAAACAGGAACATAGTCTTGGTAGACAGGTCCTGGAGATGGTGAGCTTGCACAGAGTGATGAAGCAATAGGACCCTGAGCTGGCCACAGCTATGACATAGACCTATCTAGACATTTTCCTCATAGTGAGCTTCACAGAGAAAACCAGAAAATTTAAAAACTAAAATAGAACTGATGTATTTAGTGTAAAAAAAGAGAATAAGGTGTGTGTTGTTTTTTTTTTTTTTAATAGAAAAGCTTCAAATTGATCAAGAAGGAGAGAACACAAGTTACAAAAGCTTTTTTCTGCAATTTCCCAACTGCCCATAGCCTCTTGTACATAGGCCCTCGCTTTCAGACTTGCTTTGATCTAGGACAGTGACTTTCAGAGTTGTAGTAAGTTCTGCACAACCCTCTCTAATTCCTTGGAAGTTTCTCTTTTCATTACCTATAGGTTTGGTTGTTTGAAAGCTTTTCTGCCCTCAACAGGCCATCTTCCTCCCCAAAGATGGGTCAGACACTACAGAGCATAGCAGGTAGAAGACCATGCAAGAGGCACAGCATGGAGCTGGAAGCCAATAGCTGAGAAATCACAAGGAGGAGGAACAATCTCATCCTCTTTTTAGAGACTACACATGAACCAGTTGTCAAAAAGGGAGACTGCACAAAAACAAAGAAAGAAGTCCCTTGCAGATGAAAAAAATGAGGGAGAGACAATGACTAAAGAAAGGGAAGGGAAAGCTATAAAAAAGGAAAGCCAGACTTCTTTTGGCCGTATTGATCATGCATCCTTGGCCAGTGGTGTTTTGTGATGTAAAACTAATCTGATTTAGAGAAACCAGCACATTCTGAGAAAGTATTTGGAAAATAACCTTTAGATGACCTAAAGGCAATGTTTTTCATTGGAAACCAGGCTAGTTTCACATCTAACATCTGGAGAGTTTGGGATTTTTAACTTGTAACTTCAGGATATGCATATTGATGAGAAACCAGGTGTTCTAGTAAGACGAAAAACTTGGCATCTAAGATAAATATGAGTAATAATCTAAGTGCTTCATTTCTAAATATATGCTATCTAGCTTTTGCTTTTCCAAATTTTTTCAGAATTTCCATTTTAGTATTCAAAACGTGGGTTTTTTTCTCCCAAAATTTTCTGTGGAAAAGAAATTCTGAGTTTTCATAAGTATTAGTGATTGGGCATCAAAGCAGGAAAGAAAAGATATGAAAAAAAATATTACACATTCAAAAACATTGATAAAGTAATAAGTGACATAAAATTACTGTCGTTCCTTACAATAAACAAACAAACAAACAAACAAACAAATAAATAAGTAAATAAGACACATTTGATCCATAATGGTTGGGATTATGTATAGAAGACTGTTTAGATATATATTAACATCATAGTGGCACCTAATGTTGTGGTTTATCTTTAACATTGCTCATACTGACCCTGAATGTAGAGTTCACCCATTGCTGGTTAATCTTGTTGTTAATAAAACTGATAAACCAACTGCGATTAGATTGAAACCCCACTTTGTGACATTCTTGAATGTGATATTGAAAAAGAAACCCCTAACCAAAAAAAAAAAAAAAAGAAAAAAAAGTAATAGATATTTGGGTCAGCAAAGTATTATTTTTAACTGAAATACTTCTCAAGTCTTTGCTCATTATCCACTATCATACATTATGCTTCAGTAAAACCACTGTTAGATCAACTCTGAGTGATTTAACAAATTCATTTCATATCAACATGTTCATCTTAGCCAGTTACATTTTTTTTGACTTGACACCAATAACCATACTTAGCATTCAATCTTTTTGCTGCTATTAATAAGTATTCAGCTCTTTTCTGTACAGTTTAGTGATATATTTGGCAAACAAATACATGGTATTTTCGTGTCTCTAATAAGAGTCTGATTTGTTCTCACTGAGACAGTAATTGTCTCTTGGGAATAGTAATAAATTCAATTATGCTCATAATATGTTTCTAACCCAATATTCAGAAAAATGTTATTTCTAGAATATTTAATTCAAAAAGTTTTATATATTCCTGATCTGGATTGTGCATATTAGAATAACATAACCACTGTCTGTATTGGAAACATTCTAGCTGAAACATACCAGGAGATTTTGTCAAAATGAGATCACTGTTGCTAAGAAGGAGATGGTAAGTTTCATATGAAAATAAATTTTTTACTTTGAAGAAAATTACCTCGAATTTGTCTGTTATAATTCATTAATGCAGCTGGCAAAATGAAAAATTTAGAAAATAGCAGAAGCCTCTGAAATTCATATATCTGCTCATTTATATTAAATGTATTATACCTCCAAATCCCACTCATTTGAAAGAACATGATAAAAATAACACCAATAATCATAGAGGATGACCATTATGTTATAGAATTGATCAGTAATTCTCTCATGTTGGAAGTTTATAATGACGTATTTCGACAGAAAAAGCTGAAGAAGATCACCCTTCACCCAGTACCCACCAAATGAGCAGGAAAGAGGTCTCTTTGTAGACAAGAACTTGCATTCAAATACGTATTCCAAACTGGACACAAAACTTAAAAACATTCTTTTTTTTTTTTTCTAATTAAATGGTCAGGTCATAACAAAATTCTTCATGCCTTCAATTAATTTTCGGACATACTGACTAATTGAATATTTCCTACTAATATTTTTTTCTCTATAATTCAAACACAATGTAGAAGTGTCAAAGGAAATTATATTCTTTGGTATACAACAATCAAGTATACTTATACAGATAGTAAAATGCAGTCTCCTAGTTCTCTTTCCTTTATACTTACTACACTATTTTGGTTTAGGGTCTGTTTTTGAAAGTATCATGTAGGAATTTGCGCTTTTTATAAGTAGAAGCTCTTACAGGTGCATTGCTTGTGATAACTAAAAAAACTAGAAATCATTTATCTGATGAACAACACTGTTGACAATCACCAAACACTGAAAGTGTCTCCATAAAGAAACAGACCTTTCTGGGTAATTTTTTTTAATGGAATAGTGAAACAACTTGATTCTTTAAGAACTCCTTCTTCAGCTGGTACAATATTTAAATTATGTTTCTGTAGTGGAATCACTTAGACTTAAAAATTCTTGAAATATATTTTTTACCATCTCAAAATGTGTGTGGGTTTTTTTTTTTTTTTGATTAGAGTTTTTTTGGATTTTTGGTTGGTTTGTTGGTTTTGAGGGTTTGGTTTTGGTTGGTTGGTTGTGTTTTTTTGGGGGGGTATGTGTTTGTTTTGGATTTGTTTTGGGTTTTGTTTTGGTTTGCTTTGCTTTGCTTTTTAATAAAAACTTGCACATCTTTCTTTTGTAGGACTTGACACTCCAGACACTCTCCAGTTTAATATATGAGACTCAGACTGATTAATTTAGGGAATATCAATAATTAGCCAGTTCTACACATGCACTGGGTGGAAGCTGCAGTGCCCACAGGGTTAGGCTGCAGCTGAATACTACTGCTGAGCATCTTAGAGGCATCTCGTACTAGACTTAGGCACTTAAAAGGGACAAATGTGAGAATAAATCATGCTGTTGGTTTAGCCCTGGAGAGCACAATTATGTTTAAGAGGACAATTCTGTTGATTCTTATGGACTACTCATGAGTTGAAAATTAAGTACCTTCTATTTTTCTTGGCAAACCAGAGACGTAAAGTACAATTATTATGAACAAAAATGTGTCATCTCAACAAGTTTTCACTGGGTCGTGATCCTGCTTCTATTAACCATGGCAAAACTCCTTGCACAGGTCTGCACAAGTGGACCACAAAGAATGAGTTCATCCCTTTGAATTATACTTTTCTCATTTATATCAAACATTTTTGACAAGTTTTTATGACTCTTAACACATTTTTAGAATTTGTGTGGCACCAGCACAGATTCCTGCAAAACGTAAGTGGTAATAATGTTATAGAATTGAATCCTGCTGTTTTCACATAAATTAAGTACAGTGGCTCATCACATGCTGTGAGATCTCCTGTGGTGATTTCTTAATACACTTTAGATCATTTTTCAGAGTTAATCTGTGGGCAGAGTAAAAGATGTTACACTTTCTCCTTTTTCTATAAGGAGCTTCTGAAATCTGTCTGCTGTCCTACTGTAGGAGAGGTAAAACACTCTAAAAATATTACCTTAATAAATCTCTGGCAAGGTTGTGGTGTATTTACTTAAGCACACAACATAATTTTGTTTCTAGGATCTATTCAGCCTCATAACTTTTGTTTGAATCCTTTTTTTTTTACCCCCAAGAAAATGTCATTTACTAAAATAGAAGCTGAGCAGGCCTATGTTAAACTCAGTAACATGAGTTTTTCAAAGGCAATGAGAATTGCCTTTGAATTAATAGGAGTGAGATCAGTCTCAGGCTGAAGGACAGTGAGGACAATTATGGAAGTGATTATACAAAAAAGGGATTAAAATTAACAGCTAAACAATTAAGTAGGAAATAAACTGAAGAATACACACAAAATTAAAAAGGCCAGATGAAAAAAAATAAACAAAGGCTATGGTTTCTGGAGACAAAGAAATAGATTAGAGGTCTAAATCCTCTTGCAGTTCAGTAAAATTTGAGTATCTGTCTGTTTGGGTTTTCTTTAATTCCTGTCCAAAACTAAACAATTTGTGGAAAAGAATTAGGCAAATATGAGGTCTAAAGATGGGAAAAAAACCTCACCCCAAAACCTGAGTTTTGAAAAATGCCTAAAGAGCATAAAGAACATGACTAAGGAGCACATCTTCAACTACTGTCCAAATATCAAAGCCAGACGCTATTTGGTAGCACAGCATCTAGTCCCAGGGGCTCTTGCCCATAGTATAATGAGAAAACCACGGCTTCAAGGTGGCACTGCCCAGATGTTTTACTTTCAGTCAGTTGCCTCAAAAATGATTAAACAGAGAAACTCAAAGTGACAAGTGAAGACAAAGCAGAAATAAATAATTAGGCAGAAGGTTTGTATGTCTTCTCCCTCTCCCTGTTTACCCATTAGAGGTAAGTCCCTTCTTCCAGAACTGCTCTCAGCCATCTTTCATAGTTTTAGCAAGTTGCCCACCATGCCCCTCACCCTGCAGCCTGCTCCCATTCCTAGGAATCTGTTTCATAACATCTCACAACAGTCTTTTCCTGCCTGCTCCTCACTGTAGCCTCTCAGTGTCTGATGTCTTTTCCAGGATGTCTCTCCACTGTTAAACCACCCTGCAATCCTCACCTTGCACAGGTTCAGGGTATCCCAAGAAAAGATGCAACGTGGACCATGGAGTTCCACCTTGCCTAGCTGTTCTCTCAGCATGGCAGACATAAGACTATGAAAAATCAGTAAAAAAGAACAAAACCTGCCTTTCACATTGTTACACGGTACAGAGTCAAAAGTGTTAGTGATCCATAACTAAGAATAATACTAGTTGAAAACTAGAAAGGGCTTCCTGAATGTCTAGATACGTTTAAAGGTCACATCTTAAAGTACACCTTTGAGAAGATAAGGTCTATAACATCTACTGTTGCCAAGAATGCACATGTTCTCAAAATGTTTGACTGAGAAAAACACAAATTCTGGATACTAGCACAGACACACTGCAGTAGGTAGCTGGATCTTTCAGTGGTCTGACAAAGTGGTATCTTTATACTCTCTCTCTTTCTATCTCTCTATCCCATCTCACCCCACTGTTTGGTTTCTTCCTTATGTACAAATTACCCCTAGAAGAGTATGAATCCTATACCGAATTATTTTAAACATATCATTTGCCCCTTTTCTATCACTGCCATCACCCAGTACAGCACACTCTCTAGGAGATAGTGATGCTACACATCACAACTACCAAGACTGAGGAGAAGCAGAGATGTTCAGTCTACCTAACGCAGCAGGCCTTTCTTTGCAGAGATTATGGGCATTTTACTCCAATGTGGAGCACTCAATCTTCAGCCCCAACTTAATAATTAGAAGTACCTATTTGAGGAAAATGCATAACAGAGAAGACTATGGTCCTCCTCGGGACCATAGTAGTCTTTCATCCCATAGCAGTTCCAACTTGCAAAGACATTACTTAAATGTAAACCATGAAATTCTCAGTGGAATGTATTGCAGAAGTCTAAATGTTATGATCATATCTAATATTCTCTCTATTTTAAGTATCTACATTTAGTATGTCAGCTTAAACTCTATTCATAGGATATGTCACTGGCATTGCTAATTTTGAGTCTCTCTCTTCCATATAATGAATGTTTTCAATTATATTTCCACTTGCTTGCATTTTTCCAGTTGGCATCACATCTCGTTTCACACCCTTACTTCTAACTTTTTTTTTGCTATGATATCATGGTAATTCTGAGATTAAAAACAAAGACAAAACATTCTCATTCTCTCTCTCTCTCTCATATCTGAAGCACTTTGTACTTTAGCATACATGGATTTAATGAAATATTGTATTGCTTTTCCTTGTTCTGTACGACCAATAAAGTTGCCATTAAGTAAGACACGATCTAATGATTCAATAATACACTGACCACTTTCTCAGAACTCACTGTTCTGGATCATTTTAATTCCATATAACTGGAGTTTTAAAATATGATACCTAATCTCTAATTCTGACATGAAACTAAATAATGCTACATTTGCTATTATGAATTCTTACTGCAAGTACGAACAATTATTATGCATATATTTGATTACTTTTCCATAGAAAATGGGCATACCAAGACAAAAAAAAGTGTGTTTGGGAACAAATTACCCACTCTATCACAGAGTTAACATTATATAATTTCAAAGACAAATATAATACCCCTATTCAGCAAATTATTTGACCATATGTTTGAAGTGCTTGCTGACTCTCAAATACATTTACACTTGTTTCTGTTTCAGCATAATGACTTATACACCATATCCTCCCACAAGTGCCTTACAGAGTGGAAAATGGTACTACAGCTTATCAAATAAATCCTTTGAAACTTCCAGGTGTTAATGGTTTAATTTTGGACCACATTTCAGTGTCCTTGGAATATCACAGCAGTAAGCATATGGCATATGTAGATTTAGATTTTAGAAAAGTATAAAACAGACATTACAAAGCATTTCACCCTCCAAACAGTGGTATGAACACTGTACTACAAAGGAAACACACCCAATAGAGTTGAAAGTAATACCTACAATTTGGAAAACATTTTTTCTTGCATTTGTGAGTATAGAATCATAGAATCATAGAATCATAGAATGGCCTGGGTTGTAAGATATCTTAAAGATCACTTAGTTCCAATTCCCCCTCCATGGGCTGTTATATACAGAGACTGTATATAACATATCTAATTAGGTACACTTGCTCTTGTGTATATTCTGCTACCCTGGTGAAATCTAACCACTTTCGAAATACAGAAGACAAAGAGGGTGATTACTTGGCTTAGAGAGGGGATAACACTAATGACAGAGAGGGGATAACACTAATGACAGCTTTATAGTTTTGCATGTGCTTATAAAAGCCAAATGAAAATTTTTACTTCCCTACCAAAAAAAATATCTCCCTTCATTGACATGGTTCTTCTCTGTGCCTGAGATGTATTTATTACACTCATGATTTGACTCAATGGCTTTTTATGGTCATTCTCCATTGTAGCTAGTTCTTTCAGAGACTAAGCCACAGTCTTACATAAAATGGGAATTTTAAACTAATCTCTCATATGGCTAGAATGGGTAATCAAAATCATGCATTTCCAGGGAGATGGATGATGAAGAGAGATTTGTAATGGCCTGATCCTATAAGCACTGGTATCTGTAAGCAGTCCTTATAAAACCACTAAGCATATTGCCCATATGGAAATCTGGATGTTTATGACATGGAGCCAAATGCATGTGCTGTACCCATCACTTTGTGGAAGTTTTGAGGAGAGGAGGAGAGAGAAAAGAGTTACTGAACAGAAAAGCATGTTTGTCTTTCATATTTATGAATTTCCCAGCATTAATTCAGAGTTTTCTAGATATAAGAAAAATGCATTGCCATAGTCAATGATAGCCATGTAAAGATGGTTATCATTATCTATGCTATATCTATCATTATTATCTAAGCTTCTAAGAGAAGCATAAGCTATTCCATTAAAAAATTATAACTGGAGAAGGAAATTTTATAAGAATTGTTTTAATGATCAGGAAGTCAGAAAAAAAAATTTCCTGATTGGCAGTTACAGAAGGGTTTGTTGCATCTATGGATGAAAAACTAATTGCTGACAGACCTAGGATTCATAAGGTATATAGGTAGCTGTGCACAGGAAAATACAATCAGAAATGCTTCTGTACTGGACTGAAAATGTGGAAAGCCAAGATTGGGAAGAAATCTCACAGAAACAGCATTTAACTATGTAAAAAAAAAATAAATCCAAAAACTCTGTTTAAGGCAGGTGGTGTTACTTCTTAATCAAAGTTGGCTTTAGGACACAGCATTCTCCCTCACCCTTTTCTTTTATTGGTCATTTAATCAAGTGGCTATATTAATCAAGTGCCAGTCCAGATCTATCCCTCTTCGGCAGATAGACAAACAGACTTAACATAATGTGACAGATACAAATCAGAATAAAAGGAAGAGATATGTAAGATATGACAGAACAAAACAGCTCACAGTTAATTTTTTTTTGCATTTAGAATATGAGGGTAGTGGTTACATTTTGAGAGGCGAATTAGATAAAAATCAGATAGAAGAAAGGTTCTAGCTCAGAGGCACGGGATTTTAGATGTTGGTTCACTTTTCAGACTGAGCTGTTTCACATTTAAAGAAGGGCTTAAATTTAGTTTTATATAGCTACATCTGTTTGGAATCCTGTTCCTTAGAACAGCTCAATTCTGATCAGTAGGTCTGATTCCCACATTCCTTCTATTCAGCAGTGCATGGCTGCTTCCAGAGGAGGGTTGTAGCCCAGTCATACAATGGCCTGCAGCCTGGCAATGAACTCAGGAGCTCTGAATACAAGCCCCTCAAGGCTGAGCAGACATCAGGACATGGATATTGCATCCCTTGCCACTACTGCAATGGAGGGTGAGAAAAGGTTTCCTAATGGCTATTCTGCTCCACTAGAAGTTGTTCCACAAAAAATGGTATAATTGCTGGATAAAAAACAGATGATGGCATCTTTCACTTCCTAATGGCCCCTATGTATTCACAGAGTTGTATACTAGTTTGGGAGAAGTGAACAGGATCATCCTTTTCAAGTCTTTGAGGCACCTGTTTCTACTAGCTCTATAGAGATTTAGTGCTTTACTGTAGAAAGACTGGATATTCTTTCTTTCTCTTTTCTTTTGCTGCTAATGTTTGAGTGTCTAAAATACAGCTGTGTCCATGCCCAGCTAAGGAGGGTAGGACTTTCCACAGACAATCCTGTATGTTCACCTATACTGTATCTTCTAGTCCATCTTGGCATATGCTAAAGAATCTCCAGTGTTTTGAAATGGTATAACTGAACAAGTCACATGGTATTTCACTTTTTTAATGGTTCTAGACAGTATGGAGGGTTTCAGCTGACATATTTGGATGTCTTCGCATCAACTAGCTTTATGCATCCAACTTTCATGCTTTGAATTATCCTGTCTCCAGTCATGACATCAGGAATTCAGACTCCTAAAAAAAAGGTGCAGTGAACTGCAACTTTCTACAGACTTGAAGAAGGATCAAAACCGTAGTGAAGATAACTCCTAAGTAAGTCTGATATTCTTAGGCAACAGGTCTAAGCACAGTCTTCAAATTTTTTGAGAAGAAAATGTTTGATTAAATGCCCTTCGTATTGTTTCTGGAGGGAATATCCTTGCAGTGAAGTTCTTTCTCTTTTCCCTTCTTTGAAATGTCCTCTGTAAGTTAGGCTGCACATTACAGTGAGCAATTAAGACATTTTAGGTTTCTAGGTGGACATATTTAATTTGGTTTCAGAGTTGCTTGTTTTGATTTAACTAGACTGTATTCTATATGGATCTAAGCGTGTGTGAGTTTATAGTGTAGCTTGGAAGTAGTAGTAGTCGTCTTTGGAGATTCAGCCAAAAAGATTGACTAAAAAGATCTAGGCAAACAGCAGTCATGAAGTTTAAAATAATATAGAATATATAAAGACAACACAGTAGTTTTACAGGTACTACAGTTGTCATGCTATGAACACAACCTTTAGTAAATCATCTTCATATATATGATTTCAAAACAAGAAAGTATATCTACCCTTTCAGTCTGAGGTCAAATACCAATGCACATGAAGCTTTCAATACTAATACTAACAACAACAACGTCAACAATAATAATAAAGCTTTGTGCAGGTCTCAGAATTTGGTCTCAGAAAATACCCCAGTAAAGAACAAAGAGATTCAGTTATTAAATGTACTAAGACATCCAACTACCTAAATTTTCTGCTTGCATTTCTCACAGGGCTTTCTGTAAGACTGTCTTCAACTAGAATATATGGAGTTACTTACTGTGCAAAGTGTCTCAAATGTCTTTTCGGAGACAAAGGATCCATCAAGACCAAAAAGAAAAATAGATGCATAAGAAAGCATCCCTCCAAGGATAATAAGGTTGTTCATGTAGGGACTGGACATCTTTATTAGTCTATGGACAAAAGGTGATAGTGCATTAAGAGGAAAAGATTACTGCTAGGCTATTAGAGCAATAATGAAGAGCTTTTTGTAACCAGGCAAACAGATAAACCTTCTTGTAGAACTTCGTGAAATCTATAGGCATGCACAGTATTTGCTGTTTTATAAAGTCTAGCATTGTCTAGAATTGTTTTAGTATTTGAATGTTTACTAAAAAGACCTCCTGTTTTACTGATGAATTAATTAGCAAGGGTTAATATTATTAGAAGACAGTCAAACATAGATTAAAAATATTACACTTTTCAGACAGTATAAAAGAACTTAAATACAGTCTGTTTCATATATTACACAGCGATTTCAATTAAACAGTTCTAAAATATCATCTTTCCACAGTTTTAACATTTTCCTTACATATTTATATGTAGATAGATATGTATACGTGACGGGTTCTACAAACATGGCATTTAAATATGAAAGAATTAGTGATAGAAGTAACACAAGTGTCTTACTTTTGATTTCTGTTTTTGATGTTAAAGAACAAGAAAGCACTGGCCATTATCATTCCTAGGATGGTGAGGGCAGAAAGGATGCTGTAGAGAGGCAGGGAGATTTTGCGCAGCTCCTCTTGTATGATTGTTTTGTCCTTTGGAGGCTCAAGTCCTAGAATTACATGAAGAAAAAAAAGGCAAAACCTCAACCAGAAGCAGAATTTCTGTAAGAAACTTTGCCTTATATATGATTCAGTACATTTAGCAACTGTGAACTACACCAGTAGTTGATGAAATCATTGACTTTGACAGACATATGTTAGTCACATAGATTGACATGAAGATTTGTATTTCTGGAACAGGTAAATATACTTTTTGGAAGAAAAACCACAACAAAACCCTGATGCAGAAACTCATACATGATAACTAGTCTCATTTTAAAGTTTAGATAAACACTAAAATGAATACTATGACTGTAAATTTTAACATGAGGTTATTGCTTTTCTGAAACAAGTGACAGAACAATGAGTAGAAAACAGAAAGCATCTCTTCTGTGCATACTGTCATTACCAGAGCAAATTCAAACGGCCTGTTGAGACCATTCTTGGTGTAACATCACTAGGACAGGAAATGACAGCCATGTGGGATGAAATGGGGTCCTGGGCTGAGGGCAAGGTAGGGGAAGCCCTGGGAGAAGGGGAGGCAGGACTGTTGGTGCCCTCAGAATAATGGAACAATATGGAAAAATATTTTTTGGTAGAAGTTTTATAGGAGCAGATCCACTTTGCAAATCCCTGCAGACGTGGACTTGAACATATGAACTTAAAAGATATGTTTAAAGCCATGAGCTTGATTGACAGTCAGCTCCCACTATTAAAAGTCTTGGTTTAATGAGGAGAATCACTGTCTAACAAGTGCAATAAAGCTCTGCATACCCTACTTCCCACACTTCAGTTTACCTGCTTACTAACTTTTTCCTTGGTGCAGGGAGTTGGAAAAAGGCCCTTTGCATCACTGCCTTCCTTCAGAATTGTATTTGTGTGCTCTATACTGCCTGAACCTGTCCTTTTTCATCAGTCCTCTGTGGGGCTGCAAGGGTGACCACATGGGGCCAAGAAGCTCCACTTCACAGCATGGCTGCAGAAGCAGAGCTCTGCAGAACCACAGATCACAGAGCTATAAGTAACTGACTAGCAGCTGCCATGGCTAATTTTTACGTCCACTCTTCTACTTTGCACCTAAAAGAATATTCAAGGATTTATACAACAAAATAACTTTACGCATACCAGTTAAGTTGAAATAATTCAGATCATGGAAACTTGCTATCCTTTTGTCTTTATGCCAAAGATTTTAAAAAAAAAATCCTTTAGGTGATCACAATAAAGTGACAGTGAAGGGATCATTTGCTGTTTTGATAGTGGAGAATTTTCCTCTTTTCTTTTTCCCTCCACAGAGCATGCATTTACAGTCCATGGCAATTCACAAAACTAGACGAGTAACAAAACAAAAAGATAATAAAGCACACATCTGACTTAAAATAACTAACACTAAAGAATAAAACCTCACAATGCTATATCTGAACCATAGAGAGTATACTGATGGTTTGCACTTATTAAATATAAGAACACCTTCAGATGTGGTCAGAACAAAAACTGTCTTGTTCTGAAAAAAACTATATAGAGATTTTTTCCCATCATATACTGTCTATAAAGGCAAGGAATTATGAACAAAGCCTGTCTCCTGTTACTTGATTCATCCTGCATATGTTCTCTGGAAATTAATGGTATTGATTCAGTATTCAACTACATCATTAGTTCCTCCTTGCAGCAAAAATAATCTGCTGGGTCCCAGACTCTGGCAACTGGGACAGGTTCTGAATTCTTCATTTCCAAAGCCTCATTCTCCAGACAGATGTGAGTTTATGTAGATGTGCTCTTTAAAGTCCTTTAAAGCAAAGGATACCAAAAGGAAAGGCGGAAAAGCAGCCATGAATTAGATCACTGCAGTGAAACTCCACCCATGCTCATGCCATCCTTGGGTTTTGGGACACTAGAGGAAGGTGTAGTAGAGTACAGCAGCTTGATACTCATGCACCTCACCACTCCTAGAGAAAAACCACACAGAACTGACAAAGTCAACTTGACTTTATCTTACTGAACTGCATCATAGCAGAACTTAGGAATAAATCTTAAATATTAGCTTTGAAAAAATAGTATGTATGCCTATATTCAACAGGAGACACCCTTAAAACTCATTTCAGCTCACATCTGACTGCCATGACCATATGCTCTGAAAACCATGGGTATGCCCACACTCCAACTGCTGTGAGGGCAGATGAAGTTCCCATGTTATCTTTGGAACTGCATGGGATAAAAAAAGGCAAGAAGATACAGCAACAAGGCTATATGCGTGCTGTGGACCCTGGGAGAGTTGCTGGGCTAAACACCCTCTCTGGCCCTGTTTCACATGGGCCATGTTAAAACTAGTCTTTGTATTTTAAAACTCTATTTTCTAACTAGCTAAAAGACACCTCCCAAAGAAAAACAACCACCTCCCTCTTGTGTCTGCAAACATAGCACAAGAGAACATCCCTCAGGTGAGATGAGCTGGGGGAGTGGGAAATGGGGATTAAATAAGAACATTATTCATTAGTGGAGACAAAATAGAAGACACATCTGCTTGCTGAAATATCAAAGAACATTTGCGTACACATATAAATTTGAATTTGCCCTGTCATTGGAATAAAAACTAAGTATACAATTTCCAAATATGGCGATTTTCTGTTCAGAATCCTATTTTTTAAGCACAGCTCAGTTCCCTTTCTCTTTCTTCAGTGTCATACTTTTTTATTAAAAATACTAAAACAGTTCTTTAATAGCATGCATTCTTACGAACTACATACATCTATTCATGTCACTCCTATACCTTTTTCCAGTCTTCTCTCCTACCTTGGAATCTGATGACACTGTTGTTTATTTCCAGTGTGTCAGCTACAGCATTGTATTCTCCCACCTTTACTTCCTTTCGCTCTGCAGAGAAACAAACAAGAGTGATTGTTTATGGCAGTTCACATGTTCTCAATTATTTAACTGATTTTTTCTTCTTTTTTGACAGTATGTCAAAAGGAAAAGAAATACGAAAGAATAGGGCATGAATTATTAAATCAGAATGCCAGACAGCTAACATCATTAAAAGAAATATTTCTGATTCTTGAAAGATATGCAAAGTATTTTTAAGAACTCATTTACATAATCAGGAAACTGTTATTGGGCACAGACATCTCCAGCTTAAAGATCACACAGTTTCTTACTGGCTCACACTATGCAGGACATTTTTGCTGGGAGAACAGGCACGGCTAAATCACACATTCCCCTCCCATTTAAACAACTAGGACATCTTGCTTAGTGAAGTATTTCCCAGGAGATTCATAGCAGCAGGCTCCAGCCAGTATGAAGTAGACTGGCTAGTTAGCAGATAGGCCAGGAATCAAATCTCTTACTCTGACTGGGAATTAGCAACTCATTAGTACCCTGACTGCAAACCTTACTATGTTATATAATTAAAGCCAACATGCACTTGAGATAAAATTTTACAGTTAGTCTCATCTGCTATTTTGGGACTATGGTCACATACATGACTTTCCTGCACCTAACGGAATAGAGTATGCAGATAGAGGAATTTAATTTGTTTGTCTGCTGCCTTGGCCACTGTAGCTGGAACTCTGACATGCATTTTCCCCACACATCTGATAGCATCTGGCATGAACGAATTTCTGTCATTTCTGTTGGGTTTTTGGAATGGCTTAGAAGTGCAAGAACTTACTAAATTCTCACTCTTACACTAAAACTTTTACATTTTGATCATACTTATAAACCCCAGGCACACTGGATACAGTTTTCTTTGATGAGTTAGCTCAACAGAAAGGTAGGGCCTTCAGGCCTCTATATTGAGGCATGCAATTTACATTTAAATTCTGAGCTCATGACCCTATTTGTGACACTGATTTTGGGAGCTGATGACCTTGAACTAGATTGCGAATTTGAAAAGTCTGTATTTTACCCAACAGATCCACAGTAACCTTTTCTCCTTTCTCACTCAAAGTGATTTTTGCCTCTTCAGCTCTGCTGAATGGAGCACCTAGCTCCATTTTAGTAAAATCTGCAGGCTGACTAATACTAACCTGAGAGCTCACAGGAGGTAAAAGTTTTCCTTACATAAATCATTATTTTTATTGTTAAAATTGTCTACACAGAACTGTAGATTGGGCTGCAAATCTGGCAGGGAGACCTAGGCATTTGCCCCCCCCATCAAAAGCTGGAGTTTGCAGCTCCGAAGACTAATTTTCGTTTCACATGAGTGTGATCTACTTGGAGGGCCCTAAGACTAGTTTGGAATAAAAGCAGAATCCCCTGGTCCCCAGCAGCAGCTTACAGAGCCCATCCATGTGGCATCATATACTCTTAGGAGTGAATATAAGTTTGTAATTTCTGTCACCGACTGAAATTCTCTGTGAAATAGGTACATGAATAAATTCCTGACAGTTGTAAACTGTAAAAGAAATATTCCCAGTAGTCATTTAAAAGCCAAACTTTTAAATGTCATTTAATGCTAAAATCAGAACTGATTCACTTCCATTTGTATTTATATCATGACAACTTTTACCTGTAAATCTAAAACATCAAAACACAACCTAGAGAGAAGAGAGACAAACATCAGAATGCATATTGATATACAGTGTGTATATTAGATGCCAGATGGTCCACAGCATCTACTGATAGGAAAGAGGGAAGACGTGCACCTTGATGTTGGTCTAGCCACAACTTTACAGCAACAGGCTAAAAAGCCTGATAGCTCTGATAAATGTAGAGGAGAAAAGAGTGATTGCTCTACAACTGTTTCTGGAGCTGGGACTAGGTGAGATGTGATAAGCATGTAACAGGTGGAGAAGCATACAAAAAAGACAGTGTAAATCCATGGTCTGATTAAAGTACTGCAGGTGAGAAAGTTTTTCTGTGATTACTTCATGTGACATACAATGTCATTCCTTTTCAACATTTCTATATTCTTACATGGTTTCCTTTGCAGATGAAGTAACACTGACAATGTGCCTGATGAGGTAGCCTACAACTACCTAGCCTGGGTACCAGGAGCTAGCCCTTGTAGGAGTGGAGCTTGGCAGCTGGAGAAACAAACTTCCAGGCCAGCCCGAAGATCAAGACTTTTTTGACCGAGAAACCCAAGACTGTGGGGAAAACCTGCAACATTTAGTACCAGGGAACCACATTATCAATGCCTTGTCCCTTACAAAAAGGAAAGGACAGTTCATAGAGAACATGCCAAGCTTTATTGAAGTCAAGAAAAGCCATAAAGATATCTGATATCTTAAACAACTGGGGGAATTAGTCTATGAGGGAAATAAACCAGATTTTTATTGAGAGGAAGGATATACTATCCTCCTGGTATGATTAAAGGGGTGCTGAGAGGGAGATATCAAAAGGTTTTGTTATCCCAGCAAGGAGTACAACTCAGTTGTAGGTTTTTCAGATCCTCAAGCACAAGTGCTGATCAGTGAAAAAGTCACCTCCAAATACTAAATAAAGGAAGCAAGGAGGCAGCATTATGGCTCTCTGCTGTCTTGCATAGGTCAACATAGATAAGGATGTAAGTGCAGGCTCTATATTTCTATGTGTCATTTCATCCAGTTTGCTTTGAAAGTTCTGAATTATTCAAGTTAGTATACTGTTGGTATAATGTAGCTCAGTCAAAACTTCTGAGTGTTCAACAACAAAAGGATAGGAGGAAGTGGAACTCCTCCAAAGAAACACAACAACAAAGTGCTTTGTACAATATGCACAATATGATGCTGACTTCTTTTTGTAGTGCTTCCATTATTTTTAACTAGATTTTTCCACACTCATGATAGAGAGATTGTACTGAAATCCCTCAGCTCATGTTAAAATGCGGAAGAAAAATATTGGGGGAAAATATACTGGGTTTGTGAGATAATGTTTGTCAATACCATGACAGGAGTGGTGAAATTTCAGAATTTGAATCTGCAGCTGTTCTTTCAAACAGGAACAAAAAACTATGAAAACTAACCAACACAGAGAAAACTGGCCCAGAAATACGTGAGTGAAATGTATGCCTATCTCACAGAATTATAAACAACTAATCCTTGATTTTAATTAATTATCTCAGAATAGATTACTTATATGATGAAAGCCTTCTACCAACAAAGAACTGAGCTAATCTTAAAGGTATATTAAAATTTTTTCTTCTACATATTTTATTACAGAATTTTATAGCCCACTTTAAGCAACTCCAGACAACACACTACCACTAAATAATTGGCTTACATTTCACAAAGTTAATACAGAAGATTTTCAATGGCATACCAGGTAGTTACATGTTCTTATTCAATAAAAGCAAAAGAATCATCCTACAACAGATATTAGCTGAGTAAAACAAACTTAGCAAAATTCACAGCAGTATTATGATTGCCAGTATGACTTATTCACTTACACTGAGAATTTCCAGATAAGACAGTGCTTAGGTTCAGTTCCTTTCACTACATAATTTCCATTTCCACCACATTTTTGTAAGCGTATTTAATTTACACCTCATGAAGATAGTTTCTACTGAGAGATATTTAAGGATGAGAGAAAGCATTTGTAATGCATGAGATGGTTCTTAGTTTGTTTTGAAAAAACATCCCTGCATAAGGTGCTGCGTCCATGACTCCTTCTCCTCGAAGAGCTTTTCAAAATTTTTTTATATACCTCCTCCTACTTCTCAACTCCCTTAAAACCTTCCTGTGACAGCAGTTTAAGAATCTCTTATCCCACTCTTTGTCAACTGCCCCTCTTGCTTAACCATCCTAATTCAGTGGGAGTGATTATATGCTTAGCATGTTAGAAAATCTTGCTACATATTCAGCTCTTAGCAGCCTATCTCAGGAGCCAATGTTATTAAACCTTGTCCTACAACAGATCATTTAGTTCCCTGGACATTGTTCCTCTTCCATGCATCACAGCTCAACAGGACTGCTGGCAGCTATAGGGAAAATTTACCCATCGTATCTCAGAAGAGTTTTGGAAAATGCCCAAGTGATTGCAAACTGGTAAAACTAAGCAGGGTCCATACACACCTGAAATGCTTAAAAATCCTTAGGAAGAGAATGACTCTGAAATTTGGAAAGACTTTAATCTCAAATTTCAAATCAGTCTCCTAGACATGAACCAGAAATCATGTCACTGCACAACTACTCACACTTTCAAAGACACATCTAACCTATCTGAAAGCTCACCATTCACAGGCTGTTGGCAACTCATTGATGGGCTCAGTCCAGAGACAGGGTGAATAGTGCTCAGAAACATTACATTAGCCTCCAGAGGCTTGCCTTTCTCCATTTTAGCCTCTGCTCACGTTCCCTTTTAAAGAGTGAATGCTTTTCTGTAACACTTTACACTGTCAGTCTCATCTAGCAATCATTTGTCACTCTTGGGTCTTAGGTCTTCTATGTCATTCCCACTATAGCCTTCTGTGAAGGTTCCTGAAGAGCTCATGTGCTGCACTGAGTGACAGCAATCCTGTGACCAAGAGTGTTCAGAGAGCAAGACACGGTAAGGAAGATGGGCCAAACATAAGCAGTGAAAATTCTAAACTGGAGACTGCAAACTGATGCCAACTTTGAGAACACTTCCCATATTTCAGTAAATCCTGTGCAATTTGCCTGCAAAGTCTCTTCTAACCTGCCCTACCTGTCTCACTCATTTTGAAAGCTGTTTCACAAAATAATGATATATCACAAAAGCTGGAAATGCTGTTTCAAATGCCTTTACAATGCTAAATGAAACTAAGCACGATGAAAGCTAATTTCCTTCAGAATAAATACAGAAACATTTCATGTTGTGGTTCATGTAGAAAGTCTTAGCAAATTAATGTAATTTTAACTTTCATAATATATCCTTGTCAGACAGGACTGAGAAGCTTTTCAGTTATCCTTATCACATATCAGCAATAACCAACACAAGTTGAAAGCTTCCAGTTAAAAAAAAAAAAAATCACAATAGAAGCTTATAAATAATGAATGAGCAAAGCCTTTTTCATGAATTTCATCCACTTGCAGGCAACTATTTCTTTGTTTAAAGACAAAAATGCTGAGATTAAGAATCACAGTTCAAATAAGGAAGAAAATGTCAGGTCAGATAAAAGATTATTCTTCATCAGAAGCTGCCAGAAAAGAGAGAATCAAGGAAGAAAAATAGGTTACCTTTGCAAGGATTTGAATTACCACAGTTTTTACCCTTGTAACTAGAGTTTAAAATCTGTTTTGCCTTAAGAAATATTACCTTCATCTTTAACTCCTTCATAACTATTTCCTTCATTTGAAGTTATTGTCTAATGTTTTATTTATGAAATCCCATATTCCATTGATTTGGAAACATACATACACAGCACACAGGAAATCCTGAGTTATGCAAGTAGTATATCTAACAAGTGATAATTACTCCTCATAGCCAGTTCTCTGGCTATGAATCTTTCATTCATCCATAAAACAAAACAGACAGAAAGGACAAACCATACAAAGGCCAAACAGGGTATCCTTAGAGTTGGGATAAAAGCTAAGCAGTCTTAACCCTGGACTTATTTCACTATGTTAGTTATGGTATTTAGCCAACCAGATACAGCAAGCAAGGAGGCAAGTTGTAAATAAAATATCATTAAGTAACCTGAAGTCATAAAAAAACCTAGTAATTTTGTAGTCTGAGTAGATTTTTCTATAAAAATTTCAAGAATCTGTATTTTTAAGAGCATATAAAAATTATTTTAACTGATTCTTTTTTTCACTTTGTTTTGCATTTTTACTGATTCTTTGTTTTCACTTTCCTGATTACACCTCTGCCTCCTATTTTGTTTGTTAGACTTATGTCTAGATTGGCATAGAAATTTAGTAATATAGTTCACGTGGATTTAATACCTAAATGTCTTAGGTATTTATATATTATGCATTCAAAAGCTATATAATGAAATAAAAAAATAAAAGCTTTGAGTTTAAAACAATTATTTCTTAAAATGAGAATTGTTAACACCATCATTATAGCTTTCATTCTGGAAACTGAGAAATCCTGAGATTAGCTCAGTTGGTTAAAACTGGGTGCTAATAACACCAAGGTCATGGGTTCAATTCTCTGTATAGGCCATTCACTTGAGAGCTGGACTCAATGATCCTTGTGGCTCCCTTCCTACTTGGAATATTCTGTGATTCTGTATGAACAAATATACAGTAATGAAGGCAGATCATCCATGAAGCATAACAATGGTTGTGATGAAGCAAGTGTACAGAGCAAACACTAACTCCATTAAATAAGCTAACAGACAAAAATATCTATTCAAATGGGTACAGTATGATTATATTTTAGGATACATGCATGTGCAATAACTGCAACGTCTCGGTCCAGCTAAGGGTTCTCCTATTCCATTGTTTATTGTCTTTTATGATTTAACTTTTGAGAGAATGTAAATCTTCATCGTTCTGAGAGTTTATCTGCCACAGTAAATTATTCTTTGAAGTTATACAGTGTAATTATACATATGTTTTTTAGTATTAATATTTATCTAAATGTATCATGGTCTATAAACAAAAATTTATATTTATTTCACTTATCACTTGGAATCACCTCTTCTTAGCAGAGGCCAAACCCAGAGTGCTTTTCTTAACTCAGAATTTAGAGTGAAGAATAACACTGTACATGTAAAACTACAGGCAGTCATCATGAGAAGACGTTTTCTCAATTATGAAATAATAACTTCATTACTTGTTATATGCCTTTAAGTACTTCATGCACTCTAGTCACATACACTAGAACATTTTCTACAGTGAGTGTGCTAGGCAATCAGCCTGTGCAGACACACAGGCTTGGGCTGACTTCCCAGGAGAACTCCCAAGAGCTTCCTGGGTTGGAAAGGCCATCCAGGCAGTGACAGGTTTGGACGTGGATGCCACTGATCTGCAGAGAAGCCCTCCTGGCAGAATCCCAGGGCCCAGCAGCAGCTCCATCTGTCAGAGTCTCTCTGGGAGAGGGACAGTTGAAGGCAGGACCAAACAGGGGGTGGAGGTGCCAGTGACAGAGGGTGTGGCCACGTTCTGTTGCCTCATGAGCTTGATTTCAGTGTGAAAGATCAGAGGCTATGAGGCACAATTCAAGATATACCACGATACTGCACTCATTCAAAGTTAAAGGGACAGCAAACCACAGGATGGGAGCGTATCCATTTTGACAATCTATGATGCTTCCAAAAAAAACCCAAGATGACAAAGCAGTAGTGTATCCACGTATTTTATTCAAGGGGAATAAATGTAATTATTGTCTCTCTAGTGTCCTGGAAACTCAGTATGAGTAGGCACAGTGTGCATTATCAGGAGAGTTTTGCAAAAGAAAGATTTGAATCATGATCAAATTACCAGATAATTTTTTTTTAGTTAACCTAAAAGTTACTTATCAACTTAAGTCAAATTCACCAAGCAGTGTCATTTAGGAAGAAAAAACTATGAATAGCACTGCTGTCGGTCTTTTCTGACTCACCAGGGTTAAATGCATATGCAGCTGAAAAATGCAAGACACCCAGGATAGTGGCCTAATCCCAGTTTCCATCTGCTAGCTCAGCATTTAAGCTTTCCATACAAACATGACAGAAGATGTGACAGGGAATATCCTGACAGGAAAGACAGAGTCCCTAGGGACCTGGATGACCCAGTCTCTAGCCCAGTTGAACACTCTGGTTGAATCAGACAGAAGACCAAGGTGATCTTTTCCTTCTCTGGTATGTTTAATATTCTAGCATTTAATTTGATTTTCTTGTGCGTGCCCAAAAGAAATGTTTCACTACACTTACCTAAACATGTTACTTGTAACTGAAATTTTAAATTCAGTTCAATGTGGAAGATCAACTATTTTTTTGCAGTAGACAAAACAAATTTAAAAACCCACATCAGATACCTAGAAAACCTTGTGCGGTTACCTTTTCCCAGGGAGGCTTTTCTTGTCTCTGTGGTGATTTCTTGTCAGTGTGGGGATGCACAGCACAAGAACTGACAGAAGCTCTAGTCTGTGGACAGCTTCAGCTGACCTGCACATGGCTGCCAAGTCTCTGCCACAGTGTTTTCAGTGGCTGCTCAAATGTACAGAATGAACTGCACGATACAGTTCTTTTGAGGGCTCGTTGGCCCTTCCTAATTCATATGATAACCAAACTTAAGTGCATAACATGACAGAAATAAAAATGTCTCCCAACACATGATCCCAGTGGATCATGCCAGCAATCATGCCTCTCAACAAGGTTGTTTTCCCTCCACTTAGCAAGGTGTGCCTGCTTTCTGGTGATCTCACACCACACAGGGACAACGCAAAGGCTCCATTATCGCATATTTGGATGCATACACACGATTTTATAATTAAGGCCTTCCCTCACCTTCTGTCAGGGCTGTGTTTTCCCTCCCCTGGGAGAAGAATGTTCAGCACACCGCTGAGCAGCCTCCCAGCAGGCAGTGCCTGCTCTGCTTCAGCTGAGAGGTCCGAAAATGGAATGCTCTGGCTTCTTCCTTACACACTGCATCCTTAAAATTTTTCAGAGATAAGAGGGCATTATTTAAAAGTTGGAGTTTCACAGTTACTATGCCTGAGATGGGAGGAGAGCAGCAGCTGCTGTGCATATTATGTGTGTTAGATATCAACTACTCATTATGTCCTCGAATAACCACTCTTGCCATTACACCAGGTGGCCTGTGAAAACACTGTAGCACATGAAGAGCTTTGAATATCTTCATTATTCAGGGTCAAAACCAAAGACAGAATTCCTGCTGCCTTCGTCCTAAGATACTAAATAAGGGATGTGAGGCAGTGTTAAACACATTCATACAATGCTGCAAACTCTATGCTCTTTTCTGTTTTGTCATTTGTGCTGTAACTGCCAGGGCTTTTTCCTGTACAAGAAATCCCATTTTGAATCACTCGGGCCAGTTTGTTCCAGATACTTTATTCCAGAAGAGTAGGGAAATCATTAAGGAAAAAACTTAGAGCAACAAAAAGCCCACTTGTGTAATAAGTTGCAAGTGCAAGTGCACCCTCACCAAGGTATAGGGGAAACTACAAAGGTACCCAGGCAGTGATACTCCCCTAGATCACTCGTTCAGTCTCCTCTGCTGAGATGAACAGGAGAGCTGTCACTCAAGGTGCCATCAAAAGCCGTAGACTTTGAAACTTCCCAACTCTTGCCTACTACCCCTGACAATCAGCTCCCCATCCAGAAGTCACATGGGATCACAGATTGGATTTCCCTGTCCTCAGGGAGGTAGTCTCTGCTCCCATCCCAGGGATGGGGTTGTCACTGCTGTATTTAGGGATGGCACACTAGGGAGTGAGAAAACAAGAAATGTTATGCAATGCCAGGATGCCCATCTAACTCAAGAATTACATGATTCGTAGAGAGAGAAAAGTGTGTGCATGAGTGCTACTTTGAGTGTTTCTAGAATCATAGAAAGGGACCTTAAAGATCATCTAGTTCCAACCCCCCTGCCATGGGCAGAGATGCATTTTACAAGCAGTGGGTGGCTGCTCGAAGCCTGGGGCACTGGCCAAGGAGCGCAGGTGGTGAGGTTGTGCAACCCCATGCCCTCAGGCACTGGAAGATGTGAAAGCTCAGCAGTTAGGAAAAATGACCATGGCCTACTCAGTTCTCACAGGCTTTAAGAGACAGATCCGGGAGATGGATCACCTCACGAAGGTACTGTCTACAAAAGAAATGGTGAGTTTTCAAACACCAGCATTTGAAATGTTTTGTGTGCCAGCCCAGCCCAACAGACTCCTACAATGATATTTTTCACTTTATAAATTTCCATTTGATGCTTTTTTTTGAAATGTAAGTGTATGCAAATTGTATGTCAGGATGAGACCAAAGAAGTTTTGAAACATAAGATGATAGTGACAGTCAATTCAGAATTTATCTATCCTGATACAGGTTTTTCATGAAGACAGAGTAGTGTGGTTTCCTTCAGGTACCAGCAGTACATTTTAGTAAGATGCATTCTAGTCTTGAATTTCAAAATTTATCAACATTACTATTCCTTTTTTTTTCCTTTTAAAATCTAATAGTGGTAAAACTTACTGGGGAAAAAAAAATCTTTGCAAAAAAAGCTCATTCAGAAAACTATGTTGGTATAGTCAGATTTTTTTTAATCTGAAAGCTGATCTTGTATTCAAGAGATAAGAAACACACTCCAACTGAGACTTTTTAAAAACCAAAGTTCCAGAGAAATAATTCCATTCTCCTGCTAATTCAGTAAACTTCCACTTGCTTTAACCTGTTTTGAGTAATCTCTTTTTACTAATGCACTAGGAAAAACAGAAAGGAGGAAAAAGATACAACAGTGATTTCCTCTTAGTACTAACAAGGAACAATGTGTTTTACTAAGAGCAAAAAAAGTAGTGTAGAAGACTGATTAAGACACAAAGAAGAGTTTTGAAGTAAAAGTCACTGATTATATCCATAATGATTGCTTCCAAAGTTTCCTAAAATATGGTAGATATCATTGTTGTGCTGTTTCATTTTAAATTCTGATTTATTTTTCCTTTTATTTCTTCATCTGGAATAGCTACAGGAAACAGACTAGCATTAAGAGAAAGAACTTTCCATGGAAAGCTACAGCCATTAAATTATAATTACTCTAAATAATAAAGGATTTAATAATTAATATAGAGCAGTTATATAATACAACCTCTGGAATAACGTTGCCTGGCACAGCACAGCCAGAGCACACAAGCATTTATGGATAAGCATAGTGTTGTTTTTGTGCATAACCTTAAATACACTCCTCTAAGAGCTTCCGGAATTAAAACTGATATTTTAGGTACTGAGAGAAAACAGTTCGACAAAACACTCATAGTTTGAAAGAATCTATTCTGCCCAGATAATTGATAACATACAGCAATGATGATTTTTAGTTTGAACATTATCTTGTTAGAAGAGGACAGGATTTATCCCTGTAGGAATGAAATATAATATAAGGCAAACATCCTTGAAAAGCGGATGAAAACTAGAAAATCAGAAGTATGCATTTTTTCTCATGTATGACTATTGCAGTATGAGAGTGAAGAATGGTAGAAATTTTTACAACGGGTTGGGCATAAAAGACTAGGTTCAATAACCTCCATAAGAGGAACAAAACCCTGGAAAACCACAGTACAGAATTGATGTCATCAGCTTTTTATTACAACTGGCATCAAAAGCTGACAAATTCTAGTGCTTCAAATGAGAGGGATATTTGTGTAACTCTTCTAACATAATGATTTGCCTTTTGCCTGAGACAATGTTAAAATTGTAGATGCACAATAAGTAAAGAAAGCTGAAGCTTTTTAAGAGTATGAGAGTAAGAGGAATTTCAGAAGCAGGACTTGCTAAAAACAGTTTAAAAATATTTTTAAAAGTTTTTCCCTGAAACTGCTAGCAAAGTATTAGTATAAGCTACCTACAAAACCCAATTGTCCCACAAAATTTATTTCTGACAAGTCTGAAAGTCAAAACCATGGTGATTAAACTGTGGGAAGGGTTTTAAAATCTTACTTGAAGTGAGTATGTATGAAGTGAGTACTTCAGTGTATCTGTATCTGAGTATATCTTACCACTAGTTACAGCATTCAATGGAAATTTAAGTCATAGAATTTTTCCAGAAGGAAAAAAAAAAGACTGAATGAAACAGAATGATAATCTATATCACATGTTTTATATGGGTAGTAGAATTATGAAAAGCAAGTACTTTATATACTTGACCATAAATCTTTAACTACCCAAATTTTAAGAATTTCAGTGCAAAACTATATTAGAAAAATACTACTAAAACTTAGATACAGTTTTTGTCTATTCATCGTCTTATACAAAATTCCTTCTTCTGCAATAGCATGTACAGATTAGTGAGAGCTAGCAATGCAAGCAAGTGTTCTTACTGCTTTTCAGTAAAAGATGTAAAAAAGTTGTCTTGCTTTCCTGTGTTTTGGCTAGGTACACAAAAATCTAGCACAAATTTCTTGTTTCTAGATTTAAGTACATTTGATTTAAACAAGAAACATAGGATGTAAAACAATAAAGTCCAAAACTCTGAGCACACAGAAGCCAAAAACGTATGAAACATAACGTAAAGAAATGGTCACCCTTCTTGTGTGAGACTGGTGCCTGGATCTTCACTTGAATATTTGGAAATCTAGGGCCTCAAATTCTAGTCACAGTCCTTTCCTTATTCCTGATGCCTTCAATGGTATTATCATCTGACTTTCTTGGAGGAATAGAGATGTCCTGGTCTTGGTCCTAGTAGGACCAGTACCAGGAAAGAGAAGAGACAATAAAGGGGTCAGGATTTATGGCACATATTGCATGCCCCTTGCTAAGTTTTGCCTGTGCCAAAAACCCATCCTGCCTAAATTACTTTTTTCACTCAACTAGACCATGCATCAGTAGCATGAGTAAGCATGGGGAAAGCACAGCTGCTGAACAGAACAGTGATGTGTTGCATCCTCCTCTGCTCTGGCCTTGCTGCGAGGAGTCGCTGGCTCCTTTTCAATCACACCATTGGTGGGAAAGTGCTGCTGTTTGGCAGCACCTCTGTTTTCCATGCACAGCATCAACACTGAACTGTATCTTAGTTTGCCTTGCTCTACTGAATTATTTCTGGCACGCAGCAGTGGATATGTTCCCAGAAATGGAAATTTCTCACTTAAATGGAGAATATTCTATAACTCACATATCCTATTCATGGACTGTTTCTGCAGATGCTTTTCATCCCTAAACTGTAAAGGATAGCAGTGTTGCAATTTCTCAGGAAACCAATTCTCACTTCTGCAACTGGTATTGAAACCTTGTCAACGTGCTGTATTACTTGGGTTATTTCTTCCCTGTGCAGCATGCCCTCAGGCATTCTGGCAGATTTTTAAGCTGCTGTTTTACTCAAAGATAGCATGTCATGGGTTTTCTAGTATTTCTTGTGTGTGTATGTGGGAGAGACAGTAGACCTACCATAAAGACAAAGCCTGACAGAGCTGAAGTTTGGACAATGCTCTCAGGCACATGGTGGGACTCTTGGGGATGGTCCTGTGCAGGGTCAGGAGCTGGACTCAATGATCCTTATGGGTCTTTCCAACTTGGCATATTCTGTGATTCTGTGAAAACTTTATGGACTCTTGTACTAGCCATTAACAATACAGTCGTTTCCCATTCTTACTTCTACCCTCAATACACTGAATCCCTTCACAGCTTTGACACACACCCCACCACCTCCTGCATACCAAAAATACTTTGCAAGACCAGAAGGAGTGACAAGAGACATCCCTGGTGACCAGTAGGCACAGGTGGTGGGAGGCACAGAGAAATGATGGGAGGACACAGACACTGCTTAGCCATGCTTCAGTCCCAAAAACTACAGCAGGTAATCCTGGAGATATCAGAGCCCCGAGAAACAGCAATATATATCCTTAATACTCACGTACTTCCAAAAGAAATATTATTTATAGGCCTTTTTACCTATTGTTAAGTCCTTAATCTCGTATTTGGAGAGTCTAAGTTCCTCAAAACGAATCAACTGTTTTGAGCAGAAAAGGTCCAAAGAGAGAGTTACAGGTATCGTTCAACTAGGTCCATTTCAAAGGCAGCGATTCACCAACCAGAACAGCATAACTACTTGGTTTGTGACTTTGGTTTGTAAAATTGTCCTATTGAGTTTCCTGATTTTGCCTATAAGGATGAAGTAATGAACAAGCAGAAAACATAACATTTTTGATAATGTATAAAATCATTATGATTTTTTTTTAACTTGGGGCATGATACTCTCAGATATACTGCTTCTATTTCCTTCAGTGGGGCTTCTCATGTCTTAGGTTTTTACAGGACGTGCTGTAAAACAAATATGGCTGAAAGACAGTTGCATCCAATTGAAAGGAAACACCAAATCTATCTTATGATCTAGCTTGTGCATTGTCTGTTACCTTTAATAGTTGATACTGGTTTTGTGAAAACCTGCTCACTGATTTTAGTAAGAGAAGTTGGGTAAGTCTGTTTTGAAGAGGTTCAATTTCCTGCTCCTATTTTCTTAATAAAATCCTCCTTCTTTACACCCCATACAAACCTTTCATAGAGCTTAAACACAAAATTACCTACTCTCTAAAACCCAGTAATATGCTCCTAAATTATCTAATTCCCATTCATTTAAAAAAAAATAATAATTTATTCTATACCTTGACCTAGCATAGAGTGTAATTTAACAATCAAGAGAGCACTATACACATAATTTGAATGGTGAAAAATCATTTGAATTTCTCTGCTTCTTGTATGAGACATTTTCTTAGAGGAATCTGTGTATGACTAATTTAGTTCTATATCTGAAAGAAAACAGGCCTCTTGAAGATAAAGTTGAACAGAATTATCACAACAAATTTTTGTATCATCATGCCAGCTTGGATGATATTTTTCTAACATTAAATTGCTATTGCTTTTGTATCAATCACAAATAAAAGAAAGTTTTAAAGCCAGTTTAAAGAGGACTGTCTCCAAATTAAATTACAATTTTTTGTCAGTATTTAATTTTTGGTGGAAACAAATAATGAATTAATGAGATCAGCTTGTAGTTCTGAATACTGTATAAATGATTTTTTCTTACTACAAATAAATTATTCTTGCAACTTTATTTGATCATCAAAACATGTAAAATATTACATTTGAAATATTTCATCTCTTTCCCAGGTATTAAACAGGATTACTACATGTAGCAAAATTCAGTAAATTTTAACAAATGTTGTTAAAAGAGAAAAATAATATTGCAGAGAAGAAAAATTTAAAATTATACACTTATAACCAAATGCAGCATTTGTTTTTTGCTTGTTTTGATTTTTTTGTTTGTTTGTTTTGGTTTTGTTTTTTTTCTGTGATTGCCCAAACATTCTGTGTTAGTAACAAATTTGAAAAGAGAGAGGCACAGGAATCTGCACTGATGCAACTAGATACCAAACTGGCTTATTGTACTGGACAGGCACATGGGGACAGAGTCAACCACGGCTGTCCATCAAGTGTAAGACAATGAGCAATTAGTGAGGTGCTTCAGGGAGCCCACAAAATCTCCAAAACCCAAGTATGACACTAACAATTTCTGTGCTCTTAAAATTCATTCTAAAACTGAACTTATTAGCCTGAGGTGATACATCCCGCAAGACTGCTCAAGACAGTCTTCTGCTGAAGACACAAGGTACCACACACAAGAAAGTTGCACCCTTTCATAGGCTGTTGGGTCACTAACCCAGCTACACTGGCTTAGCCAACTCAGCTTAAGTATCATAAATACACATTTAATACAATTTATCAGACCATTATCTATTAAAAAACCTAATTTGCTCAGTTTTTCAAAGCAAATGTTTATTCCCGACCAGTTTTAAAGTCAGCATAAATGGTGGAAAATGTGGATGGATCTTCCCATTCATAGTTCGCCATAGAGAGGGCAAGAAGTGCAACAGAACCTGGTATTAACAACCTTGCTGAAGTCTTCCTGGTTCTGGATGGTGTACTGTTTGACATTTACCATGATTTGCACGTACAAGAAAACTTTATGAACCAAAGCAGTATAAGTTAGGATGGTAAAGTCTCCTTTTTTCCCTTGTCCTTCTACAATAAGTCATTCAGGGTGATATCCCTACCAGTCTTACTCTGAGGAACTAGTCTTCAGATTTGCCGTGTTCTCCAAATTATTGTGCTGGGGAGGAATCTAAAATGAGTTTAATCTTAATTTGCATTACTAAAAAATACAGTTTGGGCTTTCTTAGCAAGGATTCCGAGTTCTCATATTTACAGATTTAATTTTGGTTGATTTACTCTTCAGCAGTACCAAATTATTTTCTTGAGCTCTAAAGCCAGTAAATAATAAGTGTCTGAACTTGGCTATTTAAACTTTATTATATGAAAAGAGACTGCAGATTTGAAATGTACAGAACAGGCAACTGAATAGTACTTATGATTATTGAAATATTACTGTAGTTAATTCCTCCCTTTCATAGCTACTACACTGTTTATTAGTTAAAAGATGATTTGATGGAATTCCTCTGTCCAAACTTTGATGAGTACAGTGTAGACTTCTATATCACAACTACCTTGTCTAGGGTGCCTGTCAAGATGTTGAGGAAAACAGGCACTTCTTACAGAGCATGATTTGCTTGATCTACCACAGACACATACCAAAAGATAAGATTCAGTTTCTTCTGGAATTGCCAGTATGTTTCCTTAACTTGGATCAAGACAACTTGCCTGGATGCAAATATCTGGGTAAATTCTTTGACTTTTCATGGATATCACAGGTAACACAGATTTCATCTCCTGAGATGACCATCTTACAAAAGGAAGATGAGTTAAAACATATTCTCTTCTTACACAATGATCCATCGCATGTGGTAGCATAGCTTTGAAAAGAGTTGAAGAACAAATGTTTGAAAGAAAGGTTTCTAAAAACACCACGGAAGAAAACAATACCAGCTCACAAACAATAATCCTGCTGTCACACCTGTACAACTAGAGGAGAGCACACAAACAAACAGAAACTGAGCTCAGCCAAAGATGGCTGCTGGTGCACAGATATATTTGAGCTTAGGATTTTTCTTGAAATTTCCTATTGGTTTAACTAGTTTAAGCTAATTTTTTAGGTTTTCCTGTTAATAAAGTACTTCAAAGGTCTATGACTGTTCAAATATATGTTAAAGAATTTCTATTTCTGTTTCCAGTTTTGTTGGCCAGGACATTCAATGAGCTAGGCACCAAGGTCAAACACAAATATAAGCATAATTAATAGTGCAAATATATGCTAGAACTGACCCACTACTTTTTTGTTCCATGAAAGAGGAATTCCTGTTAACCCTACTTAGTCTTGAAACAAGAGTCAGGCCTAAGAGAGTTAACTAGGACAGGCCCCCTTAACATCTACTCTGCCTGAGCTACCAAGACTCATTCTGTTCTGCCTACTGGATCAAAACTTAGAAGAATGCTAGAAGCAGTATACAATAGGCCTAGAGGTAATAAATTAGGACAAGGTAAGATAAGGTAGACATTTGAATAGGAGAAATAAGCCTGGAGCCAAGGCTTTCTCGAAGCTTCAGTGAGCGGGTTGAGAACAATGGAAAGGTAGAGAGGTCAGACCCATGAAGATGAGAAGAAGACCCCAAAACCCGGGCTGAATGCCAGAACCCCCACTGAAATTGGGGGCCAAGAAAAACACCCCCCTAAGCGCCGCCTGAGCTCCGCCTATACTCCGTCTATCATTAATATGTATAGATAGATGTTGCAATCATATGAATATGTATAAGAATTATATATGAAAATTGTATAAAACCCCTGACTTTGTGATACCTCTGAGTAAGTTTTCTGTGGTGCAAACCACACTTGCTCCCAACGTTGTAATAAATACCTTTGCTGCTCAAAAGATCCAAAGTGTCTGAGCAGTTCTTTGTACTGGATTTTTTGGCATCAGTCTCTTAGGTCAGTCACAGGACCACCCCTCTGAGATACATTACATAACAGTTTAAGTTCCCTCTCAGAAAAATCTGGATGAGGGATCTAAACTCAGCTCTCCCCTACTCTAAATGAATGTTCCAGCTTCTGGACTGTCATTTTGCTCTTTCTTTGTAGTAAATTAATATTTAGTTACTTATACATAGCAAAAAAGTACCAGCATTAATGACTTAGAAATTCACCCCAGATATATCTCAGGAGCAGTTCAGTAACTTTAGAATAAAGAGAGGTTTTTATGTAAATTCCTGCTTTGCATCGACTGGAGGATGGAACTACGTCTGAATTATGCACTTTTCATGTGGGTGTTCTGCTTGCTAGGCACAGGAGCGTCCTGAGTAAAGTTGCATCTGACAGCATACTTTCTTGTAAGAAAACATCTAATTTGTCCTGAGGTGTTAGGACTTAGAAGTGCCATATTTCAGTGCAAATGCGGAGCAGAAAAATGCTGGTGTAATTATGGGCATGCAAGGAGTTATAGAACAGGCAAATATCTGAGGAACAGTTCTGAGGATCTACATTCTTACCATTTAATTGGTAAACCAATCAAAATCAATTTCAATTAAATCCATAATATTCAGTTACCGAAGAAAACACATTTATCATTCAAACTTAGAAGTTCATTTTCACCTGGCAAGGACAGTCAGTTTGTGCATGTGTCAAAAACAAAGCAGAACCACAAAAAACAATTCAAAATGACAGACACTTTTGCAATAACTAAATTCTATGTACACCTTTTACGTTTGTAGTCCTGGGAGAAGGCGTTACAACGGAATTTCACATACTGGTATAAAAGAGTTTCTTGAAGGAAATAAGGATTTGTATTTCATATGCTTCAAGAACATAATTTCTACAATTGGGCACTTAATATTAATAGTGGTTCAGAGATCAAAGTGGTCTGTGGAACAATATCTTAAAAATTAAAAGCAGCTATAGTCCCAGATGAATATTTAGTCCACATGCAAAATAAAGTCTCTTGCATTGTCTGTAAGATTACAGGTTTGACTATGTGAGATGCTGAAAGTCCTGAAAGCCCAATCAATTTAGTATTTCAAGACTGACTCAGGACTTTGCTGTATCAGGCTCAGAGTTTACAATGGTACAACTACACTGCTTCATAAAGCACTGCTTAATTAAAGCACATACACAGCAGTAATTCATCATACCATAAGCTATTGCTGATTAAAACCTGTAAGCTGGTTTTAAAACCCTGTGCGCTCATTATAATAAATAGTAGGGAAGGATTCCCAAAGACTTGACCCATTTCCAATGCGATTTGACCCAATTCAGTTTGATGCAGCTTCATTTATATTTTATCTGTTGATTGAGTTTTATCCATCTAACAGATCAGCTATTGATTTCTACATAACAGCACAACTTATAGAATCACTCCAGATGAAAAGGAGAAACAATTATTGTTCAGTTTTGTTTGTCTTTGGTCTCTCCATCGGGATTAATTATCTAACATCATCTAGCCAGCTTGTTTTGAAATATGAAATGTGGATGGCATAACCTCCCTGGCAGCTTGTTCTACTACTTGACCATTACACAGTTATCCAGTGATTTGGCTGACATGTAATCTAAATATTCCCCTATGTCCTTCTCTAGCTCCATAATTATGGACCACAGGCAAAAATCCTGCCTTGAGAATAGCAGCTAAATTGTATTATAGGAATGGAAACTTATCATGTGTACAAGCCAGGAAGCTTTCCTCCTGTTTCAGACCTTTATGATGCACTCACATCTTTTAGTTTAGGGAATCAGTGGCAATTTCTTGAACAGCAATTTACAAATCTCAGATGAGGAGAATTCCCAGCAAACTCATCTCATCTGAGAAAAGGGAATACATGGGAGAATATTCCAGTCAAAGCACAAAGGAGTTTACCACTATTCCAGGGACTGATTGTTACTGGCCCTCTACAAAGAGTGGAAAATACACACACAGTGATGACAGAGGACATATTATATATTGCTTATGTTGTACCTGAGACAACAGTATATGCACATGACTATCTTTTATACAAAATTTGACCAATTGTAAAATTCTTATCATTTTTTTCCACAGGAAGAATTACACCTAGTTTTCAAGGTCTAGTTTCCCAGTAGTCCTCTGCTCTGGGAAGATACTAACAAAGATGAATAAAAAACGATCAACAAAGGGGAAATTCAGAGAACCCTGATTGTACTTCTTTTCTGTCCATCTTGGGAAGCCTTCCCATTTCTGTATTAGTCAAGAAACTGGTATGCTAAGTGGCAAACAATTTGACTGAATTAGAGTAACATTATGAAACATTTCAACTCTGTGTTTCCATCTCCATCCTGAGAAATGCAAAATAGGGACACAATTTCACTTTCTTAATGCAAAATGACTAAAACCAACTCTATGGCCTAATCTCTCACTCAAGTTAAAGTCATGTCTCTCAGCATAAAATCATTCCAGTTTCTTTATCTGGACCTTGAATGAGTTTACCTCAGCTCCATGTAACTTTTCAATTGCTAGAGATTTTCAGCATTAGTAATTTTACACTTAAGAATAGAAGGAAAAAAAGTACTTGTGAGCTTTTACCTTTGATCCTGTAAGTGCTGACTTTTGAGAGCTTGGTTTATGGCATGCAAATGTTGCATTTCAGTCCCACACTCCCATCTCCCTGTTTTTTGCTTGTTTTTAATAATAGCTGCAAAGCCAAGATGAAAGGAAACCAAGCAAGTGCAATATATCTAGTCTTAAATAAAGCATAATATTTCATCCTAAATTTATACAAAATAATGAGAATATAAATGTCACCTGGAATGAATACCTCCCGAATGAGTGTGAATTACAGATAGTCACAAAATCAATTACATTTTAATGAAGAATACTGATGAGCTACTTTTACACCTGTTCTTTTAGTCTATATGTTAGGGAGCTGGTGAAAGCACAAAGCAACAGATACTGCCAAGGCCTAGAAACCATCTCTTCTCTCACCCTCCTTTGCATCTGCACCTTGTAGTTATCTGAATTTCAGGAAAAGCACTGTTAATTTTGGAGTTCAAACATGCAAAATTTTAATACATGCCAAGAGTCCACAGCTGGCATCAGCCCATAGGCTTGAGTGCACCTTCCCCCCATTACCCATGCCTGGCTATGGCAATGCTACTTGAGGGAAGGAGGCCGAACATAATTGCAGAATCACAGAATGATTTAGGTTGGAAAAGATCTCCAAGATCATCAAGTCCAACCTTTGACCAATCTCCACCTTGTCAACTTGACCATAGCACAAAGCATCATCTCCAGTCATTTCTTGAATTCCTCAAATCTGTCACAAAAAGAGGCAGTACATATTTCTGTAGTATCTGTTGCCCAGCACAAGGAGGAATGTATGCAGATTGTGAAGGCTCAGAGTTACTCTTCCAGTACATCTGTCCATGTCCCTGAGGGATAGGAAGTCCTGCCAGGGATGCTAGTTGGACTGCTTTGCATGGATGCATCTGTAGGCAGCAAAAAGAGCCTTTTCTTCCAACTTCTCTGCCCATGCAAGAGAAGCCAAGGTTTTGCTAAATGGAAGAGCTCCAGGCCAAATAAATTGAACCTGACAGATCATTTAAGATAAACTTTTATTCCTTTTAGGATCTCATGCTAAGTAAATCTCAACATAAAATTTCACAAGGCAGAGATGAGGAACTTTGCAATGCTCCTACCTAGACTGTTTTTCTTTCTTTTATCCAGTAAAGGAGTAAGAAAACATTATCATTATTCTGTCCAGATCTTCTTTGTCAATCAGAACAAATGTCTAAGGGGAGAAAAGCTTGGAAAAATGCTTGCCTGATGAAGTCTTCAGTTACAAAGCTGAGGGAGATGCATTTATCTGGCTACATCGTCTTACGAAAGAGTTAGGTTTTGGATTTGCTCCATTTGGGATGGGAGGATGTGTTTATTGACCTGGCTGCCAGCTAGCTTCACAGAATCACAGAATATTCTGAGTTGGAAGGGAGCCACAGGGATCATTGAGTCCAGCTCTTAAGTGAATGGCCCATACAGAGATCAAATCCGCGAGTTTGGCTCTAACCAACTGAGCTAATTTTTGGGAAAACCCATTTTGGGTAGCCTTTTCAAAATGCCTGAGTGACTTAGAAATACATGCCTTGTAACTCATTTGTCTTTCTCCCTAACATTTTATCTTTTATATTTCTTACATTTAGTCAGCTTCTTCCATACATATAGATAGATCATAGGGGGCTAGAAAAAAATAAAATCGAACTTTCATTAAAAAAAAAATTGAAATATATATTAATAAGGGAAACAGAAGCACATGTCCAACTCAAGCCCAGAGGAGGAATGAAATATTTTACTTCCTCAGTGGTCCATGGCATCTGTAGGGCATTCTACATCCATAGGACACGTCTACATATTTATGGCTTACGAGCCCAGAGTCTTCTCCAGAACTCACGCTTTTGTAAACACCACTAATTCCAGAGCCAGCCCACAGTTAGAGTTATGTGCTCCACTGATTTTAGCTAGCACAGTACATCAGCTGGCCAAAAGCTGCCTGAGTTTTCCAGGGATTAAAACAGGACTAAAGTGCTGAAAAATGAACCTGTAACACAGAGGCAATAGTCTAGCATTTGGTTACAGGTTATCACTTAGGTTGTCAGCTTAATTTATCAAACCTGGATACAAGCAGTTAGAGAGCTTTTGAGGATTTATAACTTCTGTATACAACTGCAGCCTTAAATCCACCTTAACATTTTCTCAATGTGAAAATTCACATATGGTTTTTCAAAAATTTTTCTTTCTTCTTGGAATTCAACAAGACCTTTGTGTATTTAGTGACCTTTGGGATTCACACTTCAGGGACTTTTCAAAGTCTTTCCCTTTGAAGGGGGTGAAGCACAGACTAAATACGTGAACAAGTCCCTCCTTTTTATGGGGCCCTCTGTCATTTACTAACACAGCACAATGCAACATTCACCTGCTGTCACATCAGACTGCCACAGCCATGCCCCAAATGTCACATTAGCAAAGTCAGGTTAAAATCACTTTGTGTTACAACACTGTCTGCACCGACCTTTTGAAGGGTCAGAATGAGAGGAAGGCTTAGCTCCCCTTGCTTCGTGCAGGGAGCATTTCCTTATTTTCTCTCCAAAATGCGAGAAGCACAGGTTTCATATTCAAGAGGGGGTTGTCAGATTTTATGAATGTGCAACATTTCTGCAATCCACTGAGCTCTCCATGGCTCCATCCTATAACCTGTGGGTACAAGCAGTCTTCTAAAAGAATAAAATTGATTACTTGTGGATTTCGGTCTGTTTATGTCAGACACCTTGTTCTTTCCAATATGCAGGTTGAGGAGCACAGGGATCTGTTTTCCCCTGATGTACTCAGCTTTCCATTTTGACACTGTTTAGGGCAGTATGTGGAGTTATTTGACTCACCAGGTTTATTAATAGCTTGACCTTTTAAAATGGCCAGAACAGGGTATGTGAATTGCTAATTTGGGACCTATAGGGTACTCTTAACTGAAGCAAGGATCCACCATGACTGTATGACAGATGGGAATATGTTTCCCAGGGAAGAGCTATCCAGACTCCTCAGTGCAAAAGCTTGTGGACAGCTATGCAGAAGGACTGGAACAGACTGCCCAGTGAGGCAGAGGAGCCACCACATCCCTTGAAGCATTCAATAAGTGACTGGACCCAGCATTTAGTTCTATGATCTAGTTGACAAGGTGGTGATTGGACAAAGGTTGGACTCGATGATCTTGGAGGTCTTTACCAACCTAAAGGATTCTATGATTCTACGAATTTAGATGAAACCCTTTCATGAGGTATTGCTATTTTCCTCCTCCTTCAAACTAGCCTTTATTGGTAAAGCTGAGATGATTCACAGTGGCCAAGCCACTGGCAGGAAGCTGTCCCAGTGCTTCCAATGTCATGTGGGTTTTCCAAGTCCACCTAGTAAAACCTATCAAGTCCAAAATCTTGCAAAATAAAAGGAAATTGGTTGTTATACATAAATGCTCCTACACAAGAGATTAACAGGTAAAGATTGTACAGTCTGTCAAGGTCAAGAATGGCCTGGATAGCTCTAAATTGGATATGCAGAAAGCAGCTCAAGGAGGAAAAATATGTCAGTGGCATAGAGGTTAAACAAAGTGTTGAGGAATATAGTGAGAACACAGTAAGGTATCAAACAGCTTTGTGTCAGTAGTTTGGGATCATATAAAATAGCACTTAGTTTTATGTACAAATGACAGTTCCCTATTTCTCTGCCTGACCCTGTTCCTTACATGTACAGTATTAATTCAATACATTTTTCATACTGGTAGTAGTTTGAACTAAACCACTACTAAAACATCCATGGTGAAATAATTTTGTTACAGGTAGATGTACTAGATCAATCTAATGAAAAAACTTACTTATGAGGAATTCATCCCTTGTCCTCTATAATCATTTAAGGAAAAAATTATACATGCACTCCAGTTGAAGATAGCATATACCAAGATGAATAGAATTGTAAGCAGACATTTTTCTCAACAGTCCACACTCATGTTCTCCCTTTGGCATTAATCTCTGAACCAGTAACTCAAGAGTAGGAAAATTATGACTCAGTCCTTTCATTCCAGGGGCAAGGGGATGTTTTGGTCCATAGTAAGCTTTTTAAAAATGTTTTGCCTATGTCCAAAATATCTGGAATGTGGTTGTTGTGGTTTTCTTGACTCCTAGAGTCTGTAAGAGAAAAGTCTGAAAAAATGAGCTTACTCTCAGTCAGATTATGTGACTACAAAGGGTCTATACTGCCACTTGGAATAAAGAAATGGAAAGCTACTGTTTTCTGAACTGGCATCCCCACTTCATTTCTTTTCAAAAGGAGGGTGACAAACTCCTGTTCAAGGAAATCAGCAGGATTCACTGAAAATAAACAGAGAAATGCTTATCACAGATGTGTAAACAATTCAGTATCCAATAACATGATTCAAGCCAGAAAATGACACCTGTGCCATTGTGGAGTACTACCCAAGGTCAGACATTTAGAAACAAAATCCAAAAGATTTTTTCCTTCCAAATCTATTAATTACTTGTGCTCATTTTCTATTACTATGTTTACAGAATCAGAATTCTTTAATTTTTGAACTAGAGTCCAGTGATGATGTATTGAAATAGATAGTTTTTCCAGAAAAAAAAATGTCAGCTTAGAGAACAAGGTGCCAATACAATGACTGCATGATCTGCTATGACTTGAAAATAAATTACCATTTGTAATGACAGAACAAAACTAAACTATGATTAGGATGCAAAAAGAAGGACAAGTAAATCTGAAAAGCAGTTCAGTCTTTCTGTAAGCTTAACAAGGAGTTAACACCTGGATTAATACTGCTCCTGTGCTCTAAAACTTTTAGTATGAATGCCTCTACAAATTCTGGAGCATAAGATTCACAACTGCCTTTGGTCACCTACACAGTGAATGAACCTATATTCACTGTTTTTAAAAAAAATATTCCTTTTTCACTTCCCTTATCTATGATAGGTCTGCCTGTCATAGTTGTTTTCTTATAAAACTGTGATGAAATTGTCTACCATCTCAGAAGTAGTTCTATAAAGGACACTTTTGTCAAATGTACTTTGTTATAAAATTCCACAGATTTAGAGATCTGTTAGACTTTATAACCTTATCTTGGCATCTCTAGCCTACAACTATACAAACATTTACATACTCGCTTCCTGTACTACTAAACAATATTCTGTTTCATCTATTCAAATGGTGACATCAAATGATAAATCTATGTCCTTTCAGTCACCTAGATAAACTTCATTTTCTTATTTTCCATTAATTAAGAATTTAAGTTGTTCTAAGTCAACGTTCTCTGTCTCTTGGGGAAATATTTGAACTACAAGTTAGGGATGATGCCACTGCAATAGATGGCATTCTCTAATTATTAACTCAAATGAAATATTTTCCCACAATATATACCAGAATATACCAGATAGATTTTTTGTAAGTCTTCTGGCTCTTTTTATCCCCCTGTAGCTGTATTAAAAATCCTTCCAGAAAAAAAAATGTCTCTGAGATGTCGAGGGGAGAGATTTGCCAACACACAGCTCTGCAGAGATCAGCAGGTCATGGTGGCCCTGTAGCCCTCAAGAGAGCCTCTGCCTCTCTTCAAAAGACAGGGAGGACTGGGTGGTGACAGGGTGGGACAGCGTTGTACATCACCTGAAATGGAACATCTGAACAAGTTAGCTCTAGTAGAAGTAGGATTCTGAATACTAATTGAAAAAAAATTGTTTTCTAAATTGCAGTAAAAGTTGGAGATTTCTGAAGGAAAGACCTGACAATTCTTTCACGTCCTTTTTAGACACCATTTCTTTAGTAGGATACTAATTTCTGTTAACTTTCTGGAGCTGGGTACTTCAGTCTTTTGTAGAAATTAATTATTGTAAAATTACTTCCATTGCTTTCCAACTTTTTTTCTTTGTTGTTATGTTTGAAAGTTAGTCCTTTTTCTTGGTATTTAAGACATCTCCTAAGGAATTTTTGCACAGCATAGTGACAGAGACTTATCAGATCCTGTGAAACCGTGTGCCTCAGAGTATGCTGGATGCACTGAAACAGAATCCTATAAAAATGGCAGCTATCTCTATAATGCATGTGCTTGTCCCAGTAATAATTATTTGCACAGTTCAAGCCACCTCTCAAGGGATGAACAGTTCTGTAAAGCACAGGCACAGACACAGTGAAAAATAGGTCTCCCCCGTTCCTCACGTGCCCGGGGGAAAACAATGAGTCCAACTCTTCTCAGCAACCCTGCTTACTGCAACTTTCAGTGGCACAGAAGTACACCCATCTAGCCTGAAATTGGTTGTCTCGAATACCGACAGCTGCAAAGCTGTGGTCTCCCATAGCTGCACTCCCAATGGAAAGGTTACCTACCAAATGCTGATTTTGCTCCTGGGCAGATTTCCAGCTTACAGTCTGCTCCCTGTTATTGTTGCTACACTGCTAGCAGCACCCCAGTTGGCCTGTTTAAAGCTAGCTCAGGTAAAACAAAACAAGCTGCCATGACAACCAGCAGCTGCAGTATCAGCATACCCTTTCAGTGTGTCCTTCCTGGCCTTGCAATTTATATCCACACAATACCACTTGCTCAAAATGAGGTGACTCAAGTAACTCCACACACTTAATCCCATTAATCTTTCTTTGTAAGTAATGCCCTAAGACCTCAAACAATTTCTATAGCCCTTATCCATCCTTTTTTCAGTTTGACAGCACATGTACGCGACTTAGGTACCTGAATCTCAATACATTATTCCATGTTTATTTATAAAAACAAACCCAATGAACACAAACCCCAACTACTAGTAAGTAATACTAACAGATTACAAGAGGAATAACTGGCACAGGGGGAAACAGTGCTGCTGGTAGGTATGGAACAGAAGAGAAATCGAACAGGAAATATGTTAAAAATAATCTGAAAAAAGGGGGAAACCACTATAAACGTATATTAAAATATAACCTCCTTTATGGTTTCATCTAACAGAGGGCTGTTATAAAATTGCCTCAGATACTGATAATAAAATTATCAGGTGGTGTTCAGTGCTAGTAAGGTACAGTGTAACATACAAGAGAAAAGGAATACAAACGTAGTGGTTGGTGCTAATTAATTAATAATATCCAGGATGATACCTTGGACTTACTGTGGCTGGTTCTTTGAAAACATCAGTGGTGTGCTCACCAGTGGCCAAAGAAGCAAAAAGACGACGAATGTGGCAGAACAGAATATTGGGAAAGCAGTTAAAATAATACAGAAAGGTCATTCAGAGTGTGAGGTATGGAGGTGGATATTTCAGTGCTATGTGTGGCTCTCATTAAGCTCTCACAGAAAGGGAATAAGAGTATCATGAGAGGTAGGGGCTTATTGGAATTATGGAGTAGGTTTTACAAGATGAAAAAACTAAATGGATGACAGAGACTCGCGTTTCTAAAAAGACTCATTGATAAGAGAGACCTGTAAAACATGAACAATGTGTGGAAAGTAAGACACATTTATTAATTGCTTCCCACACTATAGGAATCAGGGTATGTCCAATGAAATTGTAAAACAGTTAATTTAAAACAAACAAACAAACAAACAAACAGATGGAAGGGCTTTAATCCTTACATGCATATTTATTTTGTGAAACTCATTGCTAGTGGATGTGTTGAAGGTCAAAAGTATAAATGGATTAATGAAAGATATGACAAATTTATAGACAATAAATTCACATGCAACTATTAAACCTGATGGTCCAAAGACACCTTCCAGCTCAAAAAGTCATGAAAACATTTGCCTTTGGGAACTCGGAGTGTAAACCAGACAAAAAACAATTCTATACACTCCTGTTCTGATACAGATACCCATAACATATAGAGTCTTCACACACTTGGGAAATCTCAGCTTCAATTCACTTTCTGCCTGAGGAGCATTATAGTTTTCACTTCTTTGTATTTATGACCAGGCGATACATAAGTCTGGATAAAGATTTTCACTATTTGTCCTGCTAAAATCCTGTACAACATAGAAAAAAATCCAGACCAATAGACAGAAGATAAAGAGCAAGAGGCCCTGACACTGTAACTTTTAGCAGTTATGGTACTCACTTGGATGAGAGATCTAAGCCCCAGAGATTTACATTCAAATACTGTGGATTTAAAGGAAAATAGAGAACTAAAAAAAATAGAACTGATGTTGGAAGAGCAATTAAATCTTATGTTTTCTCCTTACAAATAATCTAACCACCAGTCTAGGGTTTCATGATTATCCTTACTAGAAACAACACAAAGAAATACACCAAGTGGTATTAGTAGCATATCATGGACAAGTATCTGTAAATAAAGTGCCAGAATCACATGCTGCCGAGGAGCAATAGGTTAAGATTAAATACAGCTGGCCTAGCAGAGAACTCAATGTGTAGTAAAAGTGATCTGTCTGTCTCAAGGCACATCTACAGCACTTCAGAGGTCTGTTTAACTTGTTCTTCAAAATTTCCAGAGGTAGAAATTTTATGCATTTTCCAGTGTTTAAATATCCCTTTCATTAGAAAGTTTTTCCTAACATTTGGCTCAAATTTCCACTGCTACTATTCAAATCCCTTAATTCTCAGCCAGATGATGAGAGGAGGACAAGCAAAGGTTTTATCAGCAACTGTCACGCATTTCAACCATCTTCTCTTCTTTAAGCAGCCTAGATATTTTGCTTTTCTCAATGAGGTATCTTTTTAGTCTTCTGTCATCTCTGCACATATTTCTTAAATCAGCACTGGACATAGGAGTTTGCTATAGCCTTTTGGCACTGGGGAAATTAAAAGGATTATTTATACATCCCAGTGCAGAATTTTTTTTTTTTTATCTTTTCAAGTTTTTGCTTATTCATGTTCAGCTTATGACCCATTGTAATTCCTAGTTCCTTTTATAATTATAGCCTGGTGAATTGTTTCCCATTCTGTTTTTGTAGAGCAGTTTACTCCCAATGTAGCACGAGACATTTGACCTAAAATAACAGCATTTTTTTTTTCCTGATTAATTCAATTTCTTCATATTTGTTTGAATCCTTGTCTAGTCCCCCTCGTACCTGCTGACTCTCTCAGACACCACTGTACATTTTGATAATTATATTTTCTAGCTCATCTTCTTTATCAGTAATGACAATATTCCATGACTCAAGATTGAAGGCACCTTCAGAATTCTTCTTGATATACTTCTCCATATGAGGAGGCTATTATTTTCATTGAAAGGGGACTTTAACTCAGTTTTGTGGACACCTTCTATTTTGATAGAGATCATATAGACGATAGTATCCCAAACTGCTTAAGAGAATGGCATTGACAAAAAAAGACAAAAGTAGTACTCTGCAGAGTTAGTGTGACTGAAATGCAATGCCTAAAATATTTTTTGAATCAGTGTTCTAAATGACAAGTTATAAGACAAGATAACACCCCTGGGGTTTTGTATACCACAGTTCATACCAACAGAATAAACTGCTATTGAAATATCTGACAGAATGTAGAAAATTATTATTTAGGGGATATTTCAATGGGGGAGGACCTATGAAATGTTCCCCAAAGTCATCACTAACTGCCCTGGAGCTGAAAAATGTTTGGAGTGGGGCGGGGTGTCATCATGTGTGTCAGTGTATCGGAAAATTGCTACAAATCACCATGGGCACTGCTTAACAGACTTAATTTGACAGCATTTAATTTTAACGGGACTTAATTTTGACGGAACAGCATTTAATTTTGACAGGACCTAGTTTGACACACCTACAGGTTAGAGCAAAGAAGTGATTGAGAGCAGCCCTGTGGAGAAGGACTTGGGGGTGATGGCTGATGAAAAACTCAACATGTGTGCTTGCAGCCCAGAAGAACAACCACATCCTGAGCTGCATCAAAAGGAGTGTGGCCAGCAGGCTGAGGGAGGTGATTCTCCCTCTACTCTGCTCTCATGAGACCCCCACCTGGAATACTGCATACAGTTCTGGTGCCCCCAACAAAGAAGGGCAATGGAACTGTTGGAGCAAGTCCAGAAGAGAGCCATGAAGCTCATAAAGGGACAAGAGCACCCTCCCTATGGAGACAGGCTGAGAAAGTTGAGGCTGTTCAGTCTAGAGAAGAGAAGGTTGCATGGAGACCTCTCAACCTTCCAGTATCCGAAGGGGGCCTACAAGGAAGTTAGAGAGAGAATCTTCAGCAGGAACTGTAGTGATAGGAAAACAGGGAACAGCTTCAAATTGAAACACAGTGGGTTTAGATGAGATATGAGGAAGAAATTCTCTACTGTGAGGGTGGTGAGGAATAGGTTGCCCAGAGAAGCTGTGGATGCCCCAACCCTGGAAGTGTTCAGAGCCAGTTCGGAAGGGACATTGAGCAACCTAGTCTAGTGGGAGATGATCCTGCTCATGGCATGGAGGTTGGAACTAGATTATATGTAAGATGCCTTTCAACCCAAACCATTCTATGATTCCCTAAATTGATCACTAAGCTAAAAAAATACTGGTCACTAAGATACAGATAGTTACAACCAGACTACACTACTCATATGGAGATAAAATGAAGTTGATACGGTACAACAAGAAGTCTACCAAATACACATTCATGCAATTACAGTCAAGATCTCCAGTTAGGATGTGTCAGAAGAAAGCTTTCTAACTCCTTAGTTAACTCCCTTTTTTTGAGTGCAAAATGATAGTCATTAATGACACAGTGGTCTTTTCCAGAAGTATCCAACTCAGAATCCTCTGACCAAGATAAACAGCACACAGTTTAATTTACATCTTTATTGTTCATTACATGACATTAGCAATTTTTTATTGATCACTAGTCAAATTCTGTTCAACCAACAGAATTCTGAATTTCTTTATATACTTTTCCCCAAAGTTCATATCCAGATATTTGAACATACTCCTCAACCTCAAAAAACCACTTAATATTTACAAGGAAATTGTATTCTGAATTTTTAAGTTTTCTGCAGAAGCAGTGAAATATGAATCCATCAATTCTGGATATTTGACACCACAGTTTCCAGATATATATCTCTAAGTTTTCAGAGTTGTTACTAAATATTTTCTGTTTATTGAACTGTATTCCTTCAACGTTATCACAGAAATAAAATCCACAGACTGGCTCTTTGGCATCTATTCTGGACAGATGTTAAATATAAAGAAAAAAAAAAACAACAAAGGCAAATAGTCTCATTATTTAAATGAACATTTATGGAAGCAAGGACCAACAGCAGTTAAGAGTATGGTGGCCTGTACTTAGAATAATTGAAGGAAATTTTTCCAGGCTTGGATTAATGCCCCTGGAGAAGAAGCTACTGTATCTGTGGATGATTCTGGAGAATTTCTCCTTCATTGAAGCAGTTAAGGACAGTAAGTAGATGAACTGAGGCTCAAGGACAGCAATCCTGGATTCTTGTGTACCTTTCTCTTGACTGTAGAGTAGACATTTGTCTATGTCTTTTGATTAAACTCAGAGAAGAGTTTAAGTATATCTGGGGCTCTTACTGCAGAAATTCAGTAGAGCTTTTTCTAAGACCAAAGGGGTTACACTTGACAAGTTACACTCTTCCTCTTACTCAGCACCCAGATCACCTTTCAACACTAACAGATGTCATGCCATATTACCTGGCTAAACGAGTTGAAACTCTTAAATTCTTCCCAGAAAGACACAGCGGGTGATCACCCACTCTCTTAAGTTTTCTCAATATGCAGTACCGCAGACTTTTGTGCCTATCTACATGAAGCAGGACTTATACACATTTCAATGGTATTTGCTTACAGTTCACCTGTAAGTTTCCTTTTGAACCTATTTAAGCACAGATGTCTCTTAGGTTTTCTCCACAGCCTGACAGGAATAGGCATCTGACTGAAAGCCTTTTAGGCTTCAGTCTGATTAATCAGAAAAGACCTGCCAAAGTGAAACATTTTGAAGAACAGGTATAGATCTGTTCTTGAGGCCTCCTGTATCCCAGTAATCTATAATCTCAGCTTTTTTACTGTCCTCCTTGCTCCTTGATATGCACACAAAAGTTGTCAGGATTCGCTTTCAGCTCTTACTAGAGAAAAGATTTTTACAATCTACTTCAACTACATGTTTGACTATGAGAATAGTCCTTAAATTGTACCTCTGGAAAAATTGCCATTCATTTGGAAGGATGCCAGCTTCAAACATCACTTGGATACTTGAGCTAGGCTGGCAGTCTGCTCTTTATTTACCAGGTAGAGGAAGAAAAGGTTATTACATGTGCTTTGAATTCTTTGTTACATATTAAATTGTTCCTGGGTAGTATCCATGATCTATAAAGCACTAAGTAGTTTGGTCACAGCTATCTCTGGCACCATCTGTTTGACCACTTGTAAAAGTAACAGACTGCACAGAAGCAGAAAAAGAGGTATGACTAGCATGAGTTTGGGAAAAATTATATCTAGATTCAAAATTAAACCAGATATTCAAAATTTCATCACAGTGAGTCAGGCATGCTGCAGTTATCCCCTGAAGCCTCACAGGCTGTTTTTCCCTTGCCTCTGGTAGACATGACTGTCTGCTTCTTCCATAACTAAAACTTTTGCAGATAGTCTCATTAAAATAAAAATTTCCAGCAAAGAAGAGAAGATTTAGCTCCTGAGTCTGCCCAGCTGATTTTCTACCCTTGAAAATGAGGAACAGAGGTTTGGGCCATATTCTAATATATGATTCCCTATTTATCTGCTTTATTTTTCTGCACTGAATTATTTGTGACAACTGTGATAACTTTCATTCAAATTGTTAAAAAATCTGTAAAGTTATGTAAATGAAAAAATGATTCTTGAGGCATAGAGAACTAAAACTGGTGATTCCCAGTTATTATGTTTTGATAATAAGCTACTAATACATTTAATATATTCTATATTAATAATTACAATTAATCCTATAAAAGCATTTCCAAGACATCTTTGATGTGGTCTTTTTTCCTTGAAATCATCATGATTACTATTACATTCCAAAAAAAATTTAACCAATGAGTTGTATATCTGACTCATGCTTGATAGTACCTAATAGCTATAACTATAAAGGAAAAGCCCATTTTCCATTTTAAGTACTGGACTTAATTAACTTCTTTACATTACTAGGAACTTTCCCAACAGTCCAAGAATTATTAAAAGTTAATGAGACTGTTTCAGGAAGCTTCCTAACCAATAAAGGATTCTTTTGAACAAATTAATAATTTCTACAATTATACCATAAGTATTGAATATAAAAGCTTTGGATAAAAACAATACCAACAAAAGAAGAACAGAAAAAATCCCTGTTAATAGTTAGAATATAATTTGTAGTTTTTAAAAAGATAACTTTTATCTGTGTCATTCTACTGCTCCTTATTTCAATTTCTCATACATTTTTGTACATTCTTTTCATTTCCAAAATGATTGAGAAACTAAACAAAACTTGAGACCAACCTTAAGATGTGTTGACAGACTATTGTACACACAAGAAAAAAAATTAAGCCCTTCTCTGGCATTTCTCCATTGGATGACTGAGTTATTTTCTTCCCATAGGCTAATTGGAAACCTTTGTTTGATGATCTAAATCCCAAGTATGTGCCTTAATCAGTTCTGAAATAGTAATTTTTTTAATTTCAAGGAATTATAAAATGGGCATATATCTCCTATGTTCTTATTAATCCAACAGTACTTTAACTTATGGTAAAACCACTGGCATTAAATAGTATCTGATATGAAACCGAAGACATAAAGAAACTCAATTTGAATGGTTGGAAATATAAATTAGTATAAAATCAGTTATCCTGGACTTGTATTGCTCCTCCAGATTAGTTCAGAAGATACATGTTGGAGCTCCCCACGATTCCAAATCATATCCTTAATGCGCAAAGGAAATGCGCCAAATTCCCTCCTCTCTCAGATGTTCTCAAAGGTACCTGCTTTAGTCATAATGCATAAGAGCTCCTTCAGACTTCTGAGGAATAAACACATCTTTTAAAACTTTTCTCATGATTTTTGCATGTGGCTGTAAACACTGCTATTATGAAAAAAGGGTGGTGGAAGGGAAGAAGAGGAAGCAATCAATATTTATTAGTAGTGTTGAGCAAGAATTGCTAAATTATACTACCATGAGATGATGTCTGCAATGTTTTAGTGGGTTGAAATGCTTCCGGGAACAAGAGTTAATAGCATCAGTTATAGTTGTGAAGGCAAGAGCAATCCTGACCATTGCTTCAGTAATTTAGAAGGAGTAACAGATCCCCTCAAGTGCACTGCTGTTCATTAATAATAATGCTCATACAGCAGATGATTTCTGTTTAAAGAATGAGTCTTTGTAACTTGGTCAGCAGGATTATGTTTAAAGCGATCTCCTGAAAACAAAGGGAGTGCAAGCTTCTCTCTCACACATTGTTTGAAAAGATTTGCCATCTTACTACTACTCTCACGAGATCATCCAAATGCAATCATCTCCAGTTTTATCTCAGCCTCAGCCTAAGAACAAAATTGCATACTATAAACTGCAGAAACGACTACAACATGAATCACCATTTCTGCAAAAAAACTCTCCCAGCAAGCACCTCATCCTGGCTGCAAATGGCCCTTGACAAATCCCTGCGGCTGCATTTGTGGTCTCTGCTGCTGAGACCATTCCCTGGAGGCGCAGCTCAGGCTGAGAGGATGCAGCAGGCTTGGTGAGTTGTGCTTTCGAGTGTGTTGCCTCCAAGGGATGGGGTCAGCAGTTTGTGTCCTCTGCACGCTGAGGGACTGACTCCTCAAGCAACTTTTAGCAAGCAGTTGCAGAATGTCAAAAGTGAGTCTTAAGAGAGCACCAACACTAACTTGAAAGAGCTTAACAGCAAAAATCTTCTCTAAATTCCCCTTCAGATTTCGTTTTCAGAAACAACTGTATTAAGGAGTGGATGATTAGCTGACCAGGAGGGTTTTTCAAACAGCTGCTGGTTGTTAAAGATCAGTAATTTCTATAAATATGTGGACTGTTGTCAAGAAAAATTCTTGGAAATACTTCACAGAACTCAAGATTCAGAACATAGTATTTTAAAAAGCTAACAAAAACTTATTAAGTACTTTGCTGCATCTTCTAAGCAGTTCATTGTACATATTTAAAACATCCTGAAACAAATGCAACTGATACACAAGTTTGAAACTGTATACATAATTATAATGAAAATTGTTTGCAACCTACCTTGGAATTGTGTAAATTTGATGGTTCCCATCCTCTCTCCATTTCTGAAAACAACTTGACCCTAAATAAAATAAACAAATACCTTAAAAGTTTTATAAATCTCTCACAATATAGTTTCATTAACACTGTAATTTTCTATTAACTATTAAAATTACCAAAACAATATTTAAACTCTGAACATAGTAGATAGTAGATTCAACCATGGACAAAATAACTCAATTAACACCTCCTTAAAGCTTTCTTCAAATGGCCTTAGAAAGTTGACTGGTGTTACCACCCATTTTTCATGGATGTAAATGGAAGTACAATAAAGCCAGTAACTTATTGAATCTCAGATGATGAGAGATATGCAAACAAACAATTTTCACGGTTTGACTGTTTTTATCAAGGATATGTGAATCTATCCAAGATCATGCAAGAAAATCATTCTCCATTTTATTCATCATACAGTTCTCCAAAGATAATTATCATATCTTATATACTTACCCTACTAGATTAGGGATACCAGTGGCTCTTGTGGCTTCATTTTGTACTATGCCAACACGTGTGTCCTAGTATTCATTTTAAATGTAATGTCTTTAAGTCAGTACTACTGTTTGTGGTGCTACAAATTGTTATTCTCATTATAATGGTCATGCAAGGCTTAAGCCTCCTCACATATCCCTAGGAAATTACTCCCATCTTTCATCACATCTTTCTGGAGTAAATTAAGAAAAGATCTTGTTAAATTTCCTCCTTACTTCAGCTGTTTCATAATTAAGTATGAAAGAAGAGGGTTTCATTCATTTATGCTAAGAAGTATTTTTAATATTTTGAACCTGTAGTAGAGGTCCGAGTGTTGTCAAGATGGATTGCTGTTCTACTGCATCCCTGGTTTGGTTTATTAACATCATCGCCATTAATCTTTGTTTTGGCAGACATGAGGGTAAAAAAACCCAAATGGTAAACATGTAAAGCTACAGTATATTTCTCTGTGCAAGCCTGCCCTTTCTTGAATAATCTGTTCTGGTCACTGAAGAGATGCACTGAAGGCCTCTGAATTACCGAAATCAGCTCCCTGCAGGAACTGATTGGAGCAACAACAGTTTGGTAGGACAGCACACATATCTCCCATTTCCTGCAAGCCACAGAACACCATTTCCCTTTGATAAATAGAAGCCAACACTCTTAAATAAGTGTAAGCTACCTTGTGCTAAGCCTTAAAAGTCAAAAGCCCTGATCCATGTCTAAAAGGGACTGAGAGAAATGAACACTGGTAATGGGAGGGACTCTGGTGACAGTAGCCAAAGGACACAGTAACCACACCTGCTGAAATCCAGCTGAGATAAGTCTCATCTAGTGGCTGCTAAGGCAGCTCCAGAAGAGAATATAAAACATTAGCAGGCAGATTTATGCATATATTTTATCAGCCTTCATCCAGATCTCCTTTAGTTAGGAGAAATACTTTTTAATATCCCTTCATTGGTTTGAATGTAATGATAACATATTTGGCTAATTGGCTTAAGTAAAAAGTAGTAGAAAATGTTAAAGAAAAGACTTGTAAAGATGCTATGCAAGTATCACCTATTGCAGACATATATTTATGATCAATCCAGTCTTAACTTTGGTTCTGTGACCTGTGTTGGAGAATGCTGTAGTTAAATTTTTCAATATGTGGAAAGATTATTTTTTATTTGATTTTAAATTTACTGCCTTCTACTTTAACTCTGTCTCCTCTTATTCATTTATTACAAGCTAACAGGACTGTAGGTAAGAGTCTACTAGAGAGCTCTTTATAGACACACATACAGGAAGCATCACTGTCATCATCTATGGTGAGAGGCCTCTACAATTTTCTTCCATTGTTGATAGTATAGTGTTGTATACAGACTCAAGAAATTTTCTAGATTCCAAGTGCAACTGCTTGAAATATTATTGCTTCCTGTAAATCACCCACATTTTCATCATTAAGTAGTACAGACATACACCATATGCGTCTACTGACTAGAGATAAATACATACACTCTTGTTGGCATGTTCTGAAACTATCAACAGAATGTAAATCAAGTTTCAATAAATGCAAAATTTGGGATTAAAAATATAAACAGGATTTTATGGCTTATACTGATCTAAGCAGCAGATAAATAAAGATATGGATGACGATGATGAAAGTGTCATGGAACAAATTATGAAAAAATGTCCTAATTATCTGCAAAATTATTCAATCAGCAGTTTACTTTCATTAAAGATTACTGAAAAATCCTGAAAAGTCAAATGGGTTATTATAAGGAATAACAATTTCTAAATACTATTTTATGAGATGACATTGTCATGACTATTGTTTACAAACTACAGAGTTTGTACGTAACACATACGGATACTAACAGGAAAAGAAAGTGGATAAATTAAAATAGGCTACCTTTTCTGTGTGTAATCGAATTACTAAATCTGTTTTCGAAGGTCAAATCAATAAAAATCCATAACAGCAATAATTTTCAAAGCAGGATTCTCTACTGAAATCTCTGAGGTTGACAGTACGTACTTATTACCCAGGCACCAAAAGTGGACCCACAGCTGCAGTTACCATTTCGTTCTTTCCTCCTCAGGAACAGGCTGCTTCATAACAACATGTGACAATTAGCTACTGTGCCTCAAGTACCTTCAACCCCTAAGGTTCTAAAGGAGAGCTGAGGAAATCTTGAGGGTTTCCTTTAGGAAAGAAAACATTCTTAGATGTTTATTGGGGTTTTAGGTAGTCCCAACAGACACAGATATGGTGTTGCTGCTGCAGTATTTGATTCTGCCAATGTGGCAGAAAGGAGTGCTCCTCATGAACACTGAGAAACTCTATAAATAGCAATACCTTCATTTCTTCAAACAGGAATAGGAGGAAAATTAATGATAGTCATCCCTTGCTCTATGCTTCCCCTGCTATTTAATGAAAAATAGAAGAATTTGAGGTAAGTGATATAAATACATAATAAAATGTTGTAGAATTTAATTTAATAAACTACAGCAACACTAGACTAAATAAGTCAACCAGTGTTTCAGAAATCTGTTTTCTAGAAATTATTGTGCTTATTTATGGCATGGGAAGTGAGTTATAATTTGATGATGTTCTCATCAAGCCATTTCATTGCCACTGAGGTAACCTACCATAAGATTTAGCTAGAGAATTAACTTCTTTAGACTTAAGATTCATAAATTACTAAAAGCGTTTTTCCTTTATTTAAAGTAGCAGGTGTTTGAATAATAGATATTACTAATACACACATTAAGCTCTGACATTACAAAAGCTAGTCTTAGTACTATTTTGTCCTCCAGCACATGTGCCAGTATAGACTGCAGCCATCACAAAACCTAGATCTTATGAAATCCACATGAATATAACAACAGACAAAACCCTCTTTTACATTCCATTGTGTTTTAGTGATATTATATAGGCATATTTAGATACTTACGAGCAAAAAGATCAGTGGTTGTACAGATGAGAAGTACCATATTAAAGAAAATAATGGAAGTAATGTTAATACTAACTTCTTTAGAATATGATCATCAGATTAAAAAAAAATATTTCCCAAACAAGTAAATATTTTATTTCGAGAGATGTAAAATAAGAACTCTGTCCTGAACTGGCATTTAAATGAACTGCAAAAGTGAATAACTTGCACTTAGACCAAACCACACGTCTTTAAGTCAGTTAATAGTTAATCAGCAAAATTTTCCTCTTCCGTTACACACAGATCATCCCCAGGGAGACCGACAGAAACCACACTGGTATCTTAGTGCCTATTTTATTTTCTTCAATCTACCATCTACAATTTTTTTCTTTTTTTACTAGTTGTAAAAGTCAATGCCAGCGTAAACACCAGTTCTATAACAGATCTGCCCAACTTTTAGCTGTGGACAGGCATGTTTACATCAGCAATGACCCTCGAAAAGTTGATGGGAAGGATATAGAAGGTATGTGGCTTGGAGTTCAATAGACAGCAATGTGAACAGAGGGTAGAAGAGGAGCTACACGAGCTCATTCTGGCACAGTGTGGCACCCTGGTGTGTACAACCACCGCTGCACACAGTGTCCTAGTTTTTTTGGCCCAGATATATCCCTGTATTTGGGATTCACTGCAGCTGTGTAACTTATCATGCAGCCTTATGCAGGTGTACTTAATTCAGTTTGGCTAAATCTACAGTCACCCCACAAGCATAAACAATTCTAGCCTCACATTACAAGTTAGGTAGCTTGGACAAGAGAAATATAGAAGCTTATGTTGTAGCTTTTTGGTTTGGTTAGTTTGTTGTTTAGGTATTTTTTATACATCTCTGAGTCCAGCTGTTTTTCCTCCCCAAAAGGTACAGTTCTTGAATGTCCTTTACAAATTACGAAAACCAGAACCAAGCATTTCAGTAGTGTCAATCTCCCAATTGCCACATGCAAGGACATCATCTCCCTGGTTCTTCTGAGTAACATCATCTTCTTTGTGCTCCATTTTACAAGCCTAACATCAATTTATGTACTTAGTTATACAGAATAACTCTTTCATCTCCTTAATAGAAAGACAGTCTCAACCCTCCCTGGATGTACAATATTCACTTTTTATCTTGAATTGATATTCCTTAAGTAATTAGTCCTTTATTTGTGGTCAGAATAACAAATTCACATCATCTATTCACAATTACAAATTATTAGCTGACATCAGCTTTATTTCAGACACATGGGACTTCCCCTGTCTTATAGCAGTTATTTGCCTACACTTGGAAGCAGCTGTTTATTATACTTCTATATTTTTTTCATGGTGGATAAAATGTAGATATCTTTGCTATATTGTGAACATGTCATTAAGCTCTTTTTGAGCTATAGAATGCTGGCATTTACTAGAACTTTCTTTGTATTATCTCTGACAGTATTATTATTCAGCTCTGGACATAGGCCCATGCCAAAGTTAGAATTCTTTCATTCTTCATATGCTGAAATCCACAGCCAACACATTTTTTTACTGATGTCTTTAGTTTCCTTCATCTTTTTCAAGCAAACCAAAGTTCAGAAATTTCTTAACTGCTCTCTCAGTCAGGGCCAGGTCTGCACTTTGACCACCATTTGATTTTCTGTGTATTTTCTTCTGCAGAGTATCTTAAATATAGTAAACAGAGAAATACATATATAGCATTTACTTCACAATTTTCAGTACTATTCCATCAAAAACGGTCTATTTTAGACCATCTTCACTTCCTTCTCCAACACTCTTCTCCCACATGGCACCATAAATTAACTCAGTCGTTTTTGGAGTACTTGAGTTAGATATTTGATATCATGTAAACCATCTAAATAAATGCATGCAGAAATACCTGAAATGCAGTGGGATAACTATGACAACTTAATGATATTACTATACAATTTTATATATATATATATATATAATTTTATATACTATTTATATATTTATATAATGTATAAACTTAGAGCTGTCTCTTTAAGCTATATGACATCTGCTGAAATCAAGGTGTACTTCTGAACCTTCTGAACCTTTAGTTTCCTTATGGCACAATGTCCAACAAAAGTAGAAGCCAAGGAGGGTGAAGCATCACAGGACGGGAAACCTAAGAGCTAACATCCAGAGAGCAAGTATTGCCCTCCCACATTGCTCCTAGTTGCACAGTTATACACCTACCTGGTGGTAGCTCAGCATTCATCAGGCCTCTTGTGTGAGCTGCAGTGGCCTATTAAACCATCAAAATAGTTTGGTTGGTTGGTTGGTTTGGTTTGGGTTTTTGTTTGTTTGGGGTTTTTAATTTTATTTCTTATTGTTTTGGCAAGTGGGCGACATGTTGTTTCTGAATTGTCAAAACCGGAGCCAGCACAAAGGAACCCTGTATGGACGCAGAAAGAGCGAGGAGGAAGGGAGCAAGATATCCTTTGTTAGTCCCAGACGCTTTCAGAAGACTTGTTATTTTATCATGTAATTCACACAGCCTGCTACTCACATGTTGTACTTGGTTTACTCACACAGGACTCCTTAGCTGCCAACATGCCTTCCCTGACATGCACAAAACAGCAAGCTGGCATTCTGTGGGTCTTGGCTCTGCAGCTTCTGGAAGGTGAAGAGCTATACTCTGCAATTCATAGCCCCTTCCACCCTCCAAACATCATGTCCAAGAGAGCAGTGTTTTATAGAGAAAGGGAATATCATTTAGTCTACCCAATGGGCTTTTAGCTACAAGTATAACCTCATTTCTGAAACAAAACAGCAAACTTCCAGCTGGGGGCAGCTTGTGCACAACTCTTCTGGTTTCAATGTAGTTACATCACTAGCCATATTTAGACACAGGCAAAGAACTAAGCACAGGAGCTGTAAGCAGAGTGCAAGAGAAGAAGGATATTAGGGAGACAGCAGTAAAGTTGTAACCCCTTGTGGGATAAAGAGGTAACTGTCACCTTTGGATCAATGAGAGGAGAGCAGAAGGCAGAGGGTGACGAAAATTAAAATGCTCCATAAAATCAACAATGCTGCTGAGTCCATGATTTTATGTCCTTAATCCACCGTGGATAAAATGTTTCCAGAACATTTGGTCAAAGCAGGTCCAGTGACTGCTGCTTTTCAAGGCTTGAGACTACTTTCAAAAAAGGTGTTTCATTGAAAATTTTCAAGATTGAAGATTAAAATCTGAAATAGTTTATGATCCAAAGGAATGCCTTTTCCCTGCCTGTTTTCTCTCTTATGGCATTTTCTAAAAGCTTTGAGTAACTGAACTCTGGAAAGCAGCAGCAGCAGGGTAGCTCAAAGAGGAGGGTGAAGCACAGCTAAAAATCTGGTCTTGGCTAACATTTTCTAAATGAAGCTAACATTTTCTAAATGAAGCAATAACATCACTCTCATCTAAACAGAAACTTGTGTTATAGCTATGACAGAGCAGACATAAAATAGCAGCATAATGTGCTTACTTAGCAGGCATAAAATGATTACTTACAAGCATTAAGGATCTGTCTGCACCACAGTAAACATGCTGTGTGTGCTTAAAAAACACACCTCAAAACAAGTAAGTTTCCCAAACACAAAAATGTGGGTTTTGGAGGAAAAAAGTGTGGACTTTCTGTGAAGGAAGATAAGTTGTTGGAAGAGAATTGCACAGAAAAAATATTTCTGGTAATCATGACAGTGATGGAAAAGAAGAACGCAGAATTGGCATTCATCAAATCTCATAATATTGGAACTAGGAGGCACTCATCTATTAGGACAGTAGTCTAAAACAGAAAAATCAGTGATGTTTTTCATATTGTTCCTTTGCACAACAGGTAATGACCTTCTGAAATTTATACTGAGTGAGATTTCCTTGTTTTTTTCTTTTAGAAACAGAGGACTGGGAGGTGAGCCAGTCTACTGGCCTCATGAAACACTTCACATATTCTTATGTATCTTCTCTATATAAGTAAACTTAGCAAAGTCTAGTCATAAAGGTACATGGAAAATCAGCATTATCCCAGAAATCAGAAAATTCATGATTTTTAAATTGGTTACAGATACTGCTCTAACATGAGTGAAGTATGAGATAAGCAGATGTACAGGTTAACATCAGAGGCCATTTGGAGATAAAGAACACAGGATAGCGATATAAGTTCCTTTTTTATTTTTCCCCCATGGCAAAAACAGTTCTGGGCAAAAATATCCAGAAGTTTTAATAAAAAGATGGGCTAGATGTCTCATATTTGCCAAGATCTTTGTTAGCATCAGCTGATTCAAGTAGTCTGTGGCATTGGCCCATTGTGCTCTGCTTTGGCACTCATCTACCTTAAATGCCTACAGAATAAGCAATAGAGTTTCTAGAAATTAAAAAAAAATATATATATAAAAATCGCCGGAAATCCCTGGTTCCCTTAATAAATCTTCAGTTACAATAATTTCCTAAAAAAAAAAAGTCTACACTGTGCATCTCCTAATGTCATGAGTATCATTATAGGAATGATTTACAATGTGAAGACCAACACCTTCAAATTCTGGGAAAGGTGATCAAGTATAACAACATCTTTATGTGTCTACCATTCATATACATTCTGAGTCAATGATTATGTGAAAATACAAAGTCCTGTAGGCCCTACCATCATGGTTTCACCATGTTGCTGCTTCACTCCCTTCTAGATAAAGAGGTCTAGTCTATTCAGTCTCTTCTTCAATGGAGAGTGGATTTTTTTTTCGCTATCTCCACTCTAAGCCCCTTTTAAAATTTTATTTATTTTCTGACAAAGGCTCAAACACAGATGCTCTTGCTGTGTAGAAGGGTGCCTCTATTTCTAACTATGATTTTGCTATCTGATCTTTATCACCTTTTGGGCAGAACTTCCTCTCTCTCTTTTTTTTTTTTTTTTAGGGAAATGAAGGAATCAAATAGGGAACAGAAATTCTTTAGTTGAAATTTCTTCCCTCCATTTCAGCATTATCCTCTACCTTCAGTTGTCATTGCATAAAAGTGTGCTGTTGCCAGCACAATGACATAAGCTCAGACTAAGCTGCTCCATTAGATTAGCATTTAGATGCATCTACACAATTTTACACAGCTATGCTGAAATAGGACAGCATAATCATAGCATTTCTTTCAGCACAGCAAGCAAAAGCATCGTTTACAAACATCTGAGCTCTCCGTTTACACACAGAAGGGAATAATGTTCCTGACAAGGTACTAACATTCCATAAGCAGGTAAAGGTGCGGGGAAAAGGATACTATTCAGGAAATCATGTATTGAATGGTATCAAACTTGCTGGCCATTGCAACTGAAGACAAAACCTTTATGCTTTGTCACTCATTAATGTGCTTTTACGCATTCATCTGAGCTTAGGGTCAGCACAAGATAAAGCAATTAGATGCTCTTTTTTACCAATTTTTTTTGACATATCATTTTCATGCAGTGATGGAATTTTTTTGTAAAGAAGTTTTTTTTAATCCAGTGATAGAGATTTTTTTGTGAGCCACCTCTTTCAGTGATCAGGTAAGCTCTGTATTGGACATCATTAGTGATCCTAAGTTTAAAAGCATGGCAGGAAAGAAATTAAAATGAAACATATATATTTGACAAACTTTCTGGCAAGGTTTTTTTTTTCTCAATGCTTCAGAAACAAAATGACAATCAGGGGAACGGTTTGCAACAAATGCTTTCAAGTCTGGTGATATATATAACTGAGAGCGGACTAGTAGTATTTAGCCAATTTCCTAATCTGTGGTTGGCCCTTGAAGCATGAGCAAAACAATTCCTTTACCCTTGATTCAATTTCTTCCAGGAGTGCATAAAATCATTGATGTAAACAACCTGTCTTTCAAGGTGTCAAGAAAAAAGGAAATTGTCTGAAGCACTGGGACTAGGAGCTCAAGCCCTTTCAAGAGTGTATTAAAAAGTAAATATGAACTGCTGAGGTGATGTTCAGAATTGTTCTCATGAGCTTGAGTCCCTGAAGATTTCAGTTTCTAGCTCTGTGTGTCTGTAGAAACAGCATAACAGCACATTATATTTCACCATCATAGTTTTTTTCCCCACTGCTTTTGTAAGAATGAATCAGAAGAGATGGCACAAAGCCTTTTAAGGACACTACATTAAGCAGCGTTTCCGTCTCTTCACCAGTGCAATTTCAGATGATGTTCTGAAGTAATTTCTTCTATTTTCTTTAAAATACATTAAACTCAGCAGAGAGCAGAACTGTGCAGTCTGTATTTCATTTCTTCTGATGATGACCCAAACGACTGCAAGAGCTACAACCTCTTCTCTGTGCACTTCCTGCCCAGGCTCTGTCACGTTGGCTGGACACAGGAGATTACTTTGTTTACTATGTATTTTCTAATGAGCAGGCAGCCTCTGTTATTAAGAACAGAGCAGGCAGCCTCTCTTATTAGCCAGTTCTTCACATGCAAAGTAGAACACACTGTCATTACCCATGTGCAAGTGCTGAGCACAGTATCTTCAGACTATTATCTTTCTAAGTGAGGAACTTTAATTCAAAACTGCCTTAACAGGAAAGGGGAATTAAAAAAGGCACAAAGACCAGACAGCTTTACAAATCTCCTTTTAAGTATGAATACCTGTCAGTCTTGGACAATTCTTGCTACTGACTAGAGAAAAGGCTATGACAGCAGACTCATTCCCAGTGTTAAATGGCTACTCTACACCTGAAAATTCCCCAGGCAGAAGTGTGAGCTGATGCTGACCAGAAAAGACTATTTGAATCAGCTAAAAGATGAGGGTTTTTTAGTGAACAGCCATCCGTGTCTAGAACACTAAAACCGATTTTCCCTCTTTTTGCTCAGGACAAGCTCTTACACAGAAACTCAAAATATTTTATTCAATATTCATAAAATGTTTCTAGTGATTAGAGGATTTTAAACTTTTCTTTGGTAAATCAACTAAGGCAGTTCAAAGCACACTGGAACTTCCAGGACACTGACTTTCTAATACATGTTTCCCAGTGACAGTCACTGAAATGGGTCCCTTTTTCATTTCAGAATGAAACAACCATAATGTTTGTTCATTTAAATTTACAGCAAGCTTCTAACAGCCTTTTATTTTAGCCCAGATGTAGTTTCAGCTCTATTTGACAACTGTCAGAATTGCTATGACATTTAAGATGGCTATTTCTGTAAAGCTAAAAAGCCTAGACTAAGCTATTTCCAATGCTAGAACTCTCAGAACTACTTTTCTTTAAAACTTCAGATTTTTGTCTATATTGCTATCAGAAAGTATTCCTGAAGATAGCTATATTTGATGATAATGAAGTAGAAGTTTCATCCTCTTCATCCATTTTTTCAGTGCTGCATCCCTCCAGGTGATGCTTTCATCAGCATCAAATTCTGACTGAAATCTGCAGAGAAGAGCATTATCATTGCTGAACACAGACTTGAACAGGCTTGGCAGTGGCAGGAAGGAAGTCTAAGCAACATATTCTTAATAAAATCAAATTCAGCCCTTTTCATTGTCTATTTTAATCCTTCAGGCTATTCTAACCTGTGCCAACAACCTGCAGAAAATCAGTGAGATATAATTGGCATAGTTTTGACACTTTAAGGATTCTCTGTTTATATCCTTGTAGCAGTTTTGCTGAGAAAAGATGGCAGTCTCCAGATTCTTTGTAAAACAGTCAGATCCAAAGACACTGAAGAGGTTCAGTTTGGTTTCTGAGTTGGGAGTGATGAGCATCATGTACCATTAGATCCTACACAACATCTTTCCAGCTGGCATATGTCAGAGCTCTCAAAGGTGTAGCTCTCTTCATAAAGCAATGCTTAGAGTAATGGTCTTACTTTGGGATCACTTTTCCTACATTTTCAGAATACTAAAATTAAGGCTTACTGATACTTAAATATCTTCCCACTGTGATGAATGCTTAAAAAAAACTTGTGAAATACTTTGTTATTTCAAACAAATACTCTACCCAAAATTAATTAAAAATCAATGTCATACAAAAATTTGAGACATATTGAGTCACTTAACAGAGAAAACAGTGCATTTTTAAAAGAAATAGACTATTTGAGAACTCTTTAAGATTCCCCATGTATAAGATGATGGAGATGAAAGTAAGACAACAGATAATATCTCATTGTTACCCCTTAACTCACGCTAGCTAATTTGCCAAAATGAGAATAAATGCAAATTATTAGTAAACTGAGTCCTCTTTTTGGTTTTCTTCTAATTCAAAGTAGTGTTCAAAGTCCAGTCAGTGATATAAAATAGCTAAGGGATAGACATCTCTGTCTCTTTTTACCCGTGCCCCCCAACATTCCCACATCCAAGACGGTATCTACACTATATCATGTAGGCTAATTCAGATGCACCCAGGCAAGGGAACTGGTAGATCTACATAGGAAAAAAGGATTGGTTTCAGCCTGAAAGTACAGTCAGATTCCCAGACTACCAAGCTTGGTCTAGTGAATCTCCTTTCTCAGCTCAGACACTACAAAGCTGCTTCTGGACAAAAAACCAACCAGGCAACCAAATAAAAAAAAAAAAACAACCAAAAAGACCCCCCCAAAGCAGAAAAACAAAACAAAACAAAACAAAAACAAAACACAAACAACCCCCCCCCCCAAAACCAAAACCAAAAAAAACACCCCCTCAAAAAAAAAATAAAAAAACCCCAACCAAACAAAAAAAACCCACCAGCAAATCTAACCAACCAACAACAAAAAAAACAAAACAAAACCCCCCCCAAATCAATCCCTTCCTGAAAAACAAACAAAAGGATTTGCATGTATCTTTAAGGTACTGCTCCCAGTTCTAGCTTCAAGAGGAGTTCAGGCAGAATCAGCAAGTAAATTTGGAAATGGAAGGGAATTACTACGATCAATGCCTTTGCGTGGGGTTGTATTCATATCTAAGTCCTTGGGGTGATAAAACTCAGCGTGAGGAGTTTTTTTTGCTTCCATTATTTCCATCAGAAGACTGCTTCTGAACCTGAATCTTCTCATCATTTTAAGCTTTCCTCTAGCTTTTAGGTTCCTCTTACTTTTGGCCATATACTTTTAGGCACACAGTATTATTTGGAGGAGCTTTCCCCCTGGTTTTTTAGCTGATATTTATGCAGAGAACAAGTAGTTCTCCACTCAGCATACTAGGTATTCTCGGAGCTGCAACAGGGAGACAAAAAACAAACCAGCTCAGTTATCTTTCCATCACGAAAATTGGTATTATATAGGAGGTAGACTTTTACCTGCCCGGTCTGAAATGTCTCTCTCATGCACAAAGTGTATAGGAACTTCATGTTCCAGAACGTAGGCAGGGATTGGTTTTCAGCATCCTGCAAGTGAGACTGGAGAGGAAGCAAGCATTCTGGGCTGCTCCTCTTTGAACCCTGGACACCTAAACTCTCTTTAAATGCCTCTGGTATGTCTAAAGTAGACAGGTTAATGTTCTCCTCTGATTATTTGGCAAACAACACAAAGTTATTTAATACTTTAGAGAATTTGAAATTGGTATATCCCTTTTACTTAATTCAATGAAAAGGAAAAAGAATAAATTTTAAAAGACATACAAAAAATGCTTGCAAACAGGAAAAATGCACAAATTTTTCCTAATGAAAAAGGGCTAAAATAAGTTCTCAGATTTTAAAAATACTTTATTTGAAACAAAAATGTTAAATGTTATCTTTTGAAACTGTAAAAATAATTTTCTACATATTTTTAAATATTGAAAATACTAATACTTAAATTTTGAAAAAAATATTTGAGTGTGTCTATCAAAAGGGTGATGGTGTCAAAATATCACTCAAAAGAGCAGATAATCTTTAACTCATAAGTGCACTCTTTAGAGAATAATGTGCACAAGTGTACATCAAGTTCCCCAATTTATATTCAGAAAGGACTGCACTTATTTGAATACAAGGTGAGGTTTCATTTCCCTCTCAACAGCGGTACCCCAGCCCCACAGACCTGAATCCCGCTGAGCTGCGCTGAACTGCTGTTAGAGCCTCAGCAGTGTGCTCTAGCAACTGAGCAAGCCAATGCCAGGGCAAATCCACTGGGACCACTGCTGGCAGCACCTCAACTCGTGCTGAAGGAAGTCCTGAAACTGAAACTGTTCTGCAGAGGGTGCTGAACTGATTTAAAGCAAAGATTTTCAAAGACAAGCACAGACACCCAGCCATTGCTTTGCTCATTTTTCTATTCCCAGGGAAAGAGACAGTTGCCTCACACCCAAAAGCCTCATCTTATCAGCTTGGCTGATTTCTTCACCCCTGTTTAAGAGATCAGACCTTCAAGGTATAGGAAGCATTACAGTTGGAAGAGATCTCACTGGAAAACAGAGAAACTGTTCTTTAAAGATGCAGTACTATTCATTTTCCTACAAGAGATCCAACACTACAAGTTCTAAATAAGCACCATGAGTTGAAGCTCACGCTGACACCTCTGTAATTAAAGCATTTCAGCATCAGGCGCTTGGCTTCTTGGAGAGACAGCAATAATATCTAAACAGCCTGAAGGAAGACAAATGACAGATTCCATTATTTTTTCTGGCTATCTCCAGTATCGTAACCTTTTCCTTATCTTGGTCAACACACTCACACTGAATGGAATGGGACTAAATTTCTTTTTAATACTCTGATGAACTGCACTGCTCTGTACAATAGCAGCAAACCTCGTATTCACAGCTGCCCTTAAAAATCAGTTACTTCTATTTTTTAACACTCATCGTCAATCATCTATGTTAATTGGCCAAGTGTATGGCATGCCTATAGAGTATTAAATGTCCCAAAATAACTAATGAGAATTCTTTTATTTCATCTGTCTCAAATGAAAGTGGTATTAGAATAAGAAAGTGTTTCCTTCTCTGCCACTGGCATTCAATGAATATTTATGATGTTTTTCACTATATTGCAGTGATATGACAATGTTGAATTCCAGCTAGAATGAGGATACAGCACTTAAAAGGAGATTCTACTCTCTTTCTATCACTCATAAAAGGAATTAATAATTGCAAAACAGCTAACAAACAATTACTTCTCAAATTAGATCTTATTTATATTCTATGCTGAAAAAGGAATCTCCTAATGTGTAGCAATAGCTATCTTTAAAAACACTAATAATGTGAACCCATTTATTAAATATTTGTAAAACTATTTGATGCATAGCACTAATGCTGACTGATCAAAGCATATGTAATTAATGGACAAGAAAACAATCATTGCAATAATGGAAATCTTATTAACATATAAATTATGTTGTTTTCAAAAACTTAGAATGTTCATATAAGAAAGATACCTCTTATTCCAAAACATTTTTCTGAAGCCATTGAGCCAAGTCAACTTCCCTGGAAGGGCCATATTGCTGTGTCTCATGGTATCAGAAAAATCGTTATCCTCTGGAGAGGTACTTGTCGGAAATGATTAGGAAGTTTCAATGCAGATCTGGGTACCAGGTGGTACTGTTGGGCTATGTTACTGTCCACATTAGGTAAAGGAATTTATGCAGCAGTTTTTCAATCCTATTTCTCTCTCTTCTATTACCATCCACCAGATAATGTACATTGGTAACCCCTAGAGGCAAAGAGGGCTTTATCTAGCATGGTCTTTTTTTCCTCATCAGAAATCTTCCCTCTACAATGTGGCAGGGGGACTATACAGGAACAGTAGAGGTGAGGCATTTGCTAATGACAAAGGGATTTTTTTGACTCAAAGGAATTTTACTTACTAAACCCTGACAGTAATTTTTGGGCTGGAAGCCAGGAACAATTTCCAGCACTCTCTGACTTATCTCCCAGGGTGGACACAGCCTGTCCTACAGACAAAGACACAATGTTCAGACTCTTTCCTGACAAGGCATGTTCATACTCTTGAAGAGAGATACAGTGTTCACACTCATATTTTAAAGACTGAATTTTATTTGCTTCCCATACAGTGCACACAGGGAGTAGCGAATCCAGTGATAAAGCTGCTCTTAGCTGCAAACCTTTTTATATCTAAGCCCCAGAAGACTATCAATATCCTATTTAAAGGTGATGTCTGGAGAGAAAATTCATGTCTCCAGGCATCCTAACCAGTATTTGATCAACAGTATCATAGAAAATATTTGAAGTCTTCTACTGACATCAGTGATGTCTAATATAAATTTCTGTCTCAAGACAGCATTCATCTTTTTTTTTTGTCAAAATGTGTCCAAATGATGACTATTTTTTCCCAGAACATGCACTACTTTATTAATAAAGACCCTTATTTGGAGATTTTCTGAGCCTTTGAACATCTTTAAGATTTATTCCTAGAAGGTGGGCCACTTCTCACTTCACCAAGATTTTAGTAATGGAATTTTCCCATGGAAAGTAATGGACTAAATATTCTAGATGATACCTAAGAGAAACTTTCTTGCTCACTTCTCTCAGTGAGAAGGATGAGACTTTTATTTTGTATGTGGACTTCCAGATGCCATTGTCACATGTCAAAACAACATGCATTTTACATGGGGCTAAATATTCCCACTGAAATTAAAGCAGAAGCCAGCTGCTGTCTTTATTCAATAGTGCTGAATTTATATAATTTACACATGCAGTAAAGCACTATGATAACTCTTTGTGTCCTCATGAGTAAAAATGATGGTCAGGTGGATATAAAACATTCCCTCTTTTAAAATGTATAAATAGAGTGTACTAAAAAAAATCAGTTTTTTACACATCACAGATATACTTAATAGTACATACAGGTGAGGAATAGGGAAATGACAGGCAAAGCATTCTCCATTCTGATTGTTTATATTTAATGAAATAATTGTAATTTCCATGTTGTAATAGTCTAGTAACCCAGTACATCAAATATATAGGAGTTAGTATGCTATTTTAGTATTACAGAGTTTTCCTCTAAAATTTTCATTTTATCAGAAATGGTTTCCTAAAAGAATAACTCCAATTATAACTTGAGATGAACCATCTTTAGCTCCAACTTTGTCTAAGCAATCTATGGTAGGAAAAGCAAGTAGTCTCAAATGCATAACCTTCTATTGGAGGTTTATTTTAAAATTTTCTGCACATCAAATGCTATAAACCTCCTGCTTCTGATTCTCTTCTTCCCAAAACGTATTAGTTATTATAAAATTGTCCTTTTTTTTTTTTTTTTTTACGTGCATTAACTTCAATCAACATTGTTTGGTCACTGTATACAGTCAAACAAAGTTAGTATATCTGAGAATGGTGCTAATCAGGGAAATATGTTATCACCCCACAACTTTAGTCCACCCTGTAATGAACTAAGGGTGCTGTCATAGTAAGCACTTCACAACTCTTTAGGCCTTTTGTTTTTTTCCTATTACTTATGTCTTTTACCCAATGTAAACAGAAAATCAACTGAACAAAAATATTGTCTCTCAACATTTAAAATAAGCAGCAGATTTCCTCAGAGCGAGGTATATTCAAAAGTCTCGTGTTAGCTCTCCTTTTCCTGTTTAGCCCACAAACACGGCAAAAACTTCAGCAAGCATCAAATCCAGAAAAAGCTCTCATGTTTTGCCAAATCTGCATTTTTTTCAGTAAGCAGCAAACATGAGAAGTTTTTCATTCAGACGCACTGCATGAAACACCATTCATTAAAAAGAAAGATCATGCAGATAGTCGTTATAAGGATATGCACTCAGTAAAAAAATGCATTTAAATTCTATTATGCTGGCTACACTTCAAACACACTCCACAACCGCATGCTGACTTGTGTCTGACCTTCAAACAAAGCCCTCTCACCATGCAACAACTGACAGAGGCTATCACGGAACATATCTTCAGGTAAAGTTCCAAATGGTGCCTACTGCAGAGCAGGCTTGACTCAAGTGCTGCCTCTGCAGGGTGCTGTATCATGGTTCTCACATGCCAGCCCAAGCCCATTGCTGCTGGGTTATTCTGCCTCTGCACCAAGAAACAGCTCCTTAAATGGCAAGAGAGCAGTTCTCAGACTCCAAGTTCCCACCCGTGCTCAGTTTACTGTCCAGCAGAGTGGGTTTGATAGTATCTCAGCGTTGAAAAGGAAACAGTAAGACAAAATGAGGGGGGGAGCAGAATAGCAACCCTGAAATAAGAACACGAGACACCGTTTTTTAAGATGAATCATCTTTCCTTCTTGCATATCCTGGATGGCTAATCTGAAGAGAACTATGACCCCTTCTGCTGAAGCAAACAGTACCATCTGGTTTCTAATTAAGTTTTACTTTTTCTTATTTTCACCTTTTTTAGCAGTATGAAGACATACAGCCCTTAAAAAACTGTTGGTTTGCAAGTTACATAATCTTTAAACTTAAACTTTGCTCTACAGTGAAATCAGGTCAGGTCAGGTTTTTCAAATAGATTTTAAAAACAACTTCCTATGAGCAGCATTCGATGTATAGCTGTTCTAAATAACTAGCAGGAACAAGCTTCCATAAGTCTAATAACCTGTTTTGGGGTTCGGAGGGTTTCTAAAAGTGGTTTCCACTTTACCCAGAATTCAGAAAAACCCCCAAACTCTTACAATTTCTTTCTACTTACATAGGTAGAACTTAAAAATGCCAACAATAGCATTACAGTTTTGGAAAGAATTTTGACACATCCAACTTTGAAAGAAATATTTGGTATTTTTAATGTTAAAAACCTGCCATCAGTCATACGAATGCATGCCAATTACTGCACATTTAGAAGAGGTATACAGCAAATATGAGAATCACTTGAAAGTTTTATAAGTATCATAGAGCAACACACTGGACATACTCTGTCAGTAAATGCATCTTTGTTATTCTGTCTGCAAAGAGACTTCATCAAGGAAGCCTGGAGAGGGTTCCAGCTGTACCCACCTACATCACTACTACTTTCATGTATTTGATTACAAGATTAAGATAAAAAAAACACACAGGCTTCAGGAATCTGGAAATCAGGGCAGAAAAATAGCCAGTGTTTGCAACAAAATAAGGTATATCTAAACAAATAATCTTCAAACTAGAGGCAAAGAGGAAAAAGAGTGAGAAAGATAAGAAAACCGCCCCATCTGTCTGGAGTAAGCTTTAGAGTAACTTATATTGAGAAAACTCCTATCCCTTACAAACACTTCCACTGCAGAAAGATGTGAATTAATGAAGACGAATTCAGAAAGCCAAAACACAAAAGCAGCTTTTGCCAACATCATGAAAGTCCAATACTATTTCTCCTCTCAGATCACAGACTTTAAATCAATGGCCTACTCACTGCCACATAACTTCCCAACATACACATTGGTAGAGGAATTTAAATTAAATTAAATACATAGGGATTAATTTCCTGGGGAGGATTAAGACCTTTCCATCTATACGGAATGGTTGAATAAGAAGTGAAAAGAGATATTGTCTAAAATATTTGAAGCAGGCAATCAGCAAAGGAAAAAGCTTTTTCATTTAGGAGATGCAAAGGTAAAGAACTATAGCAGGAGAAGCAGATTAGATCTACAGCACAAAGGCGAGGAGAGAGAAATATATCTTTAATAAAGACTTCAAGCTTTGGTCATGACCAGCAGAATTCTTTTGCAAACACAAAAAATAGGAGCAAAAGATAGTGCCATCTCAGAGTGGAAGAGAGATGGTAGAGATGGTGATAAGGTGCATATCCTGGGGGGGGACACTTCAAGGCTGTGCACTACAGCATCTGAAGAGCAAACTACGCACATTTGATAACTACAATCATTGTTTAAGTCAAACAGACAGTGTTGTCTGATTTCTGAATGTAAACTGGGCTTTATTTTGGTTGTCAGCTAACAAAAGGTAAATGGACATGAACTTAAAGCTGCATTTAGCTAAAAGGTTGTGGCTATTAAAGGTAAATTCTCATTGTTATAACTAAAAGAATTGAAACAACAAAATCTTGTGAACGTGAGAGAGATTAAACATTTTACCATGAGGCAATTAATTTTAAAAAATGGAGAAAACAATTGACAGAGAAAGATAGCCATCCCTCTTTTCTCTTCTTAAAAATCTCATTAAAGCATGAGGGAATTTTTTCTCTTGTTGCCCTTCCTGTATGAGATCCACTGCTGAATGAGTTTATACTAGTGACGCACAGGGCATTTGGAGCACCTTCTTTCCTGGCTACTCTTGCCTATGTACTGCCAGGAGTTACTGAGCATTGTGGAAAGCAGCCTGAGATGTAACTGGTATGACAAACACAAGAGAAAATAAGGTTTTTATGTTGTATTGGGATTGCACTACATACAGCTGTGTTTTAATACTAAATGAGAGGAATCCATGGTGTATGTATTTTAAAAAGCATTTGTAGACCTCAAAGAATAAAGTCAATGTAAAATTACAATAATAACTTCAGCTTTATTATCTCCATTTGAACTCAGGATATTCTGTGATTCTATTATAACTCAAGATCATAAAATACATGCAGTCTGAGAAAGTCTAACACACGATATCTCTGATGTAGGACTGCCTCGCATGTCACTTGGAGAAGTGAAAAGCATGTCACAGACTAGTTTTTCAGCCATGGCAAGCCCCCAGGCTGTAGTATGACTTTATTTAAAAACCTAAGCCTGACATGCCTTTAATTTCACTGAGATGCACATTAAAAATTGTATAATATTTGCATTTTATATAACCAAGTTTATTCTCTCTCACTGCAAGCATTTGGGATATTGTAAAACAGTTCCACAGAGAGAGGAGACTGAATGTTAACTCTATAAGGGGTATGTTTTTCTTACTTGAATAGAACCTACCTTGCAAAACAAGGAGCCTACTCTTTTAAGGCTCGATTCAATACAGCCCTTCACTAGTCCATTTGGAATACTCACGCGTAATATTCAGGGTGCTCTTAAGCACTTCACTTAAACAGAGCCTAACAGAAAGACAAGTATAAGCAGTTTAAAATGCTCAGAGAAAATACTTTTCAGAAATAAAATATCAAATGCAGCTATTCTGCCCCTGATGTTTCTAAGTATCTGTATTAGAGAAAAATATTCTACGTTTTTTAAATATTTGGTTTCACAGTACATATTCCCTTGATTTACAGTGGAGAGATATGTAGTTTGACATTTGTAGATGAGCAACAGTTAGGATCTTCCATGTTTATTTTATAATTTTTATGAAGTTATTTCTAATACCACTCTTTTATCACTCATCATTGTGACAGCCTTTGACCAATTTACAAATTTATCACATCTAAATTCACTCCTTATCTAAAAAACCCTGAACGTATAAGACAGATAACATGATTATCAGGATATACATAAAATACATCATCATCACTTTCCTGTAGCAATACTTCATAGATGTATTTCAATCAGAAATACAATATGGTACGCTTATGTTTAAATACATATAAATAATAAGTTTCATAATAAAATCAATATTCTAAGTGCTTAGCTGCATCTTTACTTGCCTGAACATTTTAACAGTTGACATTTACTCACCAATGCCCACACAAATACAGAAACCTAAAATGCCCAGATGTTAAAAACCTCAAATGCCCAAACATAAAAAAACCCAGACTTTTTACTCCCATTAAAACGATCTTAGCTTCACGACCAACCAAACTCCATGAAAGTCAGGACACAAACTGGGATTAGATACCCCACTATGCCTTGCCCTAAATCTTGATGCTTTCATCACTCAAGCATCCGCCTGAGAACTACGAGCATAAATGCTTAAAACTCTAAGGACTTGGCAGTGCTCCAAACCCACCTAGAGGAGCCTGTTCTATAATGGATAACCCACAACATATCCAAACACCTCTTGCCAAACCAGCCTATATACCGCCGTCACCAGCTCATCCCTAAACTGAGGGACTAACAGTGAGCACAATAGCCATACTACGCTAACAAGACAGGTCAAGGTATAGCCTATGAGATGGAAGAAATGGGCTACAGTTTCTAACATAGAAAACTCCATGACAAGGAATGTGAAACCACTTCTGAAAGGCAGATTTAGCAGTAAAGCAGGACAATAATGCCTCCTTTAAGTTGGCTCTGGAGCACGTACATACCGCCCGTCACCCTCCTCACAGGCCATAATCAATTTCATTCCTAATAAACCCCCATGCTAAAGATGAGGCAAGTCGTAACAAGGTAAGTGTACCGGAAGGTGCACTTAGTCTACCAAGACGTAGCTATAATAAAAGCATTCAGCTTACACCTGAAAGATACCTGCTCCACACCAGATCGTCTTGAAGCCTAACTGTAGCTTTATATGCCACCCACCAGCATATAAACCAAATCAACCTCACCCACTAAACTAAAGCATCTTCACCCGACCCAGTATTGGCGATAGAAAGGTACATCCAAGATGCGATAGAGACCGTGTACCGAAAGGGAAAAATGAAATAGCAATGACAAACCAAGCACTAAACAGCAAGGACTAATCCTTGTACCATTTGCATCATAATTTAGCAAGAATCACCCAAGCAAAATGCTAGTTTAAGCTTACCATCCTGAAACCCAAGTGAGCTACTTATGAGCAGCTATTTACTGAGCAAACCCATCTCTGTCGCAAAAGAGTGGGATGACTCGTTGGTAGAGGTGAAAAGCCAACTGAGCTGAGTGATAGCTGGTTGCCTATGAAACGAATCTTGGTTCTGTCTTAATTCACCTCCAAGGACCCCACTCAACCTACGTGAAGTGAATTAAGGGCAATTTAAAGGAGGTACAGCTCCTTTAAAAAAGTATACATTCTTTCTCAGCAGATAAGCTAATTCACACCTTAACTGTGGGCCTTCGAGCAGCCATCATCAAAGAGTGCGCCAAAGCTCTACACCAAAAAAAAAAATAAATTCCCCACAACTCCCTCTCCCTTAATAGGCCAACTTACATTAGATAAGAGGATTTATGCTAAAATGAGTAACTAGGGATCCCCTCTACAGTGTAAGCTTACATTATCACATTATTAACAAATCACAAGATATTTACTAACATTAATAAGACCAAATATCAAAAACTCTGTTAACCCACTCTGTTACATTTTTCTTCCATCCTTCTGTCCATGTATATGCTATTTGTAGTAAGAGCTACAGAAATTCACGAGCTCAATGACTCAGATGCCACTACTCAGGTTTTAAGGGAAAGTATGCTTAATATTCATGATTCATAACACTTACTTATCCAAATGTTTTCTGAACCACATCTACAGGGATTTCTGTTCCCACTGTCATAGTTTTTCCCACAGCCCAGGAGCAGCTGGAATGCATTTTAGAAGTGCTCTGAAGCAGGTTCCCTCCCCTCCCTGATAGGCTAAGTGTTGACTCAAATTGGGGAAATGGCCCCTGCTGGGTCCCTTGGGACTTAACACCTGTGTTATGGAAAATAGACCTAAAGGAGAAAGAAAGAGCTTGCTTTGCTCTACACTGTTGGGTAATACCCACTAATGTATGTCTTTCTTCCCATAAACTTTCCCCTTACTTTCTGTAAGAGGAAAAACTTGAAACTAATATGCACAGGTCTGAAACATTAGGCAGAAAACTGAACACTGAATCTTTTCTAGGATACTAATTGCAGCTTTTAGGCCTCTATAAAATAACCTGCATTGTCAACATGGAAACTAACAGAAAACATCATCTAGATGCAAAATTTCCACAGTGCCACATTAAAACAAGTAGCTTTAATATCACATAATAAAATCATGAATCAATTAACATCTCCAGAATTTACAATGGAAAGGTCCTTACAATGCATTTGTGTTGCTGCTGAGGTCTACTCACAACAATCAGTATGTTATCTAGTATTAATGATGTGTTGGTTTGTTTTGTGTTCATATAAAGGGACCGGCAAACAATTATTATTCAGATGTATGTGTAGCTTGACGGATTTATTCCTAGATGCAATTTAAGTGATCTATGTGTTCTTACCTGAGGCAATTTATATCTTTAATCCCCGATCAAATTTTGTGGTGCCATAATTGCTTTTCTTATATTTTTGCTTTGCTTCTATATCAATGAAACTGTCATAATGGAGAAGAAATTGCGTAGCCTGACACCGAGAAAAGATTTTAATTAAAAAAAAGGAAATTAACTGACAAGTTAGATATTTTGGGTCTCAAATGCCAAGCTTCAGTGTCATTCATAACAAAAGCACTAATAACAAAATTTATGAGATATGAATGTGATTTTAGAAAACTCAATGTTAAGAAATTCCAACACTTCCAATTAGAAAACACCATTATCATTGCAGCCTCCTTTGGAGACACTCACATGCTTCTCTGGTCTGCAGCAAACATCTGAGTTCAGCAGAACAAGAACCTCTGGGCTACAGAAGAACACCTCTGTCTCACAAAATTCACATTCACCTGAGACATGCACTTCTGACCACTGAAACTTCCTTTCCCCTTTGTAACTCCTGAAGAACATTTCAACCAAACATGAACAGTCACCAGGCAGGTGCAGCATCACCACCGTGCATCAGAAGGCAAGTCAAGCAGTGGCACACAGGACAAGAAAGCCAGCTGGGGGAAGACCTTCAGTTCTTCAGACTTCACAGGCAAATCAACAAACTATTTCCTCCACTGCATGGAGCAGGACCCTGTCCTTCACCAAGGGTGGCTGAAGGAGGGAGGGAAAATTGCCGGGGTCTGCTGCTGTCTCTTACTCCTGGGACAATATTCTTTGCAGTCTCTAGCTGTGTCTTTTAACTCTGTATATTTTGCAGCACTCACAATGATGACTGCTTAGGCACAACATTATCCTAATTACATGATCAAATACAACTGAACCACTGTCTAATTCAGCAGTCAGAATGAATGAAGCAGAACTGAAATCGCACAGGCAGAAGAATTTTGCCAGAAGTTTTTGATAAACAATTTACAAGGTAGAAAAGGTGTAGAATTTACAAGGAATAAAATAATATCTTTATTTTTCAAAAATTTCCATTTAAAGGCTTGGCTCCTATATAGTTAATCTAAGCAGTCCATCATAGACGGAAAACCACTGTAGGTTTTGCTGATTTTGAAATACACTATTATGGACCACTCTTCCCTGAAATCATTCTCTATAATCTCTTGATTTGTGTTGATTTACTCTGGAAAATTCTTCAGTTTTTCAGCATTACAGTGATACTCAGAATTTTACATGTCATCACTGTAGAATGAACTCTTCAGTGATGAGGAAATGTCAGCCCTGGACAGCTTTATTTACACATTCTATGATATTGTTTAGCTGTAAGTTCCCTCTTCAGATTCAAATTACCTTTTTTTGGTTAGAGCTAGGTTTCTTAATCTATTTACTTGTTATGACACCTACTGACACTAAATGAGTGACATGATACAGAAACTGTGCAGGTTATGCTCAGAGTGAAGGGTCACTCAGTCAAAAAGGCTTGATCACGTATAAGTAAGAGAGCTGTGTACAGCTTTGCTTGTCTTAGTCACAGACACAAAATTAAAGGTTGTCAGAGCAGTCCAGCAAGTTCTTGGATGAGAGGCAGGAAGACTTCTTAAGAGAGACAATAAAGTTTCATGAAGCTTTGACTAGATATTGGAGGCTGATATATAAAAATATAGATGCTGTTGGAAGAATCAACAGCACAGAGACATGTGAACTTCTATTTAGACTGTTTGAAAAGAACGATCTGATTCCTGACAGTGGTTAGTAGGCATGGTTATAATTTTTGGTGCATTTGAGGTCAATACTTATTAAAAAATTGGAAAAATTACTGTCACACAGAAAGATTCAACAAGTGAAACATGACAGCTCTGAGATTTGATTAAAACCGTTTATTAAAAAAATGAGCCTGCTTTCTGTCCAGTGCTTTGGGTTCATATGCCAACAACCTTAGCTGTCACTACAGACCAGATATAAAGTGGGTGATAGTGTAGAAGTCAGACTCCTAGGATTGTTTTGCTAAAATTTATAGATCAGAAATACTTACAAATAGTTCACATTAGGCGACGGGGCGGAAAAATAAAAAAAAATAAGGTAAACTCCTTTAATTTGCAAAGTACTGCCTTTGGCTTCTGCCTGCTATGTCATAGCAGATCTGAAGCTGGGACACAGCACAAAGGAACATGTTGTCCTGTACTAAAGGAGCTCCACCAAGGCCTTGCTGCAATTTCTACTTCATCACCTTTCACAAGTTTCTTCATGTGAAGAACTCCAAGGGGGAAGTCCTACCACACCATATCCTCTACTAAGTGCAAGATCTTTCTTGTTTTATGAAATCTTAAAAAAAGAACTCTCTCTGCATTGCTATAGTAGAGGCTAGACAATGCAAAACCTATCCTCATCACCAGCGGCAGCTGAGGAAACAACCTCCTATAAGAAGATGGTGGGGAGAAGAGCAGAAGGTAACAAATACAGAAGTTCTAAAAGCTGACTCCAAAAATACTAAAAAACTATTTTAAAATATACTGTGCATTTGTCCGCATTAAATGTCATTATAATACTTAAATTTTCTTGTGTTTCACTAAAATGCTCGCAGGCTCCAAGAATCCTATTTGCAACTGGAGCACCTCTCCAAGGAAGAAAACTAGTTCATCATAGAAATCATGACTGTCAGAAAAGAGGAGCAGTGATGTATGAAAATATAATCCATTGAACATCAGACCTGACAACCCCAGAGCATTTCCAGGCTAAGTCAGCTAATAATGCCACTCTTAACATTGCAGGTGGATTCACACTCAGCAAAATGACATATTCAAGTTAAGGAATATTTTTGCCTAGAGCTGTCATAAAGACTAACAACAGCAGAGAGTATGTTAATTGGTGAAGCTAAAATTTCAGAAGTACTGCAGTGTGAACAGAGAATTAAAATACAGTTCTGAAAGTTAAGGGTTTTTTGCTGGCCATAAAGTAAAAATGTCACATTGCAAAATATTCCCCAAGGCAAAATTTTGCTTTTAAGTGCACACAAAAATTCCCACCAGGCTAAATTCTAATTCTCATAACATCAATGTGGGTCACTTTCACTGAAGACAAAAAAGACTCCTTTCAAAACCCTTTTAAACTTGTCCACTGATGGGGTAACCCAGATGAAAGCAGAACATAAATTAAAGTTTGCCATGCAACTATTCAGCAATGGAAAGAAGTATATTTTACCAAAATCAATTGATCTTCGTGAATATGGTACAAAAGTTATCATAAAAATGTACTTATTTAATTTCTTCTCTTAGAGTATCCAAATCAGTGCTGTAAAGGATAAAAATAAGCATGTTAAAACTAATTTTATCCTTCATAATTTATTTACTAAATGAACCTGCTTTCAGATCTAAGCATATTTAGAAAGATATTTATTATTTGTGTGCTTTACTCATTCTCTAAACTCTCAAGAAAGTCAGATGTTGAGAAGATATTAGAGTAGTATGATGACAACCCTTCAAAAATTGTAGAAATCATATTCTTAAGATTTCGACATACTGGCTTATGAATAGTCTTCCTATTGCTTCAACCTTCATAATATTATCTCTATGCTTTGAGATTTCTCGTTCATCTTTTTTCTGTGTTTCACATTCCCAGCCAACTGATACCCAGTTAAGAATTACACTGTTGTGCCAAAGGACTATACATAATGAGCACAACTGATCACTAACATATTCAGCATTTCTTTGATTTACATGATCTGCATTAAAAGTTGCAGGCTTTTATAGTCATCACTAGACATTACTTCTAAATTGCTATACTCCACCACATCATTTTAATTGCTCACAGCTATTTGACATCTGAGTCATGTAATTCCACGTAGTATACTATCTAGACACATTCTCTAAACGTGCTTGAACAAGCTCTTGAGACTAATCAAGAGCTAACTAACTTAGAGCACTACACCTGATCAACACTCTTAGAATATATTCATTAATTCTAGAAAGCATTTCAAAAGAAGTTTCTTTTAAATTTTCTGTGAATAAAAAGGATTTTGGAATAACATTTTGAGTTGTATTGGCAAATTATTTATTAAAGCACTTTGCTAGGTAAGGACCACCTCCTTCTCACAATGAAGTTAAAAGAGCTTTGCCACCGACTCAAAGAACAGAATCAAACCAGTAAAATCTTAGTATACTTTGCCTATGAAGTGAAATAATAATAAAAACAATGTCTGCTAAGAGAAGGGAGAACAATAACACTAAAATTTTGCATCTTTATGGCACTTATTGTCCCAAAGAAGTCCTGGTGTAAAGCTAGTAAATAATAACTTCCTTATCCATCTGAAATCTCAGTGAGGGTTTTAGGTACACAGAACAGAATTACCAGAGCTGGAACATTCCCAAGGCAGCAGGGCTAACATCTGTTCCCGTGGAAAATAAAACAAGAACTGTAATTCCCTCAAGCACTCAGGAATTCAGTTTTATACTATTTCTAAAATATGTTTTCTCTAAAATCATAGTGGTTTTTAACTCTAGAATCATGACAGAAAGGCATTCACATCTCAAACTTTAAGCTAAATCAGGTACTCCTGTAGTGCCCTCTTCTAGGAGAGAAGAGAGATAAATCAGAGACAGGTCTGAGGAAAGAGTTTGCAGATTCAGGTTGATGCAGAATATCTAATTTTGCTGTTCTGACCACTGTACCTAGCAAGACAGGATGGTGCACCTGAAGGCTGTACTGTTTGGTGAATTTCATCCCCAAGAAACTGGGCAGCTGAGGGCTTGGAAATATCCATGTAAGACCACTTTGCTTGTAATTTCAAATGGAGACATAGCAGATAGTAGCATCCCTAAATTTGCCATGCATATTTTTTCCTTCTCTTAGGGGCACCAAACACAGGAATAACTATAGCACTGCAAAACAGTTACTCTGGAATGTCCATAATTCATAGATTTTTGCCTATACTTCATTGCATCACTTGCAAATACGCACCTGGAAGTATGGTTCAGCTGTGCCTGTACTAGCCTGCACTTGAGTCACACACCGTCTGCCAAGTAGCCATAAAGCAGCCTAGCTGACTCTTCAGGACCATCAAGCTCCATCTAGGAAACACTTATATTGTCCATCTTCTAAACACATCTATATCTCAACGTATTTCTGTGGAGTGATCGTAATCTGTTAGTGATATGCTCTTCAACAAGGACAGTTTCAAGAAAAGCACAGTCAGGTGGGGAAATGTTTATTAAACTCTAAGCAGTACTAAGTAAATCAGAAATAGAACAAGAGATATTGGAGACTGGAAACTCAGAACTGCTCAGTGATGCAGATTAGATGAACACCTTCCAAGAAATCTTTTTCCTTCATATTATATTCTCCTAAATGCACCTTCTCCTGCAGTCTTTCTTTCCAGACTTGTTCTTCTCAAAAAAAAAAAAAAGGTGTTTGTGGGTAAGGGACACAGCTATGGATACAATTCCTCTCCCAGGGCTTCTCCACCCAGAACTCAGACTCTGCTGACACTTCATCTGTTCCCTCTCTTGGGAAGGGGCAGTCCTCCTTTACAGGCAACATTACTTGAAAGGGCCTTGAAATAATTTTAACCTGCACTATGTAATCACAGCACTCAAGTTATGATACATAACCCTAGCAAACAGCTGTTTGCTAGGCTACTGTACTGACTGACACACTATGTCAGCTACCACAGCTACCAAGAACTGCATCAGGTCCCAGGGCAACTAAATCACCTCGGACTTTTCTTTCTCCATCACACTTAAATTTCCTTCTGCACCTGCCTTAACAGCAGTGTTCTAATCTTTCCTTGGGAGGTTGCAGCTGCAGTTTCAGTAACAGTAAGGGTGACATTTCAAATTAGAACTTTGCAACATTGTCAACATCACATACCTTGGACCACATTTTCCATTTTGGATAATAATTGCAGGAAAGACTCTGTCAAAACAGTTCTTTATAGCATATATTGCAAATCCTTAGCTCTTTCCTATGGCCTTTTGTATGATGAAGAGAGATGTGTATAATCTTTTGCTGATATGGGAAAATCACCAGAGATCCACGCTGATGTGTCATCTGCCTTTGATCATAAGATACTGACATTTTTTGAAGTCACAGTGTAGGTGAGTGGAGTTACTCCAGGTTTTCTATAAGTTTTAAGAGATGGTATTTCATTGGTATGATTGTTACAAGCCGGTCACTTCTTCATAAGTGTCTGTAGGATTTTATTCTATCACCCTTTTTCAACAGGCACACAAACAACATTTCCTGTCTCTTATTAAAAAACACCAAAACACCTTGGTGAAGCAGAGCACAGGGCTTTACCACAGTGGAAGAAGTTTTCCTTCTTCTTCTACTGTATGCTGAAGGAGTGTCAAAAGAGCAGCTTACCTACCTAGTACTTCTGACTAAGTAGAACACAAAAGGCCATCTAATCATCAGGAAAAACAATCTTCTACTTATGCAACAGATACCAGAACCTGTAGTTCCATATAGCATGTCCAAAATGTATACACTGTCCACTCTTTCAGAATCCTTCTATTTTCAAACAGCCCTGTGCACCAAACTCAGAGAAACCCAACTGGTAGAGCTAGAAACCATCTTGAAAACTGTCTTTAAAACCGCTGATACCTTCTCCCAGCTTAACTGCTGATCTGGAGTAGAACAGAGATCTCAAATATCACAAATATATATTTTTTTCTTTAGTCTTTCATCCTTCAAATTCAAGTAATATAGACACAAAAAACAAACAAACAACAACAACAAAAAACCACCAAAACCAAAACAGAGCAAAAGAAGAAAAAGTCCAAAAATATAAACCAAAGATGGATTAGAAACAGCTATAGAACAAAGCACACTTCAGAAAAAAATAAGGTGATGGAATTACTGAAATGTGCTTGCTTTCTTCAGAAGTTGTAGGAGAATTACCCTGTGAAGTACAACCTGCATCATCATTTATACAGTGCAATCACCTTTCCTTGGCTTTTTTTTCTTAATTATTTGTAGGGATTTCCACACTTTGTACACAAAATAGCAACAAAGCAGCTTCTAGGGCATATTAAACATTATGTTGAACACTATCTGGATACAGAATGAATTAAATACAAAGCAGAGGAAGCTAAGAGACGGTAGCTAGAAAATATTTCACTAGCTTTTCTATAAATATATGTTGTTCATTTATTTTCATCAAATATCCAGCTATTAAAATGATAGATGCTGCAGTAAGTGTTCTACAACTTCAGACTAAAGCCTTTTTTCCTTTGACACCTACTATAACTATTAAATCATCAACTGCTGATTAGCTTGAGGGTTAATCTTTGAAATGTCATAGTTAATTTCAGTTCTCACTTTAAAAAGTTAGGATTTCCTTCTGGATGCAGTTTTACACTGTTGGCAGATGAAAACATTTGCACTGAATTTTCCTAACGAGCAAACATTGCTTATGACCTTATGCAAACTTGCTGATGGCTTACTTTAAGAGCTCTCTATTTTGAGGAGTCTCCTAAATGAACCGGCCAGATAGAGAGCAAATTAGTTCACCAACCCAGTTCACTCTTCTGACTTGCTCATCTGAGTTGGATAATGCACTGAAGTCTAGAGGAAGTAAAGAAGTAAGAGATTCACCATGTTTATCTCCGCTCAGTTAAACTGAGATTCAAAATTCAGGAAAAACAAAAAGCTGTGTAGGGGGTCTTGCACACAGCCAGACCCCAAGTATTTTTCTCTCTTGTGCTACACAAAAAATTCCATAACAGGAATCAAGTTCTGGAAAATCAAAAGACAACACAAGGCATTAAAGTCAGCATAGTTCACATTCATAATCCATGGGTCTAGGTGTGGAAAACAAACAGATTTGCCAAGTGTTGCTGGGGTTGTGACCATCTCCATGTGTGTGCATACATACACATAGTTTCCTATGTGTTTTGTTAGCTTATTGTACTCCCTCAAATCACTTCGTTAGTATTAATGTCCAATCACAATTTTTCAAGTGCTCAAAATTAAGTCAAAATTTGAATCTAAAAGCATTTCTCAGGAACAGATGTTAAGTATTCCATTGCACAGTAAACCCCCACCTCTCCCACTCCCTCTTATAAAATTAAATGTATTTTTAAAGCTCTATTCCAGATTAACAAGAAGTTGCTTGATTGAAACTTCTGCCCTCACCCCAATACTATTTACCCTACCTCAGGCATATCAACAAAGAAAGTGGAGGTAAGTTACTAAGATAAATCTTCAGAAACAATCAGTATCAAAATAGAAAGTGAACTTCATATCAATAAGTATTTTTTCAGTTATGAAACATGACTGGATCCCTTCAAACGCAGGATGCCAGGGACAGACTTGAAAGCTATTTCATGGCTGTGGTTTCAATTGTGTAGCAGTTACTGTGGTGGAATTTTACCCTACTGTGCTAGTGTCTTTGGCTCACATAAAAGGAAAAGACAACACTGTATTTAATTTTCTCTCTCCTCCACTGCAATTCTTTTTCCATTACACAGAAAAAAAAGAAGGCCATGGGGATGAGAAATAAATTAACAAATTTGAAACCTGATTTATAATAGCAGATAATAGCAATAATTGCAAGGAGCAGAATACCCCACTGCAACAGTTATAAGACTTCAGGCATAAAACAGTGAGAATGATAACATTCATGACTTCACATCAGTGACAAAGGTGAAACTAAAAGAAAATTAGAGAAAAACATTTTTAAAGAGCAGTGACATTTTTTGCATAAAAAAGGAATTAAAAATTACCTCCAACATGCACTGTATTTTTCCCACTACCTGGCTACCCCATGGAACCAATACAAACTTCTACCATTCTGAGAACAAATGAGGTATTTAATACGCCAGCCTTTCAGTAGCTACAGGGGACATGCAAGAAAACTGGAGAGGGACTATTTATAAGAGATGTAGTGATAGGACAAGGGGGAAAGGATTCAAACTTCAAGGGAGTAGGTTTAGATAAATATTAGGAACAAATTCTTTATTGTGAGGGTGGTGAGACAAAGGAACAGGCTGCCCAGAGAAGCTGTGGGTGCCCCATCCCTGGAAGTGTTCAAGGCCAGGTTTAAAGGGGTTTTCAGCATCCCTGTCTAGAGAAAGGTGTCCCTGCCCATGGCAGGGCGGGTTGGAACTAGATGACCTTTAAGGTTCCTTCCAACCCAAACCATTCTATGACATCTTCCCAGGTATAATTAACCTTTTTTTTTGCTAACAAATATCAATGCTGCTGTAGTTGTAAGTGTATCAATGCTGTGTAGCCATTGATAGTCTTTACAAGGAGAAAAAAAAGGAAAAAAATTACTAAAACAAAATCCTTCTGTTCTCTAGATGGATTTCAATTCAGTATACACTAAATATTACTTGATATCCTGAGAAGACAGCACTAATTCTTCACTAATTTTTAAGCCTACAAGCTAGGTAGTGCTATTATGGTAGTACTACACAAAATAAAGTTTGACTTTTCTTCTTCTCTTTTTTTAATTATCCTTTAGACAAACAATCTTGCTGTAGGAGAATTATTCTAGCTCTGTGGAAAATTCTCTTCGGCTTTCATACATACTTGATGAGCATGTTATAGGTAGCATGCTATAAACTGCTGAGTAATTGAAATGAAGATATATACATATCCCAGATATATATTTTGTCTCCCACCACTTTATCCCTCTGTACTGATTCCAAGTAGTAACAGAGACCTCGGTAGATCCTCCAACTCTAAATTACTTTCATTGCTTCTACCAACTATATAAGGGAACTCCTCAAACATTTAAACTGTGTCAAAATAAATTGTTTGAATATTTCTCATCTTCCATTTTCTAACAGTTAGGTTATCAGAAAGAATGTGTACTATTTGAGAAGAGGGATATATTTAGCAAGGAAACAGGAACCTTGTACTTTATAAACCACTAAGGTGGTAGTGTTGCATTCAGTTTACACAACTGCCTTTACCTGAATTAGGAAAAGTGGAAAAATATTGTCCAAATCCCTTTAAGGTATTTTCCCATTTCAATAACTTTCCCATTTATAAATAATTAAGTGTTCTGATAACCAAAGAATTAGAAAAATGTACACCATGAAGACCAAGCTAGTCCCAAATCAAAAGAACTCCAGTCCTGAAAGCTGGTCACTGCAGATGGACCATTCTAACCACACAATGCCTTACTCAATTAGAAAACAGCCACCACTAGTGAATCTGACTCCAGAATTAGAGTATTTAGATTAACAAAACTGTAGGAACATCCCTGCAGGTCTTTTGTTTGTTCATATTTCATTTCTTATCACAAAGTCCTTTTGTACCTGTAAAACGGTATCTAGTTTATCTTTGAAAAAGTGTAGCAGATAACTGTATTACTATTTTCTGATAATACACCAAATTTATGTTTCCTTGCTCTGTATTCAAAACGCATAAGAAATCCATATGGTAAACATAACTTTGATATGCACAGAGAATCAGATAAAGACAAAGGAAAAATAACAGAAGGAATCAATTTGCTATGAAAAAAAAAATCCAGAAAGAGAGCAGAACACTCAGGAATATTTAAAAAATGTCCATAATTTTTTTTTCCAATAGATTTCTGACAGCAGAATTAGAATAAATAACACTTATGCACTGAGTTTCTGATGCATAAAAATAGGGTTAGTCATGTCAAGTCTCTGGGCAATAGCCCTAACTGTTTTCTAAATGTTTCCTCCTAGAAAATAAAGAAAAAAAAATAACAGAAAACTGAAAGAATGATATTCTGTATAATCAGGAACTAGTCCACTTCATCCCAACAAGTCTTTTCAAAATTATTTAAAAATTCCACAAAACACACCACTCAACAGTTTGGTTTGCTATAAATAATTTCAAAGAAAATGAAAACTGGGTAAAGGGATTTATTATTTATGACACAACAGTGTTTCTGATATCATATTCACAGAAAGCATAAAGAAAGATGCCTCTACCTAATAGATTTTACATTTTTAGATTCTTGGCTACAGCTTCTTGTCTGTCTTCTCTTACCTAATAAATAACATCACAGTTTACAATATTATTGGATGAGGTTTTGAATATTGATAAAATTTAGTCCTTTTTATGTCTTCTTTTTTCAGAAACTCATTTTATATTTGGCATAGATACTCTTGAAAAGAGGAATGTCCTTTCCCTGTTTAGAATAAGTTTCTATACTAAAATACATTTTCTGTAAGAAAAAAAATTAGATTTGGCACTCCAAGACTTAAAACTTATATTGCAGTGAAAGTTTTAAATTAGGTCAAAAATTACAGCAGATTATTACACTGAAGAATAAAAAGTTTAAAAATATTTCTTGTACGAATCAATCTGTTCCTTCAACTTTCTGAATACTTCAATGAAAGACATTTAGTATCTCCTCTAAAACACTTTTTTTCTGTGCTCTCTGGAAAAACCTGAGTATCATTTGTTGTAATTATGTCCTAAGAAAGTTTAGCTGCTACAGATTTTTTTCTCTCCATATCTTGCACATTAAAAAATTTTGTGAATTACGGGAACAGGAAACATGATCCTTGTATGTACCAGATTTGGGCTGTGCATTGTCATTATGACTTGGTAGAGCAATGTTAAAGAGAAAGATTTTACAAAGCACCTCAGACATACACTAAATACAGTGAATAATCATGCAGTAATTTCTTTGAAAACCATTATACCTGCGAGAATAAAATAAGTAAACAGCTGAATATCGTTGGTGGAGCTTTGATTCTTTCACTCCCTAAAGGGATGTGTGCGAGATTTTGCTGGTGTCCCTGAAACTAATGAAAAAACAGGTTTTTTTCAGTCTCAGAGATTTTGGATTTGGTTTTGTTGGATTTTGGAGGGGGAGTAGTAAAGGGCAATTAAGTAGTACTAATGAAATCTATCAATGTGACCATAATTTGCTATCCCATTGCATCCATAGTAGGATTGGATCTTTGATAAGTAGTAGCTATGAACCAGACTCTACAGGGACTCAGATATACCTGTCCTGAGTTATTCCAAGTACAGCATTTATCAATAGGCTTGAAATTGCATACTGCTATGTAGTTCCTTTTTTTTGTTCAGTTTTTGTTTTTCTTTCTTTGTCTTAGCCTCTTTGCCTCCTGCTAAGTTCAGCACTGGAGTTAGAGATGGTGTACTATAACCTATTAACAAAAATTAACGATGGAGGGAAACATGTATTTTCACATCTCATTCCATCTACTCCTTAACTGCTAAACATTCACTTAGGTCACTGCATCTTGTAACACTTGTGGTTCCCTTGAGACCACTCTGAGTTCTTAATTCAAACAACATTCATGCTTAAAAATTTGACAACTAAGAAATTGTACAGTGTCATCATTTGGTATCAGAAGACAGGTAATGCACAAGAGTCTCAAGGCAACAATATTAATTTTTAATATAAAGTAGAACTGTGGAAGCTCTGAAGATAGAAGAAATACACAACTGTGTTTCTTTTTCAAGAGTACTTAATATTTAATGCTTGTTCCAACTACTGACACAGAATCACAAGCCTCCTCCACCCCACAATTATCTGATTTGGACCTACCGTTACTCCAAAGAAGTTGGTTTCATTCATAGCATCCAGGAAAATTTTGCCAAGTTTGTGATTTGTGTAGTTAAAATCTTCGATTTTTTGGTGCTTGGTGGTGGCATTCAGATACTTCATTGCCCGCTGCAGGGTCTTGGCAATCACCCATATTCCATCATAGGCATAACCATGAAATTTGCTGGATTGTCCATCACCACGCTTAGCATTGTATTCCTTTTCATACTGCTGTGGAGTCTGCAGAGGAGAAAAAACTGTTTTACCTCAATACTTAACATGTTACAGAGTTGCATCCAAACCAACACCTCAGACTGCACCCTCCTATTTAGAGACATGCATGACTAATACAGAAAAGGCCACCAAAACAAAAATTATGAAAGAAACTAAAATTCAAAAAACGTGCTGCCTGACTTATAAAACTGCTGATGAGAGTGGGAGAAAGATCTAGAAGACAGAGAGACTGAAAGCAACTGTGCTGCTTCACTGTATGAAGAACAACTTGCTTTATTTTGCTTTTGTACAAAAGGCTTTAGTTCAATCAAAACTACCAGTGTACTAGTGAGCTATCATACTTGAACAGAGAATAAGTCTGTATCCCTTCAAATTATTGTTCTGATTACACTCTACAGGATAATGTAAATCAAATAACCTTTTCTTAAGCAACCATTTGCTTAATATGAAATTATCTGAGTGGCAATTTGCCTATGTTTTACAAGTTCACTACATTCTTGATGGTGTGCTCTTTTATGATGAGTTGCCTTTCAGTAAAGTTGCCTTTCACGCTCACTCAGCAAGGCATGAAAGGTACATGGAAAAAAAAAGACGAAAATCAGCAAAATCAGGCATGTTTATTCATTGGTCAGAGTTTGTATGGATTTGCTCTGTGATCAGATGTTATGTGCTTTATGGAAATACCACATATTTATATATTAAAAACAAGCTTCACCTACTGCCCCCTAGTTCTGAAAGGCACAAATCATCACTGAAATTAGCTGTTTGCAGGAATAGGTTTAAATATAAAAGTTTTCTCTTTCTGTGCTCAACCATTTAACTTGACATGACACAGCACTATACCGCAATTATAATTCAAGCTTTAATGTACATTTGGCTATAATGTTCATACAGAGGGAAGAGGACAGATTTGAAGCAAGGGACTTTAGTGTTTTCTTACCCTGTAGAGAATTTGAATTGATTTTTACATATTTAAAAATTGCAAACCAGTGAAAAGATGAGAATAACCATGATGACTGCCAGGTCTCTTGGTAGAAGAATCATTTAGCTTCACCTCCCTTCTTGGTGCTTTATTGTGCCAATGCGCTGGTGAGACAACTGGTGGTATAATAAAATAGATGGAGGAAAAATACTAACCCTTCCTGATATAGTCTTTGATGTTTTCGAGCTGAGAGGCTCAAAATCCACTCCAATATAACCTTCCATGGCTGCGAGAAGATTTTTACTGAGACACTGTGAGGAATTAATCCAGGATTCCCACCAAAGATTTTCATACCACCCCGGAATAATCCACAGATATTTGCTGCCATACATTTCTTCATCATAAGCCTGTAAATAAAGAAAAACAAAAAAGATAATAGTCATTGTAATAGAGGTATTGAACATAAAAGCAATTGCTTTCTGTTAGCGTTTTTTTCCTTATTAATGAAATTATGGCATAATCAAAGGATTCACAAAGTATTTTGAACAGTTTAGAGTAGTCACTTGCTAATAATGAAGACTCTTTTCTTGAAGCCTCCTGCCTTTAGAATACAGGAAATTAGAAGAGAATTTACTAAATCCTATTCTGCTTTCAGTAGATCATTTCTTCAAAAACAGAAAACTGAAACTACATTCTAAAACTAGGGGAGTTAAAGAGGAACACTGGCAGAAGGCACAGTTGTGCACAGAAAATTCTTCATAACACAACTAGTACATGAGTGATAGGACTACCACCATGCTACCACATTTAAACTAAGTTATTATCACCCTTATATCAACTTAAAGACTACATAAACTAGGACTAGCTTAAACAAGAAAACTTGGATCATAGGCACCATCAAATCACAATGTGGCAAAGATGGATTAGATGACTGTGCTAAAACAGAGACCGCAGAGTTTCTTCTAAGGAGTATGAATCAATAGTAAATTGATAAAGCAAAATCTTAGTGATTTCTTTTTTTTTTTAGCAAGAAATTTCTTCATGTGAAATTCTGTACTGCTTGAATACTGAATACAGCCCACTGTACTCCAAGATACTGAGGTGGTGGTTATCTCTTTTCAATACTTAACAGATATATATAACTGGAAACAGAAATACTTTCTTAGTCAGACACATATGCTGTTGTACCTAAAAGCTGATCTATTCACAACAGATATTCTTTTTCATTGTGAAAAGTGTTCTAGGATAAAATTAGCAAGTTTTATCTCAGATGTTTCTCTCACTGTCTTGCAACTAGATATTTTTCTTTTGACATTTCAGTCAGACTCCATTTCAAAACAGCACATTTCATGCTTCTTGGGATCCTAATAGAAGCAATACTGGAGATAGAAGGCATAAGACAAAAAGTCCAATTTTCAGAAATACATGGCACAAGCTTAGAGCTCTTAACAGGAAAGTGGCAACATTTTCACAGAAAATATTACAGAAGGAGGAAATTATAAGAATGCAAACAGGACATATTAGTCATTCAGAAATAACTGTTTTGAAAAGTATCCCAAAGATCATACAAAAAGCGTATCAGATTTATATATGAATAGCAGAAAATATTAAATAGGGCAACCTCTTAAATATGTTAATACCTAAATTAAAAATGGGCTTTAAATCTGTGAATTCTATTATAGTGGTGCCAACTCAGTTCATAACTGTATTGTGCACAAAGCAGATTTGTTTGGCCACTGGTTACAGGAGCTTTTGTTCAGCTAAAATCAAATTTAATGTGTTTGTATACAACGCTGTTCAAAGTCCTCGTGTCTGAAACCTTATGTCTTGCATGTCATATCTTACTGTATTGGGTTTCTGTGGCCTGGTCATAGAAGCCACAGGGGTGGCTTCTATGAGAAGCTGCCAGAAGCTTCCCCCATGTCCTGCAGAGCCAATGCCAGCCAGCTCCAGGGACAGACTCACTGCTGGCCAAGGCTGAGGCAATCAGGAATGATAGTAACATTTTTGTGATAAAAATAAGAAGGGAAAAAAACCTCATTGTGCAGATCAAAAATGCAGCCAGAGAAAAGCGGAGTGAGAACATTGGAACAACCCTGCAGACACCAAGGTGAGTGGAGAAGGAAGTGGAGAAGGTGCTCCAGGTGCTGGAGCTGAGGCCCCTGTAGCCCATGTTGCAGACCATGGTGGAGCAGCTCCAGCCCATGGAGGACCATGGGAATGCAGAGATCCACCTGCAGCCCATGGAGGAGCCCATGCTGGAGCAGGTGGATGCCCAAAGGAGACTGTGACCCCGTGGGAGGCCCAAGATGGAGCAGGGGCCTGGCAGGGACCTGCTGACCCATGGAAAGAGGAGCCCACACTAGAGCAGGTTTTCCTGGTAGGACTTGTGGCCCTGTGGGGGACCCATACTGGGTCCTGTGCCTGAAGGAACTGCACCCCATGGAAAAATGACCCACATGGCAACAGTTTGTGCAGAATTGTTGCCTGTGGGATGGACTCATGCTGGAGAAGTTTGTGAAGGACTGTGTCCCATGGGAGGGACCCCACAGGAAGCAGAGGAAGGACTCCTCTCCCTGAGCAGTGGCAGAAACAACTGACCGTAACCCCCATTCCCCATCTCCCTGCACTGCTGGCGGGGGGAGGAGGAAGAACTTGGAAGGAGGGAGAGGTGAGGGAAGGTGTTTTTAAGATTTGTGTTCTTCTGCTCTGATTCAGTTAGTAAAAAATTTAATTAATATTCCCACTTTGAGTCTGTTTTGCCCATGATGGTAATCAGTAAGTGATCTCTCCTGGTCCTTGTCTCAACTCATGAACCTTTTGTTATATTTTCTCTCCTCTGTCCAGTTGCAGAGGGGAGTGAGAGAGCAGCTTCAGTGGGCATCTGGCATCCAGCCAGGGTCAACCCACTACACTTACTTATTCCACAATCACAGAACCATAGAATATACTGAATTGGAATCTGCAGAAATAGTCTTTCTCTTACTCATTAATTCTACCCTTCCAGAAACACATCTGCTTTTGTCCCCCTGCCCTTCTCCACTCCTGCCACAGCTATGGCAACACCGCATCCCAGATCCACGTGGGTGGAAAACAGCAATCCCATCCTGCAGTACTTCCTTAGGTATAAAAGAGCTTCCATTACACAATTAGGTTATTCAAGACCTTTCAGTGACACAGTGTCCTTTATTTGACAGTTTTCAAATCACTAAGGACACAAACTGACACAGAATAGTGCTTTTAGAGAAGGACAAACTTATGTAGCTTCCCCCTGCTCTATAGAGATTAAAGTATCAAATTGTGTGTTGCCAGAAAGTATTGGCTGTGAACTATTCTGAAATTAGAGCTGTTGGAATTTTCTGTTTGCATAAGCACTTGAACTGTTTCCTGCATAATCTGTGAATGCCCTGGGATATGTGATGAAAATTGAATGTTTCAAAAAAGCCAGGAACTCCATCCTGGAAATGAGGGATCATTCCCAGCATGGGTGCACTGAAAGTCTGGTTGCATTTTCACATTTCTGCAATAATTTGGTTTAACAAAAAGCAAAACAAACACTTGATGAGCTGGTAGCTCATTGGTAGAGATATGGTGACATGGCAGGGCTTGAAGGGTAGTCTGGGGAAGACAAAGGAAGGAAGAAAATCAGCTCCTCTATGGCTTAGTGCCATGACCATATAGTCATTTTTCTAGTGATAGCACAGTTGATAGCATTCAGTAACAGTGTTTGGGTTCCAGAAGACTTAACTGCAAAATACTGCTTTTTACCACCCTTTCCTCCCTGTTCATTCTGTTAAATGGAGATGATTTTGATGCTTAAAAGATACAATCGCTTGAAATATGTGGACCTTTGCAGAACTGTCTGAATGCATGCAGACCAATTCTTACAAGTTTTAGTTTCTAAAGGAAGATTTTTTGACACACAAGAGAAAGGTGAGGAAGGTTTACAAGTACTTTGTACCACCAGAACAGCATATATCTTCCCTACTTTTTCTCTCATGCCCTATGTAGGCTGCAAAGCTCTGAGTTGCTGTCAAACAGCCAGGAAACTGTCATTGGCAATTTTTGCCCTAGTGAAATTGAATTTTTATTTTTCTTTTTAAACTTTTTAAAGTTTAAAAAGAGAGATTTGTGCTTCAATTAATAAAGAGATGCTTATTTACAGCAAAGAAATTTCTGTAAGATATCTTTCTTATATGTAGTAAACAATTACTGGCAACTTGTTGATTGCTGAAGTATTAGGTTTTGAGCAAAAAACTCTAATTTCTATTCCATGAAAAACATCAAATTCATCCCACAGAGGTGGAAATGACATTACAAAGCTAATATTTCCCATAGAACTAAAATTGCTTACTGTTTTTGACACTGGTGTTAAATGAATAGCTAAGCTTATTTAAATCATTGTAGGAAACACCTCCTAACATTCACTTCGGCTTGAACCAGTCCTGTCTGGTTTTTAAAGTCTGCCATTGAATTATACAGTCTTTTAGCACATTTATTATGTGGATGTCAGTCCCTTCCAAATAACAAGCAATACAACAAGAGGAAACGGTCTGAAGTTGCACCAGGGAAGGTTTACATTGGGTATTAAGAAAGATTTCTTCACTGAAAGGATTATCAAGAAACAAGGAAGTGGTTGGGTCGTCATGCCTGAAGGTATTTAAAAGATGTTGTACTTTGGGACATGGTTTAGTGCTGGACTTGGCAGTGCTGGGTTAATTGTACTTGATAATCTTACAGATCTTTTCCAACCGAAATGATTCTATGATTCTATATAAACTCAAATGAATGGATATCCTGAGGAAACCTCACAGCACGACTGTTGAATCCTGGCGGAAAAGTGAGGCAGACTTTAAAGATTTTACCACCTACATAAGTCATTAGCAAAAAATATTCAGGTTATAACCACAATCAGAAAAAAAAGAATAAAGCTTGCACTCGTGAAATAACATCTTCTTTTAATAAACTCAAAGTCTTTCTCTGGCTGACATCAGTCACCCTGCAAAATATAATAGGGAATCACAAGTGAAACCTACCCAAAGATAAACCTGGAAAAGAGGGGTTAAAAACCTTGACATATCTAAATTATTGTGCTTTTAGACATATATCTGTAGGAGTCCATGAGTCAACAATATATTTTATGACTAATAACAAGCTCTCTGACATATCGTAGTGCATTAAGATATAAATGACCTACTTTGAAGTGCCCTCTCCTGCATATAGTCTCCTTCTGAAACTCCCAAATAAATACATTTGTACAAGTCTAAATACAAGATCTCTCAGATTTATCTAGGCTTCAGAAAAATCCACCTTTTTATTTTTGACACTAATGTACTTTAGAAGCAGCCATCATTCTTCAAACCGCTCAGAGTTACGCATGTCTCCCATGTTCATACCAAACCATAGCCACAGAAAGCTCTGGTGGGCATTTGTGTGAGAGAGACATCCTCTCCCCGAAATCCTTCAGACTAGAGTGATGCAGAGGAGAGGACAGCCTGCTTCTCCAAGGGCTTCTAGGATTTCTTCAGTGGTCTCACATGCATGTGGACTTAGAAAAGAATTATAGAGGAAGACAACTAGAAATAAGGGGCAGTGGCATAAATGAGATCAATCTCTTGCTAATGTTGGATTGCAAGACAATTCTGACCAGGATCCCTCAGCTGGGGAAATGCAGCCCAGTTCCAAGAGATCTGAAGAGGAGATGGGCTGCGAAGGACTATTCTTTCTTCCAGGAATGAAAAAATAACATATTATCTCTGTCAATCCAGCTTAAATGCCAGAACAAAAAGATCTATGTACAAAGACCTAGAGATGAGAAGAATGAAAAATAAAAGAATACTTTCCATTTCCTTTTGGATGAAAACAGATTTTGTTCCTTCCAAATATACTCTAAAATTTACTTTCCAAATTTTGCCACCAACTGGGACAGCTGCTGAGTATGAGCCAAAACGCATCTGGGCACACATAGCACTCAGATTTTGAATTTCTGCCTTTCCTTTCTTTTCTTGGGTAGGTAACTGTCTCCCAAAGTGAACACTAAAAAACACCCTCTGAAATTTAGATGCCATCATTATTGCTTTTCCATTATATCTATTGTGTTCTTGGATCATACAGGATTAATCTGACTATTTAGACTAAGAATTCAATACCAATACAAAATTTAGGTCATTAAAATCTGCCTCTTTGGGATTTTTTTTTTCAGGCAGGTACAAATATAGATCCACGTTTTAATCCTGCTACTTCCAGTGGCAATAACAGTGTGCATGTTTGCAGCACATTCACACACACAAACAAATGGTGAGGATAGGGAATTTTATATTTGCTAGTGTTACTATATGATTTTAATTTAAAAAAATATTTTTTACAAAATAATTAATTTACTTTTGTGTAATATATTTAATATGTACAGCAGTCAGACAGGAATGGCAACTATACAATTAGCAACATTTTCAGTAGCAGGAATTACTGGTGTTGCTGAGTTCCAATGTATAAGAACTGGCTTGAATTTCTTATTCTTTCAAAGCTAACCATGCAAAACCGCATACACCCAGACATTGCCACCATAACACAACTCTTAAACATGATTCAAATCTTGCAGTTCTCTGTATCTGCCGCTACGTATACAAGTATTTCCCTGGATCTGATGTGAAAAGAAATGCTTAAATTCGATTTGGCATTTAATTCCTCTACAGGAAAGCAATAAGAAGAAGCTAACCTTGCAGTCCATGCCTAAATTCCACTGAGTTCAAGTGTGAAGTATTTTATTGAAAGGGAAATGGAGCTAAGCATGTCTAACCTTTCTTTAGGATATAAATCTTCACAGAACCAAACTCCATGAAGAAATGTTTATGCTCAAGTTACTTTTTATTTAAATGTAGCACATTCTTTATTCTGATAATGCAATTAAATATATTTACTTACACAGCAGAAAACTTTCACAGCCATTTCCTCATCAAACTGGCCAAGGATTATCCGAACATCATTTCCCTGCAGATTGAATAAAATATGTGGCAGTTAAATACAGTCACTTTCCAGATACCACTTCAATTGGCCAGTCAGATCATGTAGGGAGTTAGCACAGATTACAACTGCAGACAGTAAAATTAATAAGGAACTAGTTAACTTTCTATAAATTCAAGAACTTGAAGCACCGCAAAAGAAAGAAGCTGAGGTGTTCGAAGAAAATGATTAAGCAATAGCACTAATTAGAATAAAATTGTGATATTACAGTCAAATATTACTTGTCATATATTACTATCCAATAACATTAAAATATCAAATATTCTTTTGATTCCTTGCAAGATTTCTTTTACAATTTTGCATTTTAAAACCAGCTGAAGGCTTACGCTTTTCACTGTTCGCATGAAAAAATGCTGTAAAATTAAGAAACTATATTTGTGAGATAAAATGCCCTGATATTATGCCGCTTTAATAATTTTTAAAGGTTTTAATCATACAGCATCTTCTCTACAGTCACTATAACATATTGTCAATCCCCCCTCTTCTCTCTGTCAACTCCGCAGATTAAAAAAAATCACATTTTAAGAATCTATGACTGAAGTCCAAAGATGACATTTTACTTTCATATTTAGAAACATATTTAGAAAGTATTCCTAAATTCAGAAGCATATGCAGGAAAATATTTCTCCAGGAACAAGCAGGGCTAACCTTTTTCTCATATGAAAAATTACTTCTAACATCTATTAAACACAGAACAGATAGCTTTTTATGACTTCATATTACCTTTTCTTTCACACAAAGGCAGAGTTCTTGGCAAAAGTTTGAGCACATAAAATTTTTCATTTCTTTCATGAAACACCTGGTTAGAATTACTAATAGCTCTTTCCCTCTCCAAGGAAAAAACAAACATATGATTCAGATTGAATTTCAGTGGCGAAAAACATTTCAGTTTTAATTAAATCAATGTATCAAAGATTTTTAGTTTAGATAATTCCAATGTTTATTTCCCATTCAGCAGAAAATATTATGATGGGCAGTGCAAAAAGATATTGGAATGCTTCTGCAATTGAATGCATGAAATTATTATCACTCTTAGCATGGTTAAAGTCAGAAATAATGCAATTTTCTTTGCTCATTCTGAATCTGTGCATTTTCAGTAAGCCTGCTTCTCTTCATTTTTATATTTAGCCACAGACTGATAAAGTAATGTAAATCTTATTCAAGTGGATTAAATTTTTTTAAACAAATCTAACAGGGTCATATGAAACTAAGCAAACAAATTACACAAATTACATCAATAGTATTACAGTTTTTGTAAGGACAATAAATAGATCTAGGAATTATGCAGAAAAAACCCACCTCATCTACTATTTCTATTTTTCACATTTTAAAAATAGTTCTGTCACTCTTGGAACCCCAAGTCTGAATCACTTGATTGCTCTGAACATAAAAATGCAGATCTGATATTTGAAAAAAGAAGTAGCAGAGTTTGATTACAAAATAAATGGCACAGTACCTAATTATTAAACTTAAAATTGAAGAAATTCCATTTCATTTTATAACATGATGAGAACCAATTTACAAAAAAACAACAACAAAAGATGTAAACTATGTGGCCTCATAGTTTATGAGAACCAAAGACTGTAGTCAGGGTGTAGAGAATAATCCCACAGTGTACATACAGCAATGCTGCCCGCTGGCTGTGCAAAACCCTTCAGATTGAAGTCATAGTGTCTGTGGTGTGTGGTTCCACTCCTTAAGACTTTGCTTGCGCCTGATTATCATATAATTCAGTAAGAAATCATGTAACCAAAGAACTGTGTGTTAGAACACAGGTAGAAGGAAATAATTTAGGAAAGTCTGTACAAGAGCTCTTCCTCTTCCATGCATAACATTCTTCCTCTGTGCAATGATGAACTCCTCAGTAAGCCTCTTTCTCTTAACTCTGCTTTTTGCAATCCTTTCTACATTTTTCCCAGATTTGTTCCTGAAGAATTGTATTCAAGATTACAAATAAACCTAGACCCATTTGATGCCAGGCTTGGGTGTCCTGTCTCCATCCTGCATAAGATACATTGAAGCTACAAATTCATTCAACTGGACGTAGCTCAAGACCCTTGCAGATGTTTTATCTGGATGAATAATGAAGTCTGTACAGAAGTGTGTCAGAGTTGGGTTAAGGTCAGCGCTTGTGGGTCAAAGTATATGCCCACATTATAGTCTTATACAAAGAATACAACAGCCACTTTCTGGGCATAACTTTTTTTGCCCTTCATTCATACTGACAACTGACTATAAATCAATATGATTTCCTGGCAAGGATATACTCTTCCTTTACATCAACCCTCTTGAGCTGATGCAAGTTAACACGGTGGAACTTTCTTGTAGGGATCAAAGAAGTCACCCACTGGATCCCAGGAAGTGTCAAGTGTCTTTCTCAGAGAGCTGTAAATTGCTTGCATGGAGCTAAAAGATATTTGACAGAAGAGTTTTTAATTCATGGAACTAGGCAGGTGATCTACAAGATGATTAAAAACATCCTGGGGGAAGGCAACTCCCAAAACTGCACTTATATAAAAAGACCAATGTTTAGACCATTTGCCAGATGGTGAGCTGTCATATTTACTCTTCTCAGAGATTAGAGTAGCAATATCAGCCTTTAAGCTTTGCCCCTCAGTAAGAAATACATATGTTCCCATATGGAGTAAAGTTCAAACAAGATAATGTACATTTCATTTACCCACAGTTGTGGCAGCCTCTGCACAAAAACATGTTTTAAAAATAAAGACAATAGCACAGCCTCAAAAATTAATGACTCTTTTGCTCCCTTCTTTCTTTCATATAGGTGAGGATATTATTCAGCTACTAAATATAAAGTGTCTTCGGTAGCACCATCAGCCGAGTACTATAAACCCTGAAAACAGTGAGGATCAACACCTCTAAGATGTTCCACCAAGGGATGAAGAACAACTTATCTCCTGCACTGCCATTTCTAACAGCCACAGACATGAGACACTCTTTAGCCTTTTCAGAGTTTTTGAGTGATGCACATTATGCTGGAATAGGCAGCTATTTTTTTCAGCCTGCAGAGCTTCTCTTCTTTGCTCAGATTTTAATCTGTCTCATTTCTAATGAATAACACGACTGTGCTGTATTATAGAGCTTTCCGGAGAAGGATTGCTACAATATCTTATATGCCAGGAAAAGTCAATGTCTTGGCATGCTCTTTATGAAATACCTAAATTGAACAGCTCAGATACTCTGTCTTATTCTCTACCATTTATCTGATAGTCAAGAGGTTATCAATAAATCTACACAAAGCGGGGTAACTTTGACACGTTCTGCCTTCTAAATACCTGAATGTCCACTTGAAGCACTATAGATGAGCCTGACCTTAACTATGGAATCACTGATGGTGAAGGTGAACTAGAGGATGTCAACTCCCAGCATCATAACACGCTGGCAAAACTTGTTGATGCCTGTTAGTGTGCATGTCACTTACTGAGATTGATGCCACTTCCAAACCTGTTCAAGGCACAAAATTTTAAAATTATTAAACTTGACTGTTAGAATGAGAGATCATGTTCAATCAGTATTCAAAAAACCTACTGTACTTGGAAAATCAGATGGAAACTGTTTCATTGAATTGGAAGTCATATATTGCAATTTTTTTTTGCCCTGCATGCAAGACACAAAAAAGTTGGAAGCAGAAGTGTCATTGCTGATACAATTTGTCTGTGCATGTTTAGAATTTTTAAGCATTTAAGTTGATGTACAAATGCATATCCTTTAACATCCCTTTCTGTAAACACAAAAATGAGTTTTCAAGATATCTCTAAGCCTAATTTTACCTTTCAGCTGTGATTCAAAGAGGCTGGGGTCAATGCAGTAGAAACTAAGGTGTTACTGGGAAAAATATAAAATATATTTCTGCAAATCATACCAGATTTTTCTATTTTCCATCACATAATCATCGATTTCATTAATTTAAACTGTGTTTATGAAAATAAAAGGTATTTCAGTAAGCAGATACCAGTTTACCTACATGAGGTTTACATCTTGAAGAAAAGAATGAACATATTTAGAACTGGATAGCTATGTTCTATGTCTAACCTAATGCCTATTATGTCTATGTGTACCTAATGACAACTAACCTTATATTTCAGTCAAGAAGAAGACATTGTCTGGATAATTTCTTATTTCTTATTTTACTAATTTGTTTTGAAGAAGAAATCAAGAGATTAATATATTTTTAGTTGAGTCTTCTGGTCTTCCCTATAAAACAACCCAGTGTGTTGTTGACGCACAGAAAAGCTAGAATCACATCTAACTTTCAGCCTAAGTATATATGCTTATATGAATTTTTCTTGTTATTACACTATCTATGGGTTAAAATAGTTCTTCCTTCATTATTGTTAGTCAAAAATGTGGACTTCACTGATAACACATACCAGAGTCTCTTCAACCCCACATAAGAAATGCAAACTGGCTTAATCTGGGCAGACACAAATGGTTTCCTATAAAGATAAACTTTACCCATTAATACTTTAAATATTCCAGCTTACATTTCTAGATTGTGGGAATAATAAAGCCCACTTAATTTACCTTGCTCCAGAACTTTTCCAGCTAGCGTCAGTAGTCTAGTCTTACACAGATCAATATCCTTGCTTTAATTTTGTTTGAGTTTTTTTTCTAATAACAGTTTACTAAGATTTTTGTAACCTGTTTTACAGATATTTAAGTGTTTACAGGATCATGGCTTTGATTGTATGTCAAATGTACTTAGTGCCAGCAACGATTTGACCATCACCATTTAAAAATGCTTTCTCCTGCTGTTCAATAATTTATTGCTGGTTGCACTGCGTGGTAATGCTAAAATATAGTTTGAATTTTACGAGATGCCAGGAGTCTAATAAATCATTATAGTAAGAAAAGGTGGTAAATTATTCTGTTATATTTTTTTTCCTTTTTTCACCCTATAATTCATATGAAATAATGCAGATGATGTAAGCAAAGAATTCAATCTAAAATGTGTAATGAAGCTAACGGAAAGAGGCTCAATGCTTTTGCTACATTTATTTACCTTTGCTACAATAATTTGCCTTAAAATGGTTCTGATTCCAAGCCTCAAGAGTTGTCACACTTATATCACTAAGATTGGGGCTTTAGGTACAAATATTAAGCTAGCAACAGCTTTCTTTACTTATTGTCACTACTGGGAACTATTAAAAATATTTACTATACGCATGGACCTTCATTGACTTAAGCAGGACCAGGCCTTCAAAATGCCGTTTTTTTAATCTTATTATGCAATGGAATGTAATAATATGTCATTCTAACACAAATTTTGTTTCATTAGCCCTCTTCATCGGAAAAAAAAAATGCTGCTTTCTTGTTATTCCTCAAGCAGCAGCACATACCTTAAGCTTCTTTACACTTGTGCAGGGATCATTGGAAAAACTCTCAGTATCTGAAATCTCGATGTCTTCACCATAAAGGACGCCAGTCAGATCATTCCTCACCTGTCAGAAGTTGAGAAAAAGGCAAACTAGTGAACTGAGATTCAGTGAGAAGGAAGCAGATGGAATATATTTATCACTGTGATGACAAGTAACAATCTTGAGAATGATAAATGAACCTGCATATCTTTTTCCATTTTGTCTAGAATCTGATCAAGGCACTATTCCTTTATGACCATAATCTACTATCAATGGCTATACTATGCAAGAAGTCTTATTATGTGTGGTGAAGAGTTCACAGTAGGCTCCCACTTTGCACCATGGGGATGGATAATTCTCCTATATTTCCTAGGCTGTTAAGACCAAAAACTTTGTTGCAGCCAAGATGATGTTTGAGACTCTATAAAGGCAAAAGACTCATTAAGGAAAATCTTACACATACTCAAGTACTGATTTGAAACCACTGTCAGCTGGTCCTAGCATGAATCAGCAGAGCTTAGTTTCCAGCATTTAGGGACTGATAAAGCTTAATGAACTCCTTTGTGCCCTCCCCCTCTCTTAGACCATGGAGCAGCAGGTGGTATAGGTTGTTTAAAGGTGACACATACAACCATGTACCAACAGATTTTTGCACCTATTTTTTTTTAATAGTGGCAAGACTGTCCTCTTTGAGCTGTGTAATAGCACAAAGAAGCCAGATAACACACAAAGCAATCTGGCTTATCGATTTAAGGGGTTTGTTTCATATAAATACTTCAAGGTTTTCTGTCTTAATCATTGATGGTTTTCCTCCAGCCACATGACTGCAAAACTAGTTTCACATTACTATTCCTAATAGATAAGCAAAAATAATTTTAGTCTGTAACATGATTACACACTGAAATGAACAGAGTGGCACACCAATTTTAAGTTAATAAAATTATGATCACATTCATGGCACTGATTATCTATTTAATTTGTTTTTAATGACAGAAATAGGAGAAGTAAATCACGGTGTAAAGCAGGTATCTCAAAAGCAAACACAGAAAATAGAAGATGGAAGATATGTGGTATTAAACATGAAAATTTAGAAGCCTATATATCATATGAAGATACTTTCCGATGACCCTCTGTATGGGTCATTTCCTGACAATCATTACTACAACAGCTGCCCTAATTACTTCTTCCATGACCTCTATGTAATTTTATCCCTTTTAACCATGCTTTAAAATCACTAAGACGCATTTTTACATTATAACCTTTTACAATTAAAACAAACAGGACATATAAGTAACTTTTAATTTAAAAAATAGTTTATCTTAAAGAAGCAAGTCAGAATGGTCAGCTCACCAACATTTTAGTTAAAACTTTTTATCTTTTTGTGATGTTATCAGTTTTTAAGCTAATTCTGTGAAAATATATTCACTGACAAAAATGATCAGTAATGACTCCTTTTTCTGCTAGTTTACTAGTAAAAATGAATTATTGTTATTTTAGCTCCAACAATGCCATTAACTGCTCCTCACGATACAGGTTTTTCTCAATAAAAAGAAAAACTTTTTTTCTGAAACAAACCATTAGTGATACCAAAAGAAAACAGACCTCTCTTGATCATAGTTCAGCTAATGTCCAAAATCCTTTTACCTAGTATGAAAGTTCACTAAAACTATCATTTGTTACTGACAAAAAGTAATATTTTCCTTAGCTATCAGCACTGTACTTTCCAAGCAAATGTGTCATATGCTTCTACCCCATACTGTCCTACTTTCTTCTGTACAAGAACATTTTTAGTTTTAGATTTGCTTTTCTGATATTTTCTTGATTTTCTGCTGAAACCTATTCTAGTCATTTTTTTAATCTAAAAATAGACTAGTTTAATACTATTCAGCTACTCTGAGCAGAAAACCTGATTTACCCAAATACTCTTTAGTCAAATTAGACCATTATTAATGTGAGAACCGTGATAAAAAAATCCACATTAAATATTATTAAAATAGATTAACACTTATAGATAGGCTTCAATGGTGGGCATAAAACTGACAATTATAAAAATTACGCTTCAGACTGTCTACTGACTTGCTGTGACTCCATCCTTTCAGAACTCATTCATGAGCTCTGCAACTGAAGAATACAATTGCATACGTTTGGTTTTTTTTCTGAGTAACATGCATTTAAATTCAGCCATTGAGAAATTTCTCTAAAATGTCCTGGCTCATCTGCTAGAAGCCAAGTCCTCTGTAGCTTTCAGAGCTCATTGAACTACTGATCAACCTCCCAAAAGACATACCTTACTAGATTTTTATGCCAAAGAAGTTGAAAAACTTTTTCCTTCACTGCTACAATCACATATTTGAAATTTTCCAGATGCATGTGTTGTGGAGATTTTGCCAAAGAAAGGTGATTCTTTCCCATTACCCCAACAAGATACTAAGAGCTTTATAAGCATTTACAAGGTTTACACTGGTTTTCTAGAAGGCAATGGTTTTTTTCCCCTTTCAATGCTCTAACCGCTAGTCTGACACGTCATCTTGTGCCTGGTCTGGGGTATTTATACTATATTTCCCAGTCTTTGTTTCCTCTTTCCATACTTTTATTTTCACCATCCTCAGGGTCTTTTCCTCCTTTATAAATACTCTAAATATATAATGGAATGGAAATTTCTGGTTTTCTTTCTACAAAGGTTATTAATTTCTTTCAAATAAATTTAACTACGGAATCTTCTGATTTGGATTTGGGTCCAAAGTCAGAATTTGCAAAGCCTCACCTCCAGTTCTAGAGCTGCCAACTCCTGTTGCAAACATTCCGATTTTGGATGAAATTTGTGAAACTCAGAACGCAAAATTATGGATATTTTGTTTTAGCAGATGCTTGCAGTCCTGGAAAGTGTGATCACCAGCAGTACAAGCAGTTTTAGAGCTCAGCAGCAATTGTTTCATTCCAGCAACTCCAAGTAAAGAGAATTATAGAACTACTATACTTCTGCTTCTTTTTTTGTGAAATAGGATAATTTCAACTTGAGGAATTTGCTGTAGAAAATTGTAACAAAACTGCATTAAGTTTTTGTGGGGAATCCACAGTTCCTAAGTAAATATTGCGCTGACTTATAATACAGAAGCAGTGTAATTCCATGTGCTTTTATTCCCTCGTTAACGATTTAATGAACGTTGTAGATCTATATCTGTTTATATCAACTTTGCATACCTTGAAGACAGCAATATTTTATTTTTCCAAAACAGGAACTACCAAACCTGATCATCAATAAAACTGGAAATTTTCACAAATCACTGCTCAGAGACCCTAGTCAGTCTCTCAGAGACCCTAGGCGGTAACTCAGAGAAAAAAACATCATTAAAATAAAGACAATTTTACTCTGCCTACAAAGATGAAATCAATATTTTGCCAGACTACATATTTAATCTATGTGTGGTCAACTTCAAAACTTACTGGGGTGGAAATACCAAGGAGCAAGCTCCAAAAAAAAATATGAAGGGTTTGTGTCATGTGTAAGGGACACATTTGCAGCAAGGAAAGGATGGCCCTTGTGCTTGAGGCACAAGAGAAGGTGGGATGCAAGAAAACGGCTTTTTCCCTCATTCTGCCAGAGCTCCTCTTTCACTCAGCTCATGACTGAAAGGTTTTAAAGTTTGCTACCAAGTCTGGCTGTATCTTTTTCCTGTGAAGTGGATGGCAACAATACTTGCCTACCTCATAGCTGCTGTATCAGATTCAGTGATGTTTGAGAGGCAAACAACAAAGTCCCTGACCCTGCACCTGGGAAGGAAGAAATACAGGGGTTTTGATGAATCAAGAACTTGCACTGCCAAGGAAGAAATTAATTTCTTTAATCTCTAGCAAATTGAGAGAGTAGATAAAATAACGAAGTGGATTGTAAAAAATAATGAATCTAGAGGAGATCAAATTGCGACACTCTTGTGCTCTGTATCAGGAGGGATGGATGAAGGTTTAAGGAAAGGAAGTAAATGTTGGGGAGCAGCATGGGCTGGCTGCCCCATAGGGAAGAGGGGTGCAAGTGTAATCACAGAGCCCCTGGGCCAGGGATCTCACCAGCCAACACCCCAGCAAGGGGAGCCTTGGAGAGAATAGCCAGTTTCAGCCATGAGGTGACACCTCCATGCAAGGTCATAGCAATAAGGCAGGTCCAGGGCAAAGCTGGGAAGTCCATCCACAAGTCTGGGACAGGAAGGGGTCTGGTGAGAACTAACAGAATCAGACACAACCCGTGATTGCTGGGTAGATCCATACCAACAAGACAGATCTGGGAACAAGCCAAGACATGGATCCAAGCCAACAAGGTCCGTGCCAGGCATGGCTGTGATGGAGAGAAGGAGAAACCAACACTCCCACAGCATCCCTGGGGCACAGACCGATGGCACCAGGCTGAGCTGAAATAGAGTTATGGACGATGAGGTAGTCTTGGGGGGCAGGTCAGAAAGGCCTTTAGATGTTCTCAGAGCCCTGGCACTGAATTCTGGTTGTTTTTTACTTCCTATATGAAGTATGTATGATGATTCTCTGCATACAATATATAAATGATCCCGTACCTCACAAGGATACAAAAGTTGCACACACGTTGATCTTGTTTTAGGTGAAATGAGAATTCTCACTTCAGTTGGAGCAAGCACCTGCTGACCAGTAGTAAATAGTATCCATTTGACCACAGTATTTCATTATTTTTTAAGCCAATTTTATCCTTTTTTTTCTCTAGTAAAATAGTAAAGAAAGGTGATATTCCTGATGCATTGTCACTCTAGTGATGGTAGTTTGGGTTCAGGGGTCTCCACTGACCAAGGTTTCAGACTAGGTTTCAAAATATATTCTCAAAGGCACAGTTCATTCAGTCAATCCTAACTCCGCCAGTTATTTACTAAATAAATTTAATAACTTTTAGATTAATAATACTACTTTGCTTTTAACAGATATTTCCCATGACCTTTTGGTTCACTAAAGCTGCATGTAAGTACAGCAAACTAAATCCTTGTCATTCAGAGCAGTTTAATCCTACCAGATGCTGACCATAAGAGACTCCTAACAAATGAGAACTGGTCAGACCAGATGGATTACACAGTCAGATATTTTACTAAGATTTCCTGCTGCCCAAAGTATACTGTGTACTTTGAAATGCTGTGATGTAGGAGTTTCAGTACAGAGTTATAAATATATGTGTACAAAACAAATGTTTGAATGATAAGAAAAAAATACTTCCTCACTATATGGACAGAATGTAAATTGTGAGTAATTGCATGGGACAGATTACAATTTCTGGGATTAGTAGAGATCTCACCATACATGATGCATTACAAGCAAACATAATTATCCTTATTTTCATTCCAATGAAACAAACACATTACTCACATTTAGAGGCTTAGAAGCATTGAGTGAAACTTACTTTCAAGAAACACTATCTGGATAAATTAGAGAGACACACTTTCATTGATATACACCTCATTTAGGACTATAAAATGAGACGGGGTAGAACCTAATTTGAAGCAGAGAGACAATGTAAAACCAAAAGATGAAGCATAAATAAACCAAGAGGAAAGAGTAAAATATTATTTTAGCTATTAGTAAGGCATCCTTAATTTCCCCCAAATTCTCTAAGGTAAAAAAATTAAAGTAAGAAAATTTCTTTCTCATGCTTTTTGGTCACAGTGGCTAAACATAATCAGGACTCTGATGTTAAACCTACCAGCTGTGTGTAAAAAGACTTGATAGGAATGTAGGGTCTTGTGGTAGGGGGATGTTAATTAGGGGGCTTTAAGGTGATTTACAAACAGTTCAAGTTAGAAGGTGATTTCTCTGCAAGAAAAAGATAAAATCCATTCATCTTATTAAGAGGTGAATCACTTGCTATCAGGTACTGGAAGACACCAGCATATTACAGTGAAAAAAAAATTTAACTAGGGAAAAAAACAGGGATCTGCACTATGACAAAATATGAACAGATTAAATTTCACTTAATCTACAAGCATGCTAAGAACATGCTCAATATGTTCAGCAGGACTTTGTTTGGTCTGAAAAAAAAAGCTCTCTTCAATAAGATTGGACACTAAGACAAGTTAACATACAACTCAGTAGTACAGAAGAGAGGGGAAAAGACACAGTACATTCCTTACAGGAAAAAAATGCATAACATATTGTCAAGCTATAAAAGCAAGGATTGAAAATTAGTGATATATGCTATAAAAAATAACATCTGTTCACATGAGGAGTTCAGAGGTACCAATGAAGAAAATGGAGGAAGAAAATATACACAAAATATACTTCTGGATCCTTCAGTGTGAGACACTATCTACAAAACTGAGGGCAGTGTGGTTTCTGATGGCTTCCAGATAAATAGGACAACCATCCTTCTACAAGTTTATTAGACTTGACTCTTACAGATAGCAGAACAAAAGCAAAGGCTCTGGAGGTTGTAATATTATACAACAGTAATTTTCACGCCTGGTATTATGGAAGTAAATAGGGGTCATATTGGGAATAGATTATTTAATAATTCATAAACCAATGCCAGAAGTGCAAGTAATTAAGCAAGCGTTTAGAACTGCTTGTTTATTAAAGCAAGGGAATGCAACAGGACTACTGAAAGTTGGTGCAAGAAGCATTCAAGTGACTAGGAGCGCTGAAATACTCAACATTTGATCTTGGAGGGAATGTGGAGGCAGACAAATAAAGGGGCTCTCTATTATTATGTGTGGAGTATAGTCACAACATATAAAACAAAAAATAGGCTATACCCGCATCTTTTTCTGAAAAATAAAATTTCTCAGGGTTTAGACTACGTGTTTAGAGAAAAAAATACTTATAGAAATTTAAAAAAACCCCAACAACTACTTAGAATACATAGTAAAGCTGCTTTACATTGGTGAATTTGGCCTAGATCAGGAAATAAGAACAGAAAAAGAAGAAAAGTCTCATGGCAGCAGAGAAGAAAAAAATAAATCACAGCCTAGAAAAAGAAAATTAATTTCTTTTGAAACACACACTGTTGCACCACCCTCAAAACCATTTCTGTAGTAGTCTTCATGTAGCAAATAGACCATTCAACTACTGAACCAAAAATTAGGGACTCAACATCTAATTACATTATTACAGGTGGACAACATATAGTAGTCATTAGTAATTTTTATATACATACACATTTCAAGCAGATTTATTATACTCAGGAAGAGCCTATTTACTAAAACAATTCTAAGCAGAATTCATTGACAGAGATAATTCAAACAAACATGAATGACAATTAAATATTGCTTAAGAAAATGTTAACAGTGTGAAAAGAGCTATTATTTAGAATTACAAAAGGAAGTGCCTCTATGCAAATCCTCCTTGATTAGGTAGAATGAAAGCAACAGTAACATTTATACATTTACAGTCTCTTCATCCATGAAGGATGAAATACTTTTTATTCCAACACTAACTAGGAAGGATGTTACATGGATGCTGGCAAAGTTAATGGGCATTTCTAAGGAATGAGTCATCTCATCCATAAATATATGCCTGGAACAGGTGAGATAAATTGCACCCTGGAAAAGCCTCTCTTCTTTCTCCATTAACCATAAATGGAGCCTAGATGACTCTCAGATATAGCAGCTGAACTGTAGCTGAATTCCAGGCCTCAAAATCTAACCTGTCTCAAAATGCCGGTGTACCACCGGCATCCACTGAAACTTAGAAGCCCCAGAGATCTCTTACTCTCATAAAAGGTTCTCAGGGCAAGGTCAGAGCAGCGGGCTGCCTTCCTGCACCCATTCTCAACCTGACCACCCAACAGCTGAGGGAGAACACACAGGTTCCCGCCACCTCTTGGCTGCTAGAGGAGGTCTGTACAAATTGAGAGGTTTTTGAAAAACCTGGAAGTCTTTATGCATCTGAGATTTTTTTTCTTTCAGAAACCCTGGACCAAGTTTGAAGTTTTACCACGCACTCAGTTGCTGTACCAAAGCTACAGCGGTTTACTAATGGTTTAATCACATCAGACTCAGGGGACTATGTCAACATTTATGAAAGTCTCTGCATCCAGGAGTACATATTGTTATCAACTGAAAACTATGAATACAAGCCTCAGTGGGAAACTAAAAAAGAAAGAAACATTTACCTAATATAAAAATTGGATGACATTTTGAAAAAAGGGAGACTATAGAACCTGTGAGAATACAGATGATGAGAAATTATTACAAACTTATTTCAGAAATACTCAAAAATATCAATCCACATTCCTCAGGCTTCCTAAATGTCGAAAGGTCAGCAATATCAAGCTTAGGTTTAATTCCGTTCTGTGCCTGAACTATGGGAGTATTTGCCTTTATTACAACACACTGGGGTATTTGGGCTTTAGGCATTTCAGGAGTGGAGGTTTGCATAAAGTTTGAGAACAGTTTAATAAAGCTTTTCATTAACTTACTTTCACGCAGCAATGCGCTGCTTTAAACAGTTTTGGTTAAATCAACTTTGTGAAAAAACCCTGTGGTTAAAATATCATAAGTCTCTATTTCTTCTTTCAGATGAAAAACAGTAAAAAGACATCATTTTAGGGTCAAAGGTCATCACATTACAATGTTGCCCAAATGATAATGCTATTATAAATAGACAAGAAAATTTTACCATATGAACCATTCTTCAGCCCCATGTTCCTTCTGGAAAAATACAGAAGTTACCTTCTAATCTCTTCTGAGTCAAATTGGTTCTGCTACATTAGAGAACTAAATTGGATGCTAACTGAAGTGATATTACTGGGCAGAGACAAGTAGTAATAAGATTTTAAAAATAAATATTCCTCTTTCTCTCCATTGTGTATCATTTACATTCAAAGAACCTTTTTCACTTGCACTTGTCTATTAAATTGAGCCATCCTTTTTGGTTTTCTTAAGACTGGAATTTTGTAGCACATTGTAGTAAGGACTGTAAACTTAATCCATTTGGAAACTAAAGTTAGAAGAAACTAAACTGAAGGTACATGACGGTCAAGAAGTAATGCATTTCTTAGTGTTACGTATTGAAATTTCATACTAATGTATAATTTTCCGAAGTAATTTTTTGAGGTCTTTAAAGTAGGAATAATTAGTCACTGATTGATTTTCTTCTGTCTCAGATGCTTACTAATACCATTCCGGTAATCACTGGGATTATTATCTGAGGAAACAACTAATTTACAAACTTAAAAGCCTTCTTTCTGCACATGCAAGCACTGCTGATCTGATCATTCTGTCAAAATGCTTCAGCATCAGCTCTCTGTGCAGACACAATATTTGGTTTATTTATTTTTATAATGCAAAAAATGAAAATAATTTCACAAATATTTCAAAAGTGCAATTTTATTTTTTTTTGCATCTTCTCTGTTTGTGAGACACAGCAAAACATCAGCAGCTCAGACCTTTGAAAGTAGGATTGTGAATCTGATTATAATAGTTGGCATCAAGAGTCTGCACTCACCCATCTCTACTGGAGGAACTGAGAAGTTATGAAATCTTGAAAAACTGAGATACTGTCAGTGTTACAGGAAATCTTCTTCCTGCTTTCAAACCCACAACCCAGAAGACAGCTGAAATTCACAGTCTTACTAGTGGCAGTCTTCACAATAGGAACCACATCCTTCCCTTTGGATCTCCTCGAAGTACTCCATATTTCAAATAATAGACATACTATCTCACAGAGTAGCTGAAAGACTACATAACCTAGGATATGGGGGGGGAAAAATAATCCCCAGTTTAATTTTTTTGTCATTTGATCTGCAAGAAAGTTCAAATGGCCAAAGACAATACTTTTCTATTTGGGAAATTTATTATTCAGTGCAGTAAGCTCTGAAAAAGTGTCACTTCAGTGTATAGTTTCAAGAATGTTCACAGAGCCTCCTATGGTATTCATTTAATTAAGACAGTTCTCTATGTCTTTTGAAGACATCCTGTAGTGACAGCTTAATGCTACAACTAAAACTTTTGTAAGATACAGCTGTTCCAGCGTTTAACTGTATGAAAAATAAATGCCCTAAAAAGTATTTTCATCAGTTGTGGAACAGTCAGAATGTTTTAAGAATTAGTCCTTGATGTCTTGACTCTACCCAAACAAGCATACACATGAGGGAGTATTCTGTCTCATCTGAAACTACTATACTTGCTTGAAGATAGGCCTTAGATAAAACCATGGACTTGCTAAGAAATTGGGGCCACTCACCAGATGACCCTCTCAAACAGATTCTACTAGCTAAAGATGAATTTTTGGTTCAGGACAGCGCAAGAATAAGCAGAAAAACAATATATAACCAACAATTACTTTTAATAAAGAAACAGAACAAGACAGATGTTCAAGCATCCAAACTCTTCTGTTTCTTAAAGCAGTACATTCATATGCAAGATTTTCTATGCCAAGACTTGTTCAATAAAGGCTGTTAATCACCTCTTTGAGGAAAAGACATTAACCTTAACACTGATTTCTGATTTCTGCAGATGCTATACCTGCAGGAAGAAGCAGTAGTCTTGTAGGAGCTGTATGGCAACTATGCACCCAGCTCTTAATCGTTGTAGGAAACCTCACTTGAGTCTACCCATCAGTGAATGCTTCCCGAAGAAATGTCTTTTATTTTACTGCTCTGTTTCCAAACAAAACAAAAAAGAAGAGAGGCAATCCTAGAAAATGTAAAAAAAAAAAAATGAAGTGGATCATGTGGAAAATTAATGGTATCTAACATTTAGTGAGCATGATAATGCCACCTATGGTCTCAGAAAAAAGTATAAAACTGAAAATAAAGCTGGCAAAATTCATAAAAGACCAGGCATACAATTTTAACTACTTATATGTATTTTGAAAATGTGCCATGCAAATCATCAAATTGTGATTTCTGGGAAGCACATGAGGTTGTCCTGTTCCCTCTTCCATATATGCAGCAGCAAGTTGAAGTTCAAGGTTGCTTAAAGGAGTGTGAGAGGAAGTTGCTAAGAGTCTGCAGCAGAAAAAATAATTGGTGTTTAAATGGCACTCCCTGGCATAAAAGGAACAACAGTAGTTGCTATCTCCCAAGGAGAAGAAATTTACAGACTAAACTATAATTTTTGCTTCCAATCTCTCTTTGTCTCTCCCCACCAGTTTCCCCTAGAAACTGATACTGGCTCTGTCATATATTACAACACTGATTTTCCCAAATTCATCATAAGAGACATGACTGTCCTCTGCTAAAGGCTTCAGAGAGTAACTACTTCTGTTAAAAAAGCCAAGCAACTAAATAATGTGTAGAAGCCATAATCAAATTCCTCTTTGGAAAGTAGGAATTTAGGTGAGTTAGTTAATAGCTCAGTTAACCCATGCCAGTTAATTTAATCAGGTTAATATATGGTATGCTAACTTTAAATTAAATTCACTTTTTAAGTTAAATTAAGGTAAAGCAAGCTAAAGTAGTGTCACTATTAGAGCATTTTCATCCTATTTTCTAGGACTACTAGATGATTAAACTTTATTAGGGAATTTGGGGATTATCCCTTGGTTCTCCAAGATTAAAGAAAATATGAAAACTCTATTAACATCTCTTTTAATATTGAAGAAAACCTTGCAGCAACATTTCCTGCAATGGCGTATGACTGTTATTTCACACTTTATTTACTTCAGAATCCTCAGAAGGATGCCATATGGTGGTGATAATTTACTGTACTTGAGCGTCTCAGTTTGGTTCACATACTTCCTCCACTGAGATTTCAATTGTTGGCTGAAGCTGTACTGCAGTTACCTGTGAAAAGTCCTTCTAGAAAAGAGATTTTCCTCTGGCTCTTGTACATATCTTTTTGAACCCTTTAATACCTTTGTTAATTGCCCTTTGACAGACTTCTGTGTTCTGAGATTTCTTCCTTCCAGTATCTTTTCTTGAAACTTCCTAAAGCACAATAATTCTTGGTATATCTCATATCAAGTCCTTCATAAATAAATTCTGCACATTATTTTATGTTATTCTCAGTGAGATTCTGAATAGGCATTGTGGTACATCTTGGCATATTGTCTTAAGCAGCCTTGTGGGGGTTGCACTCATTCTTACAGTAATGGCCAGTCTTCGCGAGCGAAGATTTTGGGAAAGGTCATTAACCCTTCCAGCCTGCGCAGTGGATTTTTAGGTGAGACACAGCGTGCGCTGAACTGAGCCCACCCTTTAGTCCTGAGGTTCATCTGCCGGGGCCGAGCAAAGCTTGGACAGTGGCAGTGAGGTCCCCAGGATGTAGGTTTGTTTAGAGTGACCTTCTCTTAGGTGGATTGCCTTCCACGGCTGACGAGCTCCACCTGCCCAGGGGGCCGGGAATCGAACCCGGGTCGCAGCGGTGAGAGTCAGACACTCTAACCACTAGACCACCAGAGGCCCCTCATTCTTACAGTAACGTAATTAAAAAAACATGGTGGCATCTTTTCACTTCATTAGTTTCAATTTCTCTTTTTCTGCAGTCAAATCCTCCAGGATCACATTAATACAAGCTATTTGGTTTAAGAAATTAAAGCAAATTTTATCCATGACTGGAAAATCATACAAAAATATAAGCAGTTTATCAGTACTGTCTGAAGAAGACAGTAAGAAAACAAAATCTCTAGGTTGCTAAGAATTACTTGAAGTGTTTTATACTACAAATTAAGGAAGCGGTTTCAATCTGTGTCTTTGGGCAACTTGTTGGCAACTTCAGATGGTAAATATGTGTGTTTACTATGGACTGGTGGTCATCTCCTTGACCATGTGTGCTAATACTTTTTACTGTTGCTGTCCTTGGAACTCACAAAACACCTGCAATCAGACTTTACCCTTCTATATCCCCACAAGAACTAACAACAATCTGGTATAAAAAATGTTTGGTACCTTCATAAGCGTATGTAATGTTTCCCTCTTAGGAAGGAGAGAATCCTTGTAGCATTATTTAGGGATACACATTTGACCTCACTGGAATTGGAATCTCTTTAAAAATAATTTTTATCTATTGCTGAGTTTTATACAAATTCCGTGTCATTTGTTACATGTTTTTAATTGGTCTGAAGGATAATGCCCATTTAGCATTAAAAAAACCCCCCAAACTGTAACATTAATAGCCTGTAAGGAGGGATCCTTTAAACCAGAAAGAGATTTAGAAGCACAGGCAATAATCCCAGTAGTCCACACAAGCAAACTCTGGCAAGAAGCTGGGACTGGGAGTTAGGAGAAAGCCATTGATTTTGTTTAAAGGATGTTCTCTTTTTTACAGAATATTTCTGTTAAAGCTCTGCAGGCATATTTGAATTTAGATGTGTAGATCCTGCAACCTGAATAATTCTTTAAATTGTCATCTATTTATTAATCTTAACGCTCAGAAAATTTGACAGATAATATCTAAGAGTGTAGGTGTTAGAGGATTCAGGAAACTGATCGTCCATCACTAATTTGTGTGAATAAATGTTTAAATATTGATCTATTCACATGGAACCAGAGTCCCCTTCACATTGTATGAACACGTCAAAGTAAGGGAAATACAAAAGTTATTGCTGACATTTGGGTCTAAGAATGTATATTAGAGAAAGGAGGAGGGGAATCCTTCCTCTTTCTCTCCCTGCCCTGATTCCCTACGTCACCAGATGATGTGATACTCATAAGTAACGGCCCTAAAGAAGAGGAGAAATGAAGAAAGTGAGAATATCTTACAATGCAATGCATCTCTTAGTTTCCAATTGTTTCTCCAAACTGCTATACCATAGAGTTTAATAGATTAATTTTCAGTTTTACAAGAGGAAGTGGCATGCAAGTGTCTTCATATGGTGTCATGGTGTGAAAAGAACCTACAGGAATTGAATAGGGTACCTTACTAAGGCCTTTTATCCTTGCGAGAAATAGAGAAGTAACAATATACAGAACAGAATAACTTCCCCCAAAGAAGCTGTGCTCGATTCAGGGGGTACTTAGATTACGTAAAGGGTGGAGCCCTTGCTGTGAACATCTGTTTCCAAAATGTGCTCTCCATAGGAAAAGTTTGCTCTCTAAAGCAGTGACTTTCTCATTCACTGTTAAAATGTCACCTTCATATTGAAGGGACACTTTAAGTGTGTGTCTTTTTTTTTTTAAATATCTACTATGGGTAGCTTCCTTTCATCACAGAAAAGGTCAGCAAGTTTGCAACACTTGTTTGTAAAATAAAAATGTGTAACATCTTCAAGTTTGACAACCTTTTTAAGCACTTCACCATAAGAAAACCAGTGAACTTCTATGGGCTACAATGAATGTTCATGGTCATTCCCCACCTCATTAGAGAGTACTGTAAATATATTACTATTTAAAGGTATTTTTACATATAAAATTAACCACATCGATAGCACCCTGGAGGACTTCATAGACTTTTGGCTCCAGCTGCTTTGCTGCAAGAGCTTGTCTATGGCTGACACAGCAAAGGAATTTCATGTGTGATGCTAGCTCTGCAACTCCCTAGAACACATTTTTTGTCCCAGCTGCTCCATTAGTGGTTACACTTACATGATTTTTCCATAAAACATTACTCTCATTAAAGAAGTCATTTACTGCCAAGAATGTATCTTCTGCAGTACATTTTTCCTTCAATAGCTTACAAAGAAGTACTTCTTTATTCGTTTCATTATTGAAACAGAATCTAGCAAATACCTGAAACACATTAGAAACATCTGTATTTTCACCCAGCTGCACTAAACCTCGTACACTGTATGCTTTGTTTTAATATCTGATTTTCAACTCTTCAGCAATTCTTTAGTGCATCTTTCAACAGTATATGCTGACAAAGGAATGGACTTTTTTGTCATATTGTTTTCCATGTATCATTTCAGCTATTTTCACTACAAGAAGAACAGGTGTTGCCCTAATAATATGGGCCTTTTTGTCTTTTCCTATAAAGAAACATCAGAATTTGATTTTAAACATTTATCATTATGTTTAGTTATGTAAAGTACTGGACAGAGTATCACATGACTTTAAATATCACTTGAGGCTTGTTTTCATGTTCTGGATGCTTAACTTCTCAACGTCTTTCTAATTGCTATGTCTTCATATGCTATCAACACCAAACATCTCAAGGCAGAAAATAACTTTAGAGAAAGGTTCACTATTAGCAACCGTAGCTATAAATCTCTATTTCAAGTTGTAATTGGGGTGGGTTTTTTTGGCTCGCTTCTTGTCAGATCTCGTTAGCTGATCCTTGTTTTTACCCATAACGTAGCTGATGAAAAGCTCATACTAGCAGGGGAAAAAATGCCAGCTTTATCATTTTCTTCTTGTTCACTTCTACTGGCATTATCAGTATTATCTTTGATCTGCAGTTGCTTTGCAGGAATCTTTTTAAGCCACTTGTCCGTTTTGTAGTTTAGTAAAACTAGATAATATAATCCGTAAATCCACTTAACTGTGGACATGTAAACTGTAACACATCACAATATGCTGAAAGTGAATGAATGAGTGAGCATGCCCAACCCCTCTCAACCCCTCAACGCTGCAAAGTACCCACTTTTCCCTTAGGACACTTCATGAACCCTACATGACCATATGACATGGATCAACTAAATGCACCAGTGTCAATTTGCGTACTAAATATTAGTAAAGCTTAATTTCTTTCTTATTTTTAATATAAAAAGAAATATAAACGCAAATTTAGCCATTTTCTTCCTGCACCCCAACAGATCATCCACTGGGGTGCAGACACCCCTATCTGGAGATCACTGCTCTGGGGATCCTTAGCCCTACTCACTCTTTTGCTGGGCACAGTTCAGAGTATGCCAGCATGTATTGGATTGCAGCATGGATTGAAAGCAGTCTGTGCCCATCTGAAAAAAGACATGCACTTCAAGATATATGCCTAGCAAAAAAGACATATGTTTACAGTACCTGGAGTACTTTTAAAGCACCTACTCTCCCAAAACTGAAGATAGCCAATTCTATCCAGTTTTTCCACTAAAAGCAATACCAAGATAAAGCTCCAACTTTAGATGAAAACTGTAAGATTGATTTGCAATTTGGAAATAGACTGTACAGTGAGAGGCTAAATGAGCTCTAAGATGGATTAAGACAGAACTGAATCTTGATGATACAGTCTGTACATGATAAATTACCTACTTAAGGAGATTTTCTAACTCCCATCTCTTTAATCTAGCAGACAAAAATACATAAAATACGGTGTCTGGAAGTTAAAGATTAAATAAAACAATTTTTTAAAATGTGTATCATTGGACATTAAAGCAGTGACAAAAATATAGTAAATTTCCCAGATTTCTAGTGTTCTTGAGTATGAATACATGCAAAACAACAGGATTATACATATATTAATTAGATTCTGTAGCATTTTTCCTTATCAAACCAAGAAACTCTGTGCATTTTGACTAGATATAACAAAACTTTCGTATTTTGTACTTACTGGCATCCGGTCTAACTCTTTCACGTATTTTCACCTTGGTGTCTGCATTGTCAAAGTGATAATAAATCCCTGCAAAAAGTAGATCTATTTAAGATCTACTGATTAAAACCATTAATGGCTTCCATTTCACTGGCAGCAACCTGAGTACAAACGAGTAACATGATGTACTGGGTCTGGATGGAATGAAGTTACGAAGTCAATTTTGCTCACAGCAGCCTGTGTGTTGCTGTGCTCTAAAACAGCAATGATAACCCACCAATGTTTCGGCTGTTGCTAAAACATGCTTGCATAATATCAAGGATTTCTCTCGGTCTGCTGCTCCCAAAAATCAGTAAATGGGCAATACATAAAATGTTGTGAGGGGACAAAGCCAGAACAGCTGATCCAAATTGACTGAAAGGGTATTCCCTATCATACAATGTCATGGTCATCAGTAGAAGCTCAAGAAAAGATTTTTACATTATACCACATAATACTGTATTAAGATCTACTGGTACGTAACAGGTTTTTAAGGAAAAATAAAAAGATTTTAATGCCAGAAGGAAATCTATCAGTCTGAACAGCTGCAAAATAGAGGGCATAATACTTTAGTCAGAAAGTACTGCATCAAAACTATGTAATGGAGGCTGACAGTATCTCAGCCTTAATAAACAAAATCCTTTTTTAAAAGTCCTTTCTGTCTTGGAGACAACTAAGAACTTTTAATTTTTCTTGTAGACATATTATTAAGATCACACTTGGAATCTCTGATCCCACAGAGTTTAGCATTTGCTTATCAAATAATTCTATTTAGTTTTATTTTTTTCACAGATAAAAGTTTGCAGCTAAGCCTTACTACAGATTGATCTTCTTTTGTTGCATTGCTGACTGAAATGCAAACGTCCATACTGTGTACACCTGAAAAGACTTGCATTATTTTTCCTTGCCTATCTTTCATTCTTACATTGAATTTTAAAGGAAATAGTAAAATTAATAATTGAAGATTAATGTGCATTCTGTACTTGTCTACAGTTTTATTTAAATTGACTAGAATTTCTACCACAGATTCAAAGGATCTGGGAGCTTTATTTAAGTTTACTTTCTAATAAATGTGAATCACTTCATCACGAATTACCAGACTGCTTACTATTCATTCAGCAGAAGTGATGTTTCCACTAGAGAAATAAAAAATAATCCATTTAATTTCAATTAACTATTTTTTTCTTATGCAGATATGTTAAGCCAGTGTTCAAAGCTCAGTACGTTCCACATTTCAGGCTGCCTGATTACTTCCGCCAAACTCTGATCGATGAGAATAGCTGTCACAACATACCAAGGCTGTACTGTATTTTTCAGTAAGGGACTACAGATATTTGAGGCAGGTGTCCCTTCACCCTGCTATATTGTTCCTGTAGTCTCTCTTGTTCCCATCACTCTGCACCCTGTGCTTTAGCTCCTGCCTACCATCATCTCACTCAGCTGTGATAACCTCCTTCCCCTATGTGCAGCTCTACAAATACGAATACTTTCAAGAGAAATGAAAAGCTAAAAACAACTAGTTTCCAGGTGAAAGGGTGTTGTGAAGTTCTTGCTTTCTGTCTTTGCATTCATCCTAAAGTGTCTAACATTCATATAAACAAAAGCCTCAGTGAACCCATGGATGGTGGCATTTTAAGGAAACAAAGTTTAAGCTAAACAAGGCAGTCCAGGTAGGGACAGAAACCTTCATAACAAATACCATGGTTTTTCATTTCAGCAAGATGGACAAGAGAAGCAAAGCTGGTCTGAGGGCAGACCTCAGGACTGATTGCAGAAGGCTGCCGAGTTAACACAGAGCACTTGTCTGTTCCACCAGTGCAAGAGTAAACACTTGCAATTATTAGACTTGACAGAGGCAAAACATGAATATTTTCCTAGGCTGTAGGCAGATTAGTTTGCTAGTGCATCAGAACATTATACAGGCTGAAATTAAACAAATAACGCTAAAGTGAAGAAAATGTCTGGAAAACAAAATAAGAGCTGAAGGCTACACTGCAGAGTATCATAATCAAAAGATAATTCATACATTTCCCTCCTCTCCTTCTCCAGGGCATAGCATTTCAATGTGATGTCAACAGGCCTACAATCTCCGGTACTGCAAGAAGTATAACTTTCCAGTATAGACAAAGAAACAAATCAGAGCTGGGAACTTTGCATGTAACACTCCATGAGCATGGCAATTTGGAACTATGCTAACCTAGGGGTCAGGTCTCTGAATTCTTACTGTAACTGTCAGAACTGGATAGAAAACCATGTAGTGAAAATCAAAATTTATATAATTTTTGTATTTTGAAAGATATTTCACCCTCTTATACCTTCCAACTAGTGATTTCAATGCTTATATGAATTGCTGGTTTAGAGCATTAGAGAGAAGATGTCTTGAAAAGACCTATGGACATATTCTTGATGAAGCTGGGAAGTGATGAAAATTACTTGTAGGACATGAAAGGCTAGGTTTTTCATTGATAAAGTTGCTGCAGCTGGATTCTGCAGCCCTATTCTGTTTAAAATTAGCATCTCATATACAGAATCACTTTAGACAGATGAAGGGTACAGTGACCATATCTCTATTGTATGCAACCTCAAGAAGCAGAAGGATCAGAGAAGGGAAGTTTTCAAGTTGGAGGCATGACAAGATTTAGAAGAGTTCAAAACAAAGCAAGGGGGGAAAGTGGGCCAAGTAAAGTCTGGGGAAAACATTTCTGCTTCCTTCTTAGTGACTGCAAACAAGAACTTTGTTGTGTCCTGAGCTTGAAGGCAAGAGGAACTGTGGGGGAGTGTAGTTCTATATTGAATAGGACATTTGTTCTATGGATGGATTCTTGCTTCGGTAGGAAGCCATGGTTTCAGCAATCACCATGCAAAGCACCACCCCTGACAACTGCAAAGCCATAGCCTCCCGTTTCCCAACATACACTTTGACTAATGCATTTTTTAAATGCTACTGTTTATTTACTTATTAGGAAAAGTAACTGCATCCTGAGGTATGCAATTGAGATGGCTTAACAGATTCCCCTATTCCTTGACACCTATTTGTCCTGTCTGGCAAGTTGCCCTTGATCACAGAGTTTTTTAAGGAAGTTTTGTTGTGACTGTTAGGACCTGTTAATGCCATACATTGTCTTGTCTGTCATCACGAAGTTTTACTTTCTCTTAGCAACCCCTCTTTAGATCGGGGATGTAAAACATGCCAGAACAAATCTCCACCACATGCCTGCATGGCAAACAAAGGTGCAGTAAAGGCACTCCTTTACTGCTCATGCCACATTACTAACTGTACATATTGAAGGAATGATAAGAACAGTCTCTCCAAAAGAAAGACCAACATCTGCTCATTTCTCATCATCCAAACAACTGCCAACTCAATGTTCATGTACAGGCTGAACTTTAAAAAGTTTTGTAAGTGAAATGTTCTCTACAACGCTGTCTAATTCTGCTCTGTATTCCTCCTCTCTTTAGTACATGTGCAATTTGCAGAATGAAATACAGGAATTCACCACCCACCTTCCTCCCTCAGAACAGTGCAGAGCAAACATAAGCATTTCTTGTTATGGATCTGTTTAAGAATATCTGGACATATTCCTAGTTTTCCACCTACACTGTACCTTTCTGGAATGTGTTACTCTCCCATTTATTACAGTACCGAAAGTACTTGGAGTTACTGCCCGAAAAGGTTGCAGATGTCTGCCACTTGGTCCTGACAGTGGGCTGATGTAAGTTTGCATTCCTTTTAGAGGATTCAAAGAGAAGGGAAGAGAAAAGAGAAATCCCATTTCTTTGGTGTCTTCTTCAAAGAGAAATTAAGATAAAAATATCATCATCTGCAGAAATAGCTTTCTGAGAGAAAGGACTGACCTCCATTCAGCCTTTGAAGTACAGACAGTAGCACTCTGGAGTCCAGAAAATTATTCAGGGATGCGAATTCTGCATGTACAGAAATACATCTGTATAGCCCCAGAGGAAGGCTTTAACTTCCTAGAAAAATGCCAGGATTTATAATACATAGAAATCTCAGTGCTGACTCTTTGCTACCTTTACTAGTTCCTTGGTCTGTGTGCTGTCATCTCTGACTGATTTTAGGAATGCATCCAAAAATCATTTATCCACTACTCCATCAATTGTGTAAGGAGTAAGAACAACTGAACTCCACAGGTTTTGAAGCTAGAAATAAGAAGCCTAAATACTTTTTACAGACCCAGCTTTCTGAGCCTCCTTGAAGCTCCTTCACAGCACTTGCAAAGAGCTCTGGAGAGGAAGCCAACATAGCCACTGCAACAACATTTTTAGTGAATCTAACTCCTATTTAACATTTATGTGATTTAGCTTTTGACATTTACAAAAAGGTTGATCTCAAGTTCTTTTTTAACTGTATTGACTGCAGTCAAAGTTTAGACATGTGTGTGCTGGAAGCCTTCATGCATTCATTCAGCCAGGCAATACTAATACAATGTCCAAGTAGTTTGTCTGATCCGGACTTTAAAAGAGGCATTTGGCAAAAATTAGAACATCTTCAAGTGTAGTTTCAATATCAAAACAGAATGATTATTATAATAAAATTTTCAATAATTTGGATTTAATTCTGTATTTTCTAGTAAAAAGAAAAAATACATTTTTCATAAATAAGTTCTCCACAGAGTGATGAAACACTGATTAAACAAATCAAAAATTTTTACTTGCAGAAGGAACTCGTGGTTACAATTCTGATTGATTAGACGTAAGAAAGAACTAGGAAAGGACACTCTTGTTAAGAATGGGGTGTGTTTAAAATCCACAAGAATTTACCACTGAAAGGGACTGCCTGGGACAACCAGACAGCTGATACATAGTTTTAAAAAATCCACACATGGGAAGTCTCTTCGTGCGCTGTAGGCTGTAAAACATTTTACAGAACCAAAACTTAAATCTGCAATAAAATATTTAAAACTACAGCTATAATGTTCCAAAGCAAAAGAATTTAAAAGGAAAATAATTTGAAACCGTCACCAATGTATTATGGTCCTGCAAGAGCTGAAACCTGTTTAATTAAAATCCTAGAAATTCTAGTAAGCTTACCACATGTGAAGCCTACCACACTTCCTTTCTAATTCCTGTTAACAAGATCATTCAGACATCCCCTATGATGATTCGTTTTTGTTTTTTTAATGGGAATTTCTTCATTCCCTGTGTCATCTACAACTTTCACAAGTTTGTAAGTTGTTCTCCCCAAAGTAATGAATTAATACAATTAAAACAATTGGTCCCAGGGCTATTCCTTTAAAAAGAAAAAGTCGCTGGCAACTTCTTTATCCTGAAAATACTATTTGCTGCAGTCTTCCTTCTGGTTGTGCTTCTGAACTGCCTTAGAAATCCCTGCACTGATCCTATCCTCCCTATTCTACCAAGGTCCTGCAGGGCACTGTGCCAAATAAAATAAAATTCAGCTAAGCACTAAAATCCACTCTAGTAGTTCTAAGAAATCAATTAGCTTAACATCTCTGAAATAATTTTCCTTTGATGAAACTATTTTTCCTGCCCTCTGCCTCCCCCTGTATTATTTCCTTACAGATTTTGCTTTTCCTGAGTCGCACATGGACACGGCAGTCTGTGCAGAAGTCTATGGGCTTTGCTTTGCAATCATCTAGGGACAAGGTCTGGCATCATCAGGAAACTTCTAGGAACCCTCTGAGAAACTTCTTGCAGACACTACAGTCTCAATATCTCTGTATTCCAGGGTTCAGTAGAAATTGAGACACCATCTGTCCCAAATTGTGATCTCTGCCACCAAGAGGAAGGTTCCTCCTCCACCTAAAGGCTTAAAAATATGAAAGAGATTCGCCACCCTCAAAGTTGAAGATGAGCCATATGTACTTTCGAGTAAAGTATCTGGGTCCCTTACACCCAAACCTGACCCTAGACCAGGCAAGACCATCAGGAAGAAGTGGCAAGATATAGTAATGGGCGGCTCCTTCCTGTGGAAAACAGAGGACCTGTTCCATCTGTTACACATCCATCTGCAGACCTGACCTACCACCTAGGGAAGACGGCTACTTGCTGGGGACCTCAATTCAGGATGATGTGGAGAGGACACCAAGGCTTGTCTGACACTCTGACTATCACTCCCTGCTGTTCTTCCATATGGGCACCAATGATGCTGCCTGGAGAGTATCAAAAGTGTCTGCAAGCTCTGGGAGCAATAGTCAGGGACATGGGGGCCCGGGTGGTGGTGTCTTTACTCCTGCCAATAAGGGGAAAGGCTGGGGGGAGGAGGCAGCTAATACATGTCCACAACTAGTTGTGGGGCTGGTCTTGGTTAGAGGGTTTTGATTTCTACAATTATGGAATGTTCCTCGTGGATCAATATCTGCTGGGGCGAGATGGGATCCTTCTCACTGAGTGAGGCAAAGTTATCTTTGCCAGCAGAATGGCTGACCTGGTAAAGAGGCATTTCAAATTAGGAATGAAAGAGGAGAGTTACCACAAGCCCTGTGAGAGAGTGATGGGCAGGGAAGGTTGATAAACAAAGGACCTGGAATGATGTGACTAAAAAGGGATCACAAAAACAACAAAACAAGGCTTAAGCAGGTCACTTCCAACAGCTAAACAAGGATGTGCCTACAAGGCACCATTATGGAGAAATCTTTCCAATCCTTTTAGGGAAGTCAGCATGTGGGGTGCCTCTCTGAAGTGCCCATACACTAATGCAAGCAGCATGGAAAATAAACATGGTAACTTTGATTCAGTGACCAGTTGTGGGACTACCATTTTATGGGGCTCACAGACGAGGTCAAATAGATCCTGTCACTTGAGTGCTGCAGTGGAGCAATACAGCCTCCTTAGGAAGGAGGGAAGGAAGATGAGGAGGTGGAGTTGCTGTTTATGAGGCAGAACAGCCTGACTACAGGGATAGAAAATGAGCCAACTGAGATCTTATGGGCAAACAATTACTGAGCACACCAATGCAGGTGATAGTGTAGTGGGTCAATAATCTTTGAATAATCATGGTGACTTGGAGAAGTGAATGAAGACTGGAGGAAAGGAAATGTCAGAAAACTACAGACTGACCAACCTCACATCAAACCCTGTGAAGGTGATGGAACATATTTTCTACCTAGAATTCATCAATGCTTTTGATACTGTCCGATAAGATTCTCCTAGAGGAGTTAATAAAGTCTGGGCTGGAAAAGTGGGCAGTGAGATGAATGGCCTGAATGGCTAGGGCAGAGGGTGGTGATTGGTGGCATGAGGTTTAGCTGGAGGCCAGAAGGTACCCCAAGGGTCAGTACACTTGAACTTCCTGTTCAATATCATCATTTATTATCTGGACAATGGGGTAAAGTGTACCCCCAGCAAGGTTGCTGATGATATGTAACTGGGATGAATGACTGATACACAATAGGGTCATGCTGCCATCCGGAGGGACCTCAATAGGTTGGAGAAATGCGCTGACAGGAACCTCATGAAATTCAACAAGGGGAAGCATAAAGTTTTGGGCTGCGGAGGAACAACATGCACCAATATATGCTGGGGACTGTCCAGCTGGAAAGCAGCTTGGTGGAAAAGGACCTAGTAGACACCAAGTTTAAGATGAGCCAGCAAAGGGTCCTTGTGGCAAATAAGGCTAATGGCATCCTGGGCTGCATAAAGGAGGAGTGTTGTCATAGTAGGTCAAGGGAGGTGATCCTTCTCCTCAGCGCATACATGGAGTGCCAGGTCCAGTTCTCAGTTTCTCAATACAAGACACATGGAGACACTGGAGAGAGTCCAGTGAAGGGCTATGAAGGTGATTAAGACACTGGAGCATCACTCCTATGAGGAGAGGTTGAGAGATTTGGGACTGTTGAACATGAAGAAAAGAAATCTTGATAGGGAATCTCATTAATGTGTACTAATATCTGAAGGGAGGATTAAAGAGAATGGAGCCAGGTTTCTTTCAGTGGTGCCCAGTGGCAGGATCAGAGTCAATGGGCATAAACTGAAACCTAAGAAATACCATCTGAATGTCAGGAAACACTTTGTAACCATGAGGATCACCAAGCACTGACACAAGTTGCCCAGAGAAGTTGTGCAGTCTTCATCTGTGAAGGTACTAAAAGTCTGCCTGGACACAGCCACTTCTAATTACTTATTATTCACAATTTTTACCTAAATATTACTCCTTATTCTGTAGTTGAATGTGCACAGACCATTTCCCATAAAGAAGGGCAAATGAAAGGCTAAGGTTCCATCTCCAATTTGTCCCCATTTCCTATATCATAATCCGAGGATCTTCCTATAATCTCAGGGCCTCCTGGACTCAGAAGAATCATGCTGGATCCAGCACTTCAGTAGTGTTCAAAACCTCTAGAAATCCCACCAATAACTTTTCCCTGTTTTGTTTTCATCATATTGTCATATTTTTTGCAAACAACAAAAGAAATTTACCATGGCAATACTCTTTCCTAGCAGAAATACCTAGATCCACTTCATGCCCCACTCCTTCCTCTCAGATGTGAAAGTACCTCTCAGTGCCCTCCCCCAAAAACAGTCCTTTACACTCCCACCATGCAAAATCTTTACTCTTCACTTTGAGTGATGTCCAGTAAGTCTCCATTAAATTTAAGTTCCCACTTTTCCAAAGGACTTTAGAACTGCAGTGGAAGTTATAACCCTAGAGCTTGAGTCACTCCGAAAATGAAAAATTAGCTTTGGACAGATGAGCTGACTCACAACACAGTGAAATGACTGCTAAGATCAATTGCAGCAGAGAAGGCCGAAACTTGGGAGAGGGGCAGAGGACCGCCCCTTTCATCAGCGGTCTGCAATTATAGGGAAGTAAATAAAACATGAAACTGCACTGGAAGCCAAACTATATGCAGATCAATCTGTCTGTTCCAGACAAATAAAAAAAGACTGGCCGGCTGTTAACAGCTTACGTTCTTATTTCTCTGGGAGACTGCCAGACTGAGCCATAGGCTGCAGCGTGGTCCATACCACTGTTTCATTCAAGATCCCCGCTATATAACTATAGCACAGATAATCAGAGGATGAATAGCACTGTACTAATAACAGTACAGATACATGTTTTGGGCATGACTGAGAATACATGAAAAAATCTTAGAATAGTGTTAATCCTCATCTTGGACCCTTTCTTCTTTTCCTGTAGAGAAAATTATTAACATGAAAAGATGGCAGAATTGTGACTATGTGACACTATGTATGTTCTCCTACATTTCTAGCTTTAAAGTCCAAGAGGGATGACTATGATGTTTTTTCTTAAAGCCTTTTCTTAGGAAAAGGTATCTCTAGCTCTACAAAGGTTCCAGTTTCCTCACAGGGCACAAAAGGTTTTGAAACCTGCTGAAACTCAATTCTGAACCATCACAAAACCATCTAAAAGCAAGAATGAATATAGAGAAAAGATGGTATAAATCTGAGTTGGATACAACTAGAATAATACAGAAACAATCACATTTCTTAAGAAACTATTAGGTTGCTTTTATTTAAAAAAATTCAAATAAATAAATGTATCTATGAACAGACAATAGTACTGAAGAGAACACACAAAACCACTTAAAAATTATTCTCATAACCCGAGATAATTCTAGCTTTAATCATTCATAGTGAAAGTGATAGGAAATAGGCATATTTTTTAAATTGAACTCAAGTAACGGCCCTAGTCCTGGACATGGTAACTCCAAGCAGCTTAACAGCTGATTTATCTTCTTGACCCCAGTACTTGCAGATTACCTTTCACAAAGAACAGATTCTGTTAAATTTGCATGCTCTTCTGGGAAGGTTCATCATTCCAAAGGACATTCTGCGACTTTTCCAGGATCTTATTTTAATCTCTTAGCAATCAAGACCCTGGATTTTGAGAAATTGTTTCAGAGATGGATATTTCATGAAATAAGCTTATCATCTTCTGATTTAGGCAATATCACATTTTTCCTACTACTCAGCTACATCATGTGCACTTTTAAATTTTATCACTTTACCATTGATTTTAATTTGAAAATATCCTGTAATTGCCTGATGAATGGAAGGTAATTAGAGACCAAATCAAAACTATTGTGTGAGGGAGGATGGTTGCATCTGAAATCACTGTTTTGAATCACATTTCATCCTTGTATTACCCTTTTCTAAAAAAACAAGCACCGAAGAATAGAAAAACCCAAAACAGAAACAGGACAATGCTGCAGTATAAGCAATAAAATTTCAATGTGCAATGTTAACATCTGTTACAATTAGCATTGTCTTGAAACATTTTTTTGATATAATCTAAATAGGATTTTTTTTCTTTAAATACGTCTTGGTTTCAGATAAAGTGAAGATTTTTGTATCAGATCCATTAGGAAACTCTTAACCATGTGGAATTCTCAGTCATGAGGTATTAGACATATAGAAGGTATTGATCATTCCGCTGCTTTATCTTGTGTTGCAAATACCAACCTATCACACGTGCACTGTGTAAGGTTTAAACATGAAAGAATGGTGAGCAGTTCTCTAAAAAACTCTTCAATTTGGTTTGGTTTTGTTCAAGGCATGGAATTTGACAAGGACTAATCAATTCATGTGAACCCTGGGAACTCTTAGGGTGATAGTGGAGTGTGAAACTTCAGTGCCAGATGACATAACCATACAATACTACCGCATAGCTCTAATTCTCGGCCAGGTGAATTTCTTCTTTTCTTCTCTCGTTTTTGGAAGCTAAAAAAATTTAAGAAATGTATTGAGAAACAGACTAAAAAGTGAAAAATATTGGATAAAATACTACTGCCATAAAGAAAAAAATTTCCTTAGCACGAATGATGTTTGTGCAAAATGCCAAAAACACACTTATACACGACCTTCAGAAAATTCCAGCAAGTGACCATTTGCCTAAATAGCTTCTTTTAAGAGTCTGAAATTTCTTACTTAAAGAAATATCTTGGTTATTTCCATCTGAAATTACTGCAGTGATTCTTCTTTAAACCACCTACAAGCACCATCAAAGATATAGTTTCCCTTTTATTAGTAGAAGTCACTTTCAGAGACTGCTTTTCTGTGAAGATCTTAATGGGTCAACTTGAATTATAGGAAAGCATAGTTATAGAACAGAACAGGGCAATTCATTCTTCTTTGCAAGCTCAAGAAAACTTGAATTAAATTGTTCCTAAGACCTTGCTATAGAAATTAGCCAAGAACTGGGAATATGGCAATATGAAGGAAGACCTCAGGGACATGACCCTTTAAAAAAAAGTATAAATTAGGAAGTGATAGTTTTAAAAAGTTTTATAGTTAAACAATTACATTTATGCCTCAGTTTCTCTGCTCTCATTTGCTTCTTTCCATGCCTTTTCCCACATTTTCCCTCTACTGCCTTCTGTGTCTCTCTTACCTTCTACCTTTTTACTGTTCAAAGTTGAAGGCATGGCACTCCTTCTAGGATGAAATCACTGTGTACTGTTCAGAGCTCCAAGATTTAACACTGCTGTTATCGGTCAAATTTGAGGCTTCCAAGGTCATTCGTGGACAAAAAGTAACATTATTCAGCTGCCTTAAAACATCTCAGCAACTGTGATGGAGAGCGAAAATCTCTGCTCTTCTTTTCTTTTCTCAGAAGTCAAGCCTAATATGTCAAGAAGCATAATCACACATAGAAGTCTACATGATGTATACAAAGAGTCATTAAAAACTGGTGTCTCAAGCTTGTTTTCTGCCTGAAATTTGAAAGGTCAACAGATATTTATTTTCCCTGCTTAATCCCTCTCAGCCCCTCAATAACTCTCTCACTGCCTCTGCTTATTCACTGAATTCTCATCATAACTGACCACTAACTCAGATCCAAATTTGCAGACTCCACAGTGAGAGAGCAAGGCTACAATAAATAAACTTCTAGATTAACAATACTTCTACCCTGCTTTCTCTAGAGCAACAGACACATACTCTGTTGAGAAGACTTGTTTGCTAGCTGCTTTTCTTTGGAACAGTTTTCTTTTTCCCAGTATTACATTTTCTGGGATAAGACTTGGAACTGAGATGCTCAATTCCTTTAAGTTAGATAAAACAGACCCTGATAACCTGCTGATTTTTGCAGATGATGTCTGTGTACAAAATGCAACACAATCTAAAGAAATCCTAAGAGTGTTAATCATGTCAGAAAAAGTGCTATTTTGTCCACTTAAAAGGTTTGTTTCTCTTTAGTTTCTGTCACCAACGTATTTTTAGGTTATTGAACTCAATGAAGTCTGTGACAGAGTCACAAGAGAGAATATTTTATCTTTTATTTTTCATATTGTTAATGTATTTCATTAGCTTGCTGCACACTTCTCATTTCTTGTCTTTTTGAAATCCCACCTACACTGATAAAATTACATTAGAAGTTCTCAATATTTCCAAGAAGAAGCAGAGAAAGCACATAAAGAGACAATTAATAAGAAGTAGCGAAAAACAGTCACTTGAGACGAACAGAATTTAACTTATTTTAAAAACAATCCCAGACAAGATATTCAGTGGGAGGGAAACATATATTTTAAAAAAATCTAGAAATATCATGAATATGATACCAAACGTCAAGTTAAAATGCAGTTTCACTGAATTTTAACACGAGAGGATAGCAAAAAGAAGCAACTGAAGCCAGTCTAGAGGAAGTGTCCTATCACAAAACAAGGAAGACAGAATCCCTCTTAGTGTACCAGTGCAATCAAGTGGCAACTTTCATCTTGAAACATACTATGAACAAAAAAAAGTGTATAAATAAAATGAACAATATGCAGGAAACAACAGAAAAATGCTGAAGTAAGGTAAACTAGAATTACTGATTAGCATATATAGCATTATCTGAAACCCAATACACAACACATATACAGTATACATTTTTCTGTTTAGCAGTCATATTCTGAAGCCTGTACATCTTCTACAATACTGGTGGCTCCCATCAGTTTTGACTTATTAATAGGTAAGTATAACTTCATTCTCATTACTCTTCCCATTGAAGCATGAAAAACAGCAAACAACAGATCACAGGAATATTGCTTGGTTTGCCTAATTCAAAATACAGTCTCAAACAGGTAGTGCCAAACAGCATGAAAATTGGAGGCACCAGTCACTGCATAATCTCTAATCAGCTGAAACTTCACCTGGGAATTGGAAACAGGACATAGTCAGGACTTTTCCGAGAACTGTATGTGCAACAGTGTTATGGTTTAGGAATGTTATTCTCCAGTTTAATGCTTCCAGTGAAACCATGTGCCACTCACTCACACTCTCCCGCCCCCTCCTCTGCAGTGGGCTGGAGAGGAGAATCAGAGGCACTGAAGTTAAAGATCACAAGTTGAAATAAAAACAATTTACTGCAAACAGCAATGAGATAAGAAAATGAACAGTAATAGCAACCATACTAATGACAGAGGGTACAAGAAAGAGGTGAATGATTCACATGGAAACAAAAATGCTTGGCCATTCCCTCCACCACACTACATCAACCTCGAAAAGACTCTCTTTCCCTGGCCCTTGGCAATGAGGTGAGGTGGTATAGAATAACCTATGCATCCCACCCATGCCCCCTCCTGGCTACTGCAAAAATCAACCCTGTCTTGGTTGGAACCAGGACAAACAGCTACAACTCTCCAGGGTTGATAAATATTAAAGTTAGCCTTGCCTTGAGCAGCAGTTTGGACGAGAGACCTCTCAAGATCTCTTCCAGCCTCAATTACCCTACAGTTTATATACAGCAAACACTTTTAAGCTGAAAATCCTGAAAATATTTTGTAACCTCATTTATAAATCTTTGCCCCAGAATTAACTTTTGAAACACAATCTTCTCCCAGAGGATGAGAACAGGGCAGCAATCCATAAAATCTAGGACACAGAAGCACAATAGGTATGAGCCTGTCCTACTTAGGTAACAGAACTGATGAAGTGTGTATATTATCCTTATACCAAGTCAACTTACACAATTTAAAAATTAATCCAACGGAAGGGATATTCTCACTGTACAAACAGACCTGAAGAACTCACAAAGAATGCTAACAGTGAGCTGAGCTATTGGCAGCCATAGAATTCAGGTCACTTGAAAAGTCATAATCCTTGAGATTCAAGTAATGCCAAGAAAGGGAGTCTTGAGCCACACTAACAGTATGAGATGTATAGATGTTGCCCATGTGCTTTAAGAACTGAAACATTAGCATAAACTCCTCCATTCTCTCTACCTATCCTTTATTTCCCTATGCAACCTGGAGAATAAGAAAGATGTAACAGTTTTTAAAAAAGAAAGAGAAGATTTGTCACCAAGTAAAATGAAATGGATGACAATGCAAAGTCTCAGCAGAAAGGGTTACCAAAGGAAACAACTGAAGTAGAAGTAATAAATCCTCTGTGATTTTGGCCTTCAGAGATATATTGGAGTAAGACTGATAATCTAAGCAATTGAGACAACTGTCTCATTACAAGGCAACGTAAACCAAAAAGCTTTATGACTTTGAGGAGCGGCTAACTTGCAGAGAAATTAGATGAGCTGAAGTTATTCAGGAGATAAGACAGTGATCCAGCTAAGGAAAAATGTGGTCAGCCCCCCCCCAAAAATTAAGTTAGATGGGAGTTGAAGAGATGCAATCAGAGTTCCTGTTGACTAAACTACATGAGTATGAAGTCCCTGCACAATAAGAATAAGAAAGAAGCATCTATTCCTGTATGTGCTTAGGTGGAAGGACCACTGGAGGAAATTTAGATAGATATCCAAATTGTTCTAGATTAAAAAAAAAAAAAGAGATCTGTCAAACTGATACAGTCTTTCTGGGACATGGAAAAATGAGAGAGAGAACTGCTCTGTCTTGCTGCTAAGATTAAAACCTCCCAAGTTACTACACAGGCTTTTCTAAAGATTCCATTAATTTATTTCTACTTATTTTATTTCGAATGAGAGTAACAGAGATGACATTCAGTTACTTCTGATTTAGTGCTTTGTAATGCATTTTCAGTATACATAAGACCAATCACATCCTAAACTCAGGGGCATTTTACAACAAAGAGAGAAGTTTTAGATGCTTTTCAACTATTTTGTCACTTTCAAAAAAAATGTTAGAAGTGTAGTTTTGCCTGATATTTCTTTAGAGGGAAAATTACGTTTTCAGTGGATGTATAGACTTATACCCGCACCAGGAGGCCACAAACAGTCCTTGATGGTCCTTCCTCTGGGAATTCCACCCACACCTTTTAGTCTTGTGTTTTCAGTTTCTGCCACAGACCTGTGCAGCAGCCACTAGACCTGATCCTGACCTGTGGAATGATTTCTCAGCTTGGCCTTGGACCTGCCTCAATGCTATGGACTTACTTGCCTGATGGTCTGAATGCTTGGCTGATACTGGCCTCGACCCCTGGGTCTGCCTTTCTCCCTTGCAGTGGGACTGGGCTCTGCCCAGACACCACATGCTCTCCTACTCTGTTGCTGGTGGCTCCCATCCCTCACTGATCCCAGACAACAAATTAATTGTTTCCTTCACTTCTTCCTGTGCTTTCACTGTCTGCATGAGGAAGGGAGAAACTGCATTGAGCTGAAAAAGGAAGGATTGAGCTCTAATCATTTTGAAGATCCAGGACTCAACATGCTCTATAATAATCAGAATTCAAGGAAGCTTTAACTGGATCTTGCTTTACCTGAAAGCTTTAATGAATCACACTAAATTGAGTTTGCAGTCTGACTTAGAAGGTTGTTTATTACCTTTCAAGAGAAATGGAAAGGCTTTGAATGCAAGTGCAGCACTCTTGCAAACCTTTGAAAGTTGCAGTTTTAACACTTCTTAAGTGACCCTGATACACATGAAGTCCATCCCTCTGTCCCAAAGGAAGACCAAGAATCGCTGTATTGTGTTTGTTTAGTCTTATCCTAAAAAGCCCTACAAGAGAAAGATTAAAAAACCTACCCTGTCTATTCCACTATTTTCCACTTCTAATTGTTCTCATTAAACTTGTTTCCAGATGACTGAACTTTTTTATAGGTGTCTCTGGTCTGCTTCCTTCTTGAAGATGATACTAGATCTGATGTTCCAACTTACATCTAATGAACGCTAAGTAGCATTGAAGTTTACTCAGTGTGTCATGTCAATATTGCATTACATTAGTGTGGTGAAATGGGAGCTGTTTGTTTTTCTTTTTTATTTTTTTACAAGAGGTCAGGCACTATGAACTTCTTGACCCTTACTCAGTTTGTGGTTTATTGTAGTGTCTCCCATATCTTTCTCTGGAGATCTGCTGCCTAGATAGTAATTTTTTTCACTTAAGTATTATTTATAACTTTTATCAATGGGCTGGTTTTGGCTGGGGTAGAGTTAATTTTCTTCACAGTAGCTTGTATGGGGCTATGTTTTGGATTTGTGCTGAACATGGGGTTGATAATATAGAGATATTTTTGTTGTAACTGGGCAGTGCTTACACAGAGCCAAAGCCTTTTCTGCTTTTTGTAGTGCCAAGCTGTCAAGAGAGTTGAGGGTACATGGGAGGTTGGCAGGAGACACAGCTGGGTCAGGTGACCCAAACTGACCAAAGGGATGTTTCATACCATATGACATCATGCTCAGTATATAAAGTGGGGGGAGAAGGAGGAAGTGGAGGACTGATGAAGTGATGGTGTTTGTCTTCCCAAGTAACCATTAACACATAATGGGGCCCTGCTCTTCTGGGGGTGGCTGAACATCTGCCTGCCCATGGGAAGCAGTGAAATTAATTCCTTGTTTTGCTTTGCTTGTGCACACGGCTTTTGCTTTCCCTATTAAACTGTCTTTATCTCAATCCATGAGTTTTCCAGCTTTTACCCTTCAGATTCTCTCCCCAGTCCTGCTGGTGGGGGAGTGAGTGAGTGAGTGGCTGTGTTGGGTTTGGCTGCTGGCTGGGGTTAAATCAATATAATTCTGAAACCTAATCCTGTCCTCTGCAAAGTACTTTCAGCTTTTCCCAAGTAGGTATCAACTGCAATTTAATAAACATTTTCTCTATCCCACTGTCCAGAGAAAACCTTATCTCTTTCTGGAGAAAACTACTTGACAGAATCTCATCCTTCTTGTTTGACAGTAAACCACTGATAACTACTCACTGAAATTATAATTCCAAGACAGAGAAGGGTAAAGCATACCATACTTTTTGGTGACTTTTAGCTTCAGCATTTGTTTTAAAAACAAATATTTTACTGACTTGATGTCAATTAACTTTGGTGGCAGCAATATTTGTTAGAGACTAGACTGCTCTTACAGTTATCTTCACCAAGATCAAGTTTCCCTACTTTTCTTTAGGAGCACTTTTAACATTTTTGTAAGTAATAAAACACCACACTTATCACTATCACACCTCTTTGAGAGCTGTTATCTTGTCATAGAGGGAAATCAGATTGCTTTACAAGATTTATTCTGGACAAATCCATTTTTGTCATTGTTTAGCATCTTTTTATCTTCTGTGTAATTCCAAACAGATTATCTGCTCGAGTGTCTTTCTAGGAATTAAAATTAACCTGACTGGCGTAATAATTCCCTGGGTCCTTGTGTATTTTTGGGAAAGGCAGACACAAATGTTTCTTCCCTCCCTCTACAATTCATTTACTTTTCATCCTTTAATTCTTGAAGCTCATAAGGGAAGAGTCTAAGATTTCTTAAGTATTCCATAGTGAATTAATTGTGTGAGACAATTTGAAAATATTTTACTCATCTAAGCAGACTCTAACCTGTTCTTATCCCTCTTCACTAGTTTTAATTAGGCTGGTCTTCAGAACACAGTCAGCCTTTTTAAAATGAATGCTGAGGAAGATAAAAAAAACGAACAACCAAACAACAAGGCATACCTCTATTAGTTTTGCCTCTCTGTCAGTTAATGGGCTGACTCTTTCCCTTGTCTTTTTGTTATTAATTACTTATAGGGTGTTTACTTTTACTCTATTGTTAAAACCATGCTTAAGTCACTTGGTCAATACTTTACCACCATTACATTGACCAAAATGATGGTCAGGGTGAAACTCAGATTTTAGGAGTGCATGGTGTGTGATCACAATAGTTCTGTGGGCCTCAGTCATTTCTGTCTCAGTAAGCTCCCCCAATATTTTCAGCCATAGACTTACCAGATTTTGTTTGTCATAGTTCAGATTGATGCTTAGAAGAAATCAGAGCACAAAAGGAGCACAACAAAATTTGATTTATTCTCTCTTTTATGTGAGCCAATGTCAGGATACCAGCCTCCTTCAAAAACATACATTTTTGCAAGTCAAAGAACATAAAGGGACTCTGCACGTGGGTGCAATGGTCTTGGGTGTAAAAAAACAGACATGTAAAGGTGTGGGTAGTTTTTTACTACAGACAGTCAAATAAACCCCAGAAGGGAATTAAGCTTATTCAATACAGAAAAGGTGACCTACTAAGAGAAAGCCAAACAAGACTGATATAGTGGGTCTGTTTCTTTTTATTTAATTGCTATTAATAGAGGAACCGACTCTTTAGAAATCTGATATTAGTAGCTCTCTGTGTGTAAGAGAAATTATGCAAATCTTACCTCAGAAAACCTTGGTAAATCCTGGGTTAAAGTTCCTACTCTCTTCCAGTGATAGTATTTGAGTAACTTCAAAATTGCTGGATTCACTGCATTATCAGATGGCACTGTCCGGAAGAAATAAGGATATTTTTTCTTATCAGCCAACTCTGGGGTTGTTGCTGCAAATGAAAGCTGGAAAAAAATCAAACAAAAAAAAATAAAAGTCAACACAAGTTCAGCTAGCAATCAGAAAAAAAAACCCTTTGCTTTTCTGGGTGCGACAAGGCACAATCCGTGCACTGCTGTCATGTAGAGAAGTTTCATCATCATATAGCTTGGAAGTCCTACAGCACCATTTACTTTTAAAGAGATTTTTTAACTTTAGCTCTATAATCCACTGTCTACAAAATTAAACTAGGGAATCGTAAAAGTCAGTGGTGTAAAATCCTTTGTTTGAGATCATGCATCTTACACATTGCACAGATCAAGAAGGCCCAAGGGATTAAATCACCATGGTGAATTCTCCACCAACTGCTCTTCATATAAGTTGAGAATAGCTCCAAGAGGATATCATATTCTCAAAGTCTTATCTATCTTTAAATTACTGGGTGAACTTCTAGTAGCACTTCTTCCTATCTTCAGGTAATAAAACAGCTCCAGGTAGCAGAAAAAGAGAAAATAATTATGTTAGCCAAGGCTGCAACTCAGAACTTTACTTGAGTTCCAGCTTCCTGCTGGTTTGTGTTATGAAAGGGGGCTCAGTGGCTAATACACACCTGAAAACACCAGAAATTGTTCATGATTTCACAATGGTTATAACAAAAGAAAAGAGGAAAACCTTTAAAACATACACACAAAAAATCCAGAAAACTTCACCAAATTCTTCTGCCCAAGTTAAAGGCAGCATATTTTCGTGAATGATTTTCAGGCATTGTTATGAATAGAATGCCTGCGTGTTCATTTTTGAAAACAATCCTACTCCGAAGATACTTCTGGTCATTCCCTCCAGTACTGTTTATATTGCTAGGAAAGTGCTTCTCAAGTCTTATTTTTTATTTTTCAGCCGGGCATAGTGGTTGAAGGGTTTCTTAAAGTAATGTTTTAATGCAAATTGGTTTGACTGTCAAAAAAATAAGCTCCTTGATACAGTTACTTAAAGTCTTTCAAACTCAAGACAGTCAGAAAATGTAGGTGAATTCAAGCCTATGTAAGTATATCCAACTGTAGCATTAAGTTAGCTTTCTTCAATCAAGCATTCAGCATATTTGGGTTAGATACCCTTTTTGGAAATTCAGATAGACAAGTTTAATCTGAAATAAAAATTCAAGTCTTTTCTTCATGTTTATGAAAATCTTGATTTAGCCTACCAGAGAGAGGACTCATTTTCTGACTGATTTTAGACTCACAAAGAATATATTATATTGTAATAATGGCATAAATACAGTCTATTTTCCTAGTTAAAACCCCTAAACTCCAAATAACTTAAAGTGTCCATAACTGGACAGTTTACATTATACCATTTAAATAGAAGATTCTTCCTCTTCACCGGTCAGGAGCTACAGAATATTTTTTAGGACCTTCTGCTGCCAGATCATTCTAAGGTAAAATATTTTTATTATAGCAACTGATGTTCTATTAGATTTCATGAAAAAAGTATAGCATGAAGAGGTGCTGTTTATTGTCATCTTTATTTTCCAAAACCATTCCCAAAAGGGAAGAAGAATGAACATCTCCCAGGTGGACCTAGTCAGCTTTTCTGTTGAACATCATTCATTCACTGTACAATGAAAGTGGAAATAAGGACCTGTACCTCTGACTGAGAAAGAGAGAAAATTCAATGTTAGAAATCCAACATGAAGAGGAATACCTCTCAGCAGCCTACCTGCTTGCAGGCTGCTGACTGCAAAGGACTTGTTTTTCAAGCTATTATGGTTTTGGATCAAACATAATTTGATTGATCCTTAAGAAAAAGAAGTAAAGAGCAACACTGAAGTAACAGTAGTGGCAAGAAACAAGGTTCACCTAACTCAGGTTTCAAAGATTAAATGGTAGATTTTTCTGATCGATAGTACAAAGCTCCATAGTAACAAGAAGCATCTCTATACCTGTGAGATCACTTTAGGATGAAGATCTGTGATATAAGCAAGACAGCTCATATCCCTCCTTTGTGACTTTTTTGTGACTTATAGTGCCTGTATGCACTATCCTAATTGCTTACATTTCCTTAGAAACAATGAAGCAAAACCTTACTTTTCTTCATTGCTTACAGAAAGATGAAGAAGACGTAAGAGATTTCTCAGCCATGTAAGGTGAGATGAGGTGAATTCAGGTTTAAGCGTAAAACTGATGACACTTGAATTACAAAAGAACATTATTCTTCATTTTCTTTTTGAATAAAGGTTTTATTAAAATATAAAATGAGAAAATTTCATGCTCAAACAATTCTTGGATTTTAGGATATGTCCAGAGGCTTTTCTTTCAAGCATCACATATATCATGGTTGATCTCATTCTGCATCACTTTGACATTTAATAAGACACTCAAATGAGAAGGAGAAATATCCTGAAAAAGTTAAGTCATTGAAAGAAATTAACTTTTCCTAAAATCATCCCTGTGAGAATTTGGGACATGCAATGAACTTAACCCAACAAACACCAGCACTCAATATTCTATTTTCAGAGGGACAAAGAGGTAAAATGAAAAACCTCATTAAATTCTAAAAAGTGGTAGTGAAAAAATCATGTTAATAAATGAACTGACATAAGGTAGACTTACTGGAAAGGTATTTGATACAGCACAACTATATGGAAATATCAGGAAAATATTCATAACTAAAAGTTTATGTGATAAAGCAAATAAGATCACAACACAGTCCACCCACATATGCATTGAGATGGTGTAGGTCTTTTTAACCGAACAAAAATCCTCTGTATTTTAGGTCTAAAGTGGTTTATTCATGGCTGATTTGAAACTTGCAGCCTTTTCATAGTTTCTTTACTTCATTCTACAGGACAGAAAGCCATTCTGCTTTTTCTTACCGGAATCTCTTTTTATAACTTTCAGTTATGTAGTCAAAAATCTGGATGAATGGCATCAGTCTGAAGTACTTTAAGTTAAAGCAAGCATGCTCCTGTTTAAGGAAGTAATGGTGCATTCCCTTAAAGAAAGTCAGTACAGAAGCGGGAATGGTAAGATGATAAGCTCTGCCATTCAATGGGAAAGACTAGGAGTTCCATAAGAAAGGATGGTGTAGGAATAGGTGCAATTGTGCAAGAATTTGTAATGGCAAGCTAGAACTGGTTTTGCTTAGGAAGACTGCAAAATGCCTTCTCAAATAGGTTAGATGTTTTTTTTCCTTCCTTCTGCATCTCAGATAAAGTTGCAGGGAGAAGCTGTGAGGAAGCTCTGTCTCTCCCTGATATGCAGAGAGATAATATGTTTGCAGACATGTACAAGGCCTCCTCGGGACAGAGAGGGTGGGGGAGGAGAGAGAGAGAGAAGATACAAAAAACCTTGGAGAAGGTGGGGCATTGTCTTTTTCCCTGGGGCCTGGTGTGTGCAGCATCGTTTAGAAGTGGTCCTTGCCTCTGAAATAAACCTTCAATCCTTCCACTGCCTTCTTGGGAAGAATACCTGCGTATGTTTGACCTTACAGATGGATATTAGAAAGGTAAAACAAAATTAGAATAGGAAACAACACTATATACAGAATGCATATCCATATAGGAGTCCAGAAGTTGGAAGTTGGAAGGCTGAATGAAGCCACACTGTTGTCCCAAGTACTGCAAAGAGAAAGGAAGCCACTGGAAATGACAAGTGATCTTCTGGTGTTCGGATGTTTTATTATCTCAAGGAAGCATTTATGTTTAATTTTTGTCACTGTAATATTGTACAGAAGTCTGGGAAAAATAAAAGAGCAGAACTATCCCTGGGTAACCAGTCACTCTCATCTAAGGCAACAGGTCGGTTTAGGAGTTAAGTTTGTTTAAGAGGACTGTATCAGCTAAGCTAAATCAGTAACAGAAACTCCTAGCAAAGTTATTGTAAGTCCAACAAAAGAGTAGGGCAGGAAACTACACTCCCCTCATAAAGCAAAGAATAGCTGGTGGAGTAGAGTGGTGAGAGCATATCCCACCACACGCTCATCAGCAGATCAAAGAAGGAGCCTGTCACCCAGCAGAAGGTGCCAGAGCACTTGCCTCTCCAAAGGAGAAGACTGTGAAACAAAGCTACACACTTGGAGTATTATACACATAATGGAGTATTATGCATTGGAGGGGAAAAAGAAAAGTAAAAAAAAAAGCATCTTAGGTAACAGCATAACCTCTCTTGAATAAAATGTCTTCTTCTAAGACAATTGATTCATGTTTGCAAATGGGGGAAATCTGCTGATTGAGCACCAGAGAGACCAGAGAGATTAGCTTAATTTTCCTAGGTTTCTGCACTAGGCTTGTACAAGAATTTTATTAATGATCACTAGAAATTTAAATCTGCCCCTGCTGCTGCAAAACTAGCCGTCACAGAGAGTTTTTTCCATATGGCAGTTATCACCTTTATTTCCTGCACCTTTTCTAGAAAGCTAAATTGTGCTGATAAATCAGCAAAAAAAGGAAAATGCAAATAATTCTTTCCAGAAAAAAGGGCATAATGTCAGAAAGCTCCATACAAAATAGTCTTACAGTGATACAGGGTTGGACACAGAATCTTGCCATAGGATAATAAATAACAAGGGCGAAACTCAGGAACATGATGGTAATTTGCAGAAATGAGTACTTGTAACACCACACACCACTCCTTTGTGTGCCTTGCCAGGAACTCTTATGCTCTGACAAGCCTGTGCCAACAATAATACTAGAGTGCAAGCATGTGATGACTTGATGGTCCCAGGAGCTAGAAGGACCAGAATGGAAACTAATGAATAATGAAGAGTTAAAAGATTTGCCTGCCACAACTCTTGAGACAGCATTAGATGACTTCACATAACGAGTGAAACAATACATTCTTAACCCAGAGACAGAGAATAGATTGAAGCATAACAATTAAATTGCATTTTTAATGGAATGGTAATTATAAAATATAAATATTTAGGTTAAATGTTAATTTGCAGTAACTTTACTATAAAAGCCAACTTTTCCAGATGTGCAGTCAAACTATCACTGAACTTGATCTTGCCACTAGTGAAGTCATGAATAAATTTTAATATCATAACAGTACTTGAAATAAGAAAAGAGTGATATTTATTCAAGAAAAATATTAAGGAGAACCTTAAATATATGATAGTATGTAAAGAAAAAAAGGAATATATTAGACTGCTTCTTCCCACCTCAATGCACAAAATGTACCATTTAATCAACTTTGATGGATGACTTAGAGAAAAGGAAATAACATTGCAAAGATTGTTGCAAACACCTATATATTTGGAAAATATTTCAATATAAGAAGCTAGGTGCAGCAATTTCATTGACAGCTGCATTGCATAGATCTTCAAACCAGGTGAAAGAAGCACAAAGTAGCGAAGATCAAGAAACAAAGATAACGTTTCTTGACAATTTACCTGTACAACTGCTGGTCATAAGTGCCTATATAAAGACAGCAAAGAAGGAGGTTCTGAACTGGACCCAGGAATCACAGTGGCAATCTCCCCTCCTAGCTATGCTCTAATCCTGATCCCCAACTAGCACAGGTAACACGCTAACGTAATTTGACTAATGAAGAAAATATTAATTTTCCAGTTTTTCCAGCAGTGGTAAATCAGTTACATTTTTACCTGTCATATAATAGTCTAAAATATGTGAGTATTTTTGAATATTTGAATATTTTTTAGCTGTCATATAATACTCTTGGACAAAAGCTCCAGAGACTCCATCATTCAGAAGTTTTTATGGACTGGACAAACTTCATTGCTTTAACAAATAAAAGTAATTATAATTAAAAAATGTTCTGTTAACTCTGTAAAGGCTTTAAGTATGACAGTTACAAGAAAAAATAAACATCTGGGAGAATATCTATGATGGCTCACTAGCTGGTACATGGGCAAGATACCTCATTCAAATGGGAACATAAAATGCACGTTGTATTAAACACACTGGACAAGAGTCGATCTCATGGATGAACATCCCTCTCATCATCCATAGCACATTATCCATGTGATTAGAGCTACTGTTCCTTTTAAAATCAGATGTTTTGCCAAACGCTGCTGCCCAATATCATCTGTTGTTACCTTCATTAATTCTGTGTCTGAAATTGCTTCCACTGACAGCCTTTTGGCACCTGGGAATTTTCAGAAAAAGCACTTCCAGCTGGTCTCAAGGTTGGAAGGCACCCGCCTCCACGCTGATGGTATTTCAGTGAATTAATCCAATCACAATAAGTCTGATATTCAGCTGCATTCTGCTCTGGAGACATTTTAGGAAGCAATTCTGGCTACTGAACAAATCAATATTTTTGAAGACAGAAACTGGTTTAGATAAAATAAAATCCATATGAGAAATACTTCAGCTGAAAGATGTGTGCCTATAGGTTAATGGGAAAGGAACGTTCAGTCCTCTCTGTTCCCTGCTTGGGCAGCCTGACCTACTCCCAACGTAACTTGGTAAGACCTGCAGATGTCTGAATGCAAGAAGTCAGACCCGAAAATAATATCTGGTCTTTTGCTGTTAAACATTTTTACTCCCATAAAATCTGTGGGTTATGATGAGGAACAGTGAGTGAAGCTTTGGGGACCCCAATATAAGAAGGATGTGGACCTGCTGGAGCGAGTCCACAGTTGGACCACAAAAACATTATCAGAGAGCTGGAGCACCTCTCCCAAGAAAACAGCGTAAGAGGGTTGGGGCAGGAGAAGAAAAGGCTCCAGGAAGACCTTATAGCACCTTCCAGTACCTAGAGGGCCCCTACAAGAGAGATGCAGAGGGACTTTTTACAAGGGAGTGGAGTGATAGGACAAGGGGGAATGGTTTTAAATTGAAAGAGGTTAGATATTATGAAGAAATTCTTTACTATGAGGATAGTGAGGCACTGGAACAGGTTGCCCAGAGAAGTTGTGGATGCCCCATCCCTGGAAGTGTTCAAGTCCAGGTTGGATAAGGTTTAGAGCAAGCTGGTCTAGTGGAAGGTGTCCCTACCTATGGCAGGGGAACTAGATTATCTCTAAGGTCCCTTCCAGTTCAAGCCATTCTATGATTCTATGAATTCATTCTCAGCTGACAGGGGTTTTTTTTTTCTTCAAGTCATGAAAAGGATAAACAGTCACTGAAAATTGTAGCAGATCTGCTCAAAAAAAAAAAAAAAAAAAAGAAGAAAACAACCTAGACATTAGCATTACTGCTTCACCTGCCTCTTGAGCTAAAAGATTCACTTCATTCTACCTATTCACACCACCAAGAGCTATGTTTATGAACTTTGTAGAAAAAGAAAAACTAAAAGGAATTCCTAGAAGAACATTTCAGATGAACAGAAAATTTAATATTTATTATTGTTCAGAGCAAAATAAAGTTACATATCAAATCCAAGTAATAGAATCCATTGTAAGTTCTAATAAATATTACCTAACAAACTTAATGCATTCACCTTACTTCTGAAACATGCCAAGAAAGTATACAATGGAGTTATGGAGAATGTCCTTCAGTTCAGTGGTTAACAGTGCAACCAGTAAAATTAATAGAGACTTTATGGTTAAAGTTTCAGTAGGTAGTCAAGTGAACATGAAGCAGAATCATCTCAAACCGATTATCCTATCCAAATTCAAAATTTATCATTACGTTTAACTTGATTCTTTCACTATTAATGAAAAATAAGCAATTGTCATCTCCTTTTCATTGCATATTTCTTCTGACCATTCATTTGAAAAGGTCTACTCGAGTTTGAAGCAGATCTAAAAAATATCAATAATTGCTTTTTCTACACTCCAGAAAATATTTTCAGATCTACATTAGACACAAATAATTTACAGCTAACACATATGTTCTATATTCTGCTAGAGGTTGAACAGAGCATTGAAATTAAATGGCAGATCTACTGAAGTTTCTGCAAATTTTGTTTCCAATTCCAAACAGAATAAAAGACAAAATCTATTGAGAATTTTCCATAAATGGAACTGTATTGCAAAAGAGGGTTGTATATCTTTGTCCGTCACACTCAGTTGCTTAGCATTTGGCTGCTGGCCTGGAATATATTAGAATTCAACTTCAAATCCCTGCTGTCCTTCAGTCATGGTATTATTGTTTATCCCAAATCAAGCTGAGTTTCCTCCACTCATACTCTTGCTATCCAGTTTGCATGTTTCTTGTCTATAACAGATTATCCTCAAAATTTAATAGAAACCAACAACTTCATAAAATATTTTACCTTTGATAAAACAGGCTATATTGCCATAATCCATTAAAGAAAAAAAAAAAGAAAATTCTTTTCAGACCTATTCACAGCAGTGTGTTCCTGGCTGGCTGCCCAAAACTATTATCATTCTATTAGTATTGTTTGTTAGATTTCATCCAGCTATCACATGCTAAAACTACAGCTGTTCTGTCTACATTCGGATTTTAAATATCTGCTCTATTTTTTTTCTGCCTTTAAATGATGCAAAGGAGGGAAAAAACTTCCCCAATATAAAGATACCTTAAATGTGTGATATGGATATGTACAATACTGTTCTTGTGAGCAAAGGAACCCTGCACTCTATTGGAAATGGGGAGAAGAACCATTGGTGGGCTTTAAGTTGAGAATTTCTCAGTTCTTCTGTAGAGTGGACACTCTAATACAGCCCCAATTCCATCCTTTCCATCTTTTATTTCTTTTACTGGACTACAACATCTTAAGAAATAAGACACACCATGTTAGCTCAAGATTTAATGAAATCTTTACAAAAATACTTTTCCATCATCCTAAGTTGTGAATTAATGGTTTGTTCATTTCTTCATTCTCTGGTTTCAAACCTAAGCAAGAAATACCAGATTTTTCAAGCTAAAACAGGTGACATCCTCCCATATGCAATACATAAAGACATTGTTTATTCTATACAGAACAGCACAGCTTAGAGACGACTTATCTGGTCCTGGGAGCGATACCCCGTCACTAATTCTGTACTTGGCCCGGGCTAATTTGCCTTTTCTTTCAGCTCCGTAACTTCTCCAATATCTCAGAGCTGCATGCTGCAGTTACACCCCACCAGAAGTGCTTAGAGAGTAGTTTGACATCAGTCGCTTGGAACTGTACCTTCTCTAATAATGGATAAAGAAGGGTTATGCTACAGAAGTCAAGGGCTTGCTGGAGGGGAGATGTTGAAATAAAAACTAAACTAAAAAATAATAAAACTAAAAAATCAGGGAACTTTCTCTGCTAACAGACGTTGCCAGCAAAATAAATACTGCTTGCCCAGCAGCAAGGGCAACTTGAGTTACGTTACCACTAAAGACCTTCAGCAGAAATGTCAATCACAATTATGATTATGATATATTTGGCATTAAAATGTCAAATGTGTCATTGATCTTCCTCTAAGAAATAACCAAGATCATGCATACTATATGCATATTTTTCTTAATCTGTGGTTAATACAGATTTTAACAAGATGCTCTAGATGAGAATCAACATGTACAAAACCTTTGTAACATATGCAACTAGGAAAGGTTCATGCAGATATATTCAGACAACCTAAATCGCAAAGCTGCCAAAGCGGCATTCTGTGTTTTTCGATCTATAACTATGAGAAGTTGTAAAAAAAATCTAATGAGCCATTGTAATCTATTTTTATGAAATAAAAATGTCAAACAGTCTTGGTCCAAGCACAGTTACAAAGCAAAAATCCCCTCCTGAACGTCATGGAGGAAGTGGAAGAAAGCACAAGTGTTTCCTCCCAGTGCTGATGGCTGCAGGACATAAGCTAATCATTGCCTCAGTAACCCTCAATGTGGTTTTCTCAATACCTATGCCTTGCAGGTCACTTCAGCAGTTACTATTAATTTAATAAGAGTTTCTTTATGCTTGCATTTAAGTACAGTACTTGCCCCCGGTCTTTGAATGCATGCTGGGTAGAAAGCATTAACATTATCTACACCATTTAAGATTATGCACACTTCAATTAGATCTCACAACCATTTTTCCTTAGTTGCTGCCATCATCCTAGTTCCTGCAGGCTGAAAGTGGAATGTTTTCTCTAGATCTTGTTATCTTTTTTGTCACTTATTCCATAAAACTGCAATCCCATCTATTCCTGAAAAATATTCCTTATCGATCTGCTCTTCTTACTGTATTTTCCATAACTAACATCCGTTCAGGTGAGATAAAAACTGAACTAAATTATTCCACATTCATATGTAGTACTAAACCCAATGTAGCCTTAATTTTTCATACGCAAGGAACAGCTTTGTGCTCGATCGTTGTCACAGAGCCAGAAAAGTGCTTAAGAATATAGTTGATTTTAAATATTTCAATAGTTTTATTGATTTTAGAGAAGGAACTCATATATGAAAACTCAGACATGCATTAGAGTTTGGTTCTGCTTATTAGTTTTGGAAGGCTGTTTTAAATATCGTCTTTCCTAATTCGATCTCATGTATTTCATTATTTATTACTTCTCTGTGCAGTGATTAAGTTGAAATTTGTGAAGTTGCTTGCCTCCTCTCAGCCCTCTCATTTGCAACCCAGTGTTTTCTGAATTGCCATTTATTTTTATACAACACTTCTGACCAAACTGTTGTCATATTTGCACAGGGTTTTTTGGTTGGTTTTTTTACCACATATCCTATGGGTTTGTCTGCTTGTTCTCAACAGTTTACCGACTTGGGCATCTGTTATTTTGGGTACTGCTGAGTTCTTTTGGTCTTTTTCGAACACTGCTCTTGGACATATTCCTGAAAAATGTGAACTTGTCTGCTATTTTTACTGTCTCTACATGGGACAAACTAATGATGGGACAGACAGCAGGGAAAGTGAAAAGCATCTGTGAGAGAGGTGACCGGTGCAATTCCAGATCAGAAAATATAAACCGTTAATATTCAGCTGGAGATTTCAGAAATTAAACTGGTAATCTGTATTGCTTTTCCTAAGGAATTATACTTTATTTCATGCCAATATGGTTTCGCTATGAATTTTGAAGTACCTCCTGCAGTTAAAATAAAGTCAGCTTTATCAAGAATATATGTCAAGAGGTGTATTAACAACCAATATTAATGTACTGTGCATCTAGGTGAAAAACAAAATAAAATCTTATTTTCACTGTCCTTTTTACAAGCAGGTTGTTCAGAAATTCTCTGAACGCTAAAGTTTCTTAAATGAACATTGATTTATTTTTTTCCATTTAAATATAGCTACTAAAGAGAACTATGTGTTTGAGAATTGAGACTCCTGGTGTATTTAAACATTTATCCAATAAAAAAAGAGAAGGCAAACCACAAGTGACAGACTATCTTTCTGCTTACTGAGTAGTAGTAAAATGTAAGGTACTTTTACTAATATGCATATGCTACATTTGCAGCAAGTTCACAGAAACCACTAGAAATGAATAGGGCATTCTTTTCTTTTTTTCTTTTGTTACTTTGTTTATCATCAGATTCACCCAGTTTACTATCCATAAATTACTAGAATTGTCAGATTTGTTTCTACCATACTAATAGTTTATTTATTCTCCAACTTCCCGGACTCCTGTTTTTCCCCTCGTAGAGAGATTCGGATTACTCTGAGCAGAAAAGCATGTCCCAGAGTACAGGTAAGGAGTGACCAGGTGACCAGCCTTAATACAACCTCTTAACCAATTCCAAAATAAAGCTCTAAAGAGCAGGGAGAAAACCCTGTCAGAATATAAGCAACAGCACAAGAACTGGATAAGAGGCTGCGAGAGAGATGGACAAGACAGAACATGAGAAGTGTTGTTCACAAGAAAGACACATTGTAGGGAAAAAAAATGAATTAACAGATCAAAGCAAACCATGTACAGATAAAGTGAAGAAAAGGAATCTTGGTCTTATTTTTGTAATTTGCTGAAAGCTTGACTTTGTGAGTACTTGGACTGATTATGCATACAGAGGCATCTAACCAGCTGCACCATGTCCACATATTTAATGAATGTACTTCAGAGCTCTACAGCCACTGAAAAACCTGTGTCACTTGGATGTCAGAGATAGAAGGTAGAGACTAGCATATGCTTTCTAAGACTTTTCTTAAGTTAACATGAGAAATTTTACATACCACTATATTTAAAGGAGTGTAAAGCTTCAAATTTGATGCAGTTTATATTGGTACATCATAACTTATATTGACTTGCCTAGGGTAAACCTTAAGGTAAGATGAATCACTCTTTAGAAGCATCTGCTTCTCACCACTGTAAGCACTAGTGGGAACTACAGTGACTGTATCAGATGCAGCCACCTACACTGCACCTGGTCAAATGAATTCCATAAAAAATATTAGACCTATATAAATATTTAAGCATGTTAAGCAGTGAGGCACATAGAAGACACTTTGCCTCTTAACCCCTAAGGATTTCTAGGTATTTGATTTCTTTAAAAGGTTAAACTGGATGGTTAGTAAAGCTGACAGTGCCTTAATTCTTCAAAAATCATATTAAAGGCAAATATGGATGTCATAAAATTTTCAAGTGGATCCATACCTTCACTGTCTGGGAAAACTTTTAACATAGTGCTAAGATTTTAGATAACTGAATTTGCACTGTAATTTCTCTCAACCTTAAAAATACTTGGAGATTCAGGTCAGGTGTCTCAAAACAGTCTTAACCTTGTTCTTACCAGATATTTCATCATAGCATAGTATTTCTACATCTACATAAACTACCAAGCAGCTTATGGGGTAGCTGTTTACTTTGTTGACTATGAGTTCTCATTTGAGCCAGTGATTTTTTGCAGTGTCATTAAGCATGTAATGTCATCATATGCCATGCCCATATAACGTTCCTCTATGACTAGTAATCTCATTTACCTTAAACTTCAAACAATAGCCAATCAAAACTATGCTGATACACCTTTACCTTCTCCTTTCATGTTTTTGTATGTATATCCACACAACCAAGGCTGCAGTTGGACTAGGTTCCTGCTATATCCCAACTGCTGCATGGCGCTGGAGCTTTCAGTCACTCATGGAGCTAAGCCCTCACTCTCTATTTTCTGCATGTTCTGCTTGACCAAAAGACAAATGCAACACGCTTGAAATATAAAAAGAAATGTATTTTAAGTGAACAAATCAAAGAGAAGAGATTACAACTTTAACCCACCCCTTTCTACGCTAAACTTCAAGGCTTTGCGGCAGAAGTGGGTAAAACTGAGGCAAAAAGGATACTGGACAGATACTGCAAACAAATGCAATCTTTGGCTTGGGGATTTAGGAATCATTATTCCCTTGTGACAGCCAGCTAAACATGGAAGAGAAGCAAAACAGAGTAAAGCCTCAAAAATATATGGTCTGGAAATGTTTTGAATTAATTGATCCAGTAAAAAAAAAATAAATATATATATAGGGAAATATTATACTTCCAGTTCCTAAACTGGCTATAAATAATATGATGATGTTGTCAGGATGTCATTCAAATAAAAATTGTCTCAAGTCCTTTTGTGTTAGATGTTTATTTTCAAGTTACTGGTGGAAAGGATTTTTTCTGTATCCACAGAGAGTACACAATAATTCAGAAATTTTGATGCTATTACTTATTGATGTTGTTGAGAACTCATAAGCTATACATAAAGATCAATACACATAATCTACCTGTATTGAGAGCCTCTATCTCTCACTGCCAGTAAAACCATGCATTTATTCAAGTTCTGAGCCTGCAGGACACAATTGAGTGTAGTTGCTGGAAGGGAGCTGGTCAGGAAGTAGCAGGGAAGGGCAACGTCTCCAAAAGGAATATTACAGCTTCTGCGTTTCTGAATCCTTATTTCGGAAAGGCATAGCATTGCTTCACAACAGCTTTCAAAGAGCAAGAAGCCACTCCAAGTTTTTTGGGGTGAGATTGGGAACAGACATGTACATCCTCTCTGCCCCATATGTCTTCCTACCTTTCCCTTTTCTCCTTTATTACACAATATTTGCCTCCTTCTTGAGACTTGCAGTACAAAGGCACAAAATAGCCATCTTTTTACCTGTGGTATAACCTCAACTCACCTCCTCCTGAGCTGCTCAGAAGAGGCAAGAACCAGAAGCTGTTCCCCAGAGAAGATGGAGTACAAAGGTGAGGGCAGAACAAACAACTCAAAGGGCTGGAGAAAGTGGTGTCTGCCCTTGCTGATCTGCCCCTTGCTTCCCTCTGCAATGATCCCTCTCACCCTAGCCCCTGCCTCACAACTGTTCAGAGAAAGAGCAGATACCAGTGGGATGCCTGTCCCTGTGTTTGAGCACAGAGATAAGACAGGCACCTCTGCCCTCACGCCACACCCCAACCTGGTGTTAGCAGCACATGCAAGCTGCTGCTGCAGAGTACGACTGGGATTCTTAACAAGAGCCTGTTATGAGCGTGTGAGCTGTGTCCCTTGTGGGTTCTTGAGAATGAAGTAGTTGTTCGTAGTGCCAAACACTGTCTTCATTCTTCTAAAATCCAAGTATTAAAAAAAAAAAAAAATTCCTAAGATTGTTATACAGTGTAAGAACATATTCATACACACGTCAGATCTCCTCTGAGACTTCGCCAGGCTAAACAATCCTAGCTGTCTCAGGCTCCCGCATATGATAGGTGGTCAAATCCCTTCATCCTTGCAGTAGTTTTTGCCAGACTTGCTCTAGTACATCCACATATCTCTTGTTTTGAGTAGCCCAGACGTGGACACACCAATGCAGATGTGCTCTAGTCAGGGTTGAGCAGAGGAGAAGACTCACTCACTGCCCTTGACCTAGTGGTAACCAAAAGAAACTTGGTGGTTTCAACAAGAAACTTGCAACCAGAGATATAAAACAGTCATAAAGATGACTTTTAAGAACCACTAATGTGCAGTTGCAAGTTAAAGCTCTAAAACATCATTCGTATAGTATATTCCTCTATTTTCCTCTCTGACAACAAACTGGTAGTAGAGCGAACATTATTCTGTTAGAATGATGCCCCCTAGCCCTATTATTCACACACAGTTATACAGAAAATATCTTCACTAAATCAGAACTAACAGTGTTCAACCGCAATTCTTTGCATTGCTTCTGTATATGCAGTTCCATGCAGTATTCCAGGTTTGGGTAGCCAGCTTACTGTCTCACTATTTAAATGGCTGTCATCAAAAAAACAGTGTTACTTGAGTCACATAATTCCAATACATGATTTCACAAATGCAAATTCACAAATCCCACAAATACAGTTCTCTCAATGCTTCTGCACTCAGAAACTGCCATGCATCTAAGACTGAGGATAAGAGAGTAGCTTTAGATTTCATTTAAGATAATGAGCCATAAATTTCTTATCTCTTCACTCCTCTTCACAGAGGCTTGAGAGCTGACAGTCTGAGGAGATGAATGGGAAAAATCCACACAACATTAAAATTTATTCAGTCAAATTTATTCGATCAGGTTGTTCACAAAGGCAGGCAAACACCTATGCTGGAATCCACTGTGCCCAATCTCCACACATTCAAAAAAGCTTAACATATCAGGGCGATGGCCACACCGGGTCAAAGCAAAAATATATACCATTGTTTCTTTCACCTCTGTGTCTGCTCTCTCCGAGGTATCTGCTCCTAGATATCTGCTAGTAAACATTTCCAAAAGAAACTCCCAACCTCCAGAAATTTGCAGTTCAGGAATTTATTTGGACTTGATGATCTTAGAGGTTTTTTCCAACCTTAACAATTCTATGATTCCATGATGTGCATGCCTTAAAATGACTGTGTAGCAACATGACATATTAAATACTGTAGGACAACTGGCCTACACACTGACCTTTTATGTTCATACAGATAGATGTCTTTAAAGGTTTAGTTTTTATTACTAAAACTTTGTAAGGGCAGAAGACCCTTCTGGAAGAAGACCCTTCTAAGCTTGTTTCACTTAGAAAGACTTTCCTGCCTAGAAGAGGCATCTTTCCCTAAGACAGTTTTAGATGTTTTCTCCTCCTGCATTCCAGGGAAACTCTCCCTGGTATGAGAAAAAGACAAGTCTTTGCAGATATGTGAAGGGCTCCCACAGAGTGGGGATAAAAACCCTGAGAAGAACAGGGTATGTGTCTTACTCCAGGGCCCAGTGTTTGAAACACTGTTAAGATTAATGTTCTGTAAGTCTAGTGTTCTTGACTTTGGAAATAAATTTTCCTACAATCCTTCCACTGCCTGGCATTTTGGGGCTACCTGAGTGTTATCTTACTTCACAGTCTTCCTACACTCACTGCAGCTTCCTACAACGAGAATAAGTAGAAGATGCAACTTGCTGGCACAGTGTGGCAACTCTGGTAATTCTTAGTTGGAAGTTAAATCTCTAAATCCTCGGGCTGCTTTCAATTATAATGAGATAGGAAATTGCATGGAATTGCTCCCAGGATATGAATTTTATAAGTGGTTCTGTAAAAGTCCATCCCCACCCTCAGGCAATAAATAAAGTAGGGCCACACTGAGAATCCAACCCTTTTCTTTCTTGAAAATGCAAGGACAGCTGTAAACTATTAAAAAAATGCTTGTAATGAAGCATATCAGCAAAAATAACTACATGGACGTTCTAGAATTCCTCAGGTTTCATCTTGGCAATTAGATTTCACCACAGCCAAGCAGACATAAAGAAAAGAGAAGATGCTGCAAATCCTATATTTCGAGATCTGTGGCTGTTACATTTATTACTAGGAAGTCAGCAATGCTTGCAGCCATCAGGAGCCCTGCAGTTCAGCATTCCTGGCTGTTACAAGCTCTGTCAGGCAGCCGGCAACGCTTTGAGCTGACATTAATCACCGACTTTGGGGTTCACAGCTGTTACAAGCAGTTCCAGCAACTTGGCGGTGCTAGTAGCAATTTATTTCACTTAGCAACAAACGCTGGCATATGAGTGTTGCTTATAATTTCTAAGGAGCTTTTTGCCAATGCTATTAGCTTCCACAGTCAGCTGGGGTTATAGTAATGGGAGGTTTAAGAACTTTTAAGACCCTTTCTAGCTGTGGTGCCTAACGACAAAGAGTACCTTTGGCTACAGTAACTGTGCATACAAACATTGCTAATATGTTGGCAACTTTGCTAATAATAACCGAGTGCCTGATACTACCTACAGCTGTGGAAGCATTAGTCAGTGCTTCAAAACGCTGCTGCTATGTCAACAACATGTATAGAGTTTAACAAGTCATTCTTACAATACCAGGAGATATTCTGCCAGAGCTCTGCGCTGCAGCTAAGTCCCTCAGCAGGGTATATTAGCTCAGGCTCAGCACTGTGTGAATAAAGTCACACAGATTTTGAGCAACGTGAAAATATTGAAAGCTACACTGCAGAGAACAGGGTGCTGAGAACACAGACAGAGACTCTGCTTCTGAATACCAAAAAATGTATTTAATGCATCAGAGAGACAGTAGAAAAATTTAATTCAGACATCACTGTCATTATTTGTGAAGATAACTACAGTGGGGCTTTTTTAAACCTAAATTAAAAATAAAAAGGAAAATACTCAATGCTTTATAAACAAATTGTGGATTTGCTCCATTATGTCTTAATAAAGAGATGTCCAAGGAAAGGAGTGAAATAATTTTGAAAAGCAATATGTTATGAAAGGTATAGTGTAATTCAATCCCTGAGCAGGAGAGAAACTTTTTTTGCAAAATCTTTCCTTATCTTCAAGTTTCACCATATCTGTAAATTGCACAAGGGAGTTTTTGAATATTTTTTATTTTTTTATTGGCAGAAGACAACCTTCACATTAAATTAAAGAATACCTGTGAAATTACTTGTTTTAACCCTTCTTAATAGAAAAAGTGTATTACATGTGATTTCTTAATTTCATTTTGAAAAATGGTTAAACATTTGCTTCTACAAATCTTTGGTTTATCTTGGATTGGATTTTATATATTATACACCTAAATATGTGACATTAACACTAATGCTTTTCGATGTGTTAAGATGTCTTATGAAAAGTATGTCTAAAGGCAATTTTGATTTAAAAAATTTCAGACAGATGTTGAAGGACACAATTTTAGTGCATAACTGACTGTGTTTTCAAGTTTTTTTTTCTTTCACTGCTAACTCCTTCATAAAAATAAAGGGTAAATCATGCTAAACTAGTCAGATCACACTTTTTGATAGAGAACAAACTTTGTATCTGAAGGAGAAACAAGGGAAATGACACATCTCATTTTTAACAAGGTTTTTGACACTATCTTACAGTATTTTCTAAGCAGACTTACAACCATCCTAAGCAGACTGAACTACCATTCAGTTGGTATATAACTAGCTAGGAAACTACAAAAGAAAACTAGCTATGAAAATTTCCTACTGTATCATATGGTTTACTCCACTTACATACAGTCTATTCCATTTGTGATATCTTATGGGGCTGAGTGATGAAATAACATGTAAGCTATCACACTTGCAGATAACAGTTCAGAAGGGATCCAAGATACAGAAATGCAGTTGTATAATTCAAAACAACAGTAAATGAGAGAAATACTCTGGAGAAAATAGGATGAAATTCAGTAAGATTAAATGAAATTTAGCAACAGAAACCCCATCAAATTAGAAAAAAAAAAAAAAGGAAAGAAAAAAATTAAAAAGCTGTTAGTCTTGCTCCAGAAAATAAAAATATCTGAGCATATAACAGTTCAGAAAGTTGAATGCGAATCAAAAATGGCATTCTGCAGGAATAAGGTCATGCTATTGTGTATGAACAGGAATCTTATCTGTACTCTAGTGGGAGTAGATTTTGTCCTCTACTGCTGATATGTGCCAGTACAGCAGCTGAGTCTAAGAACATATTGTTGTTTCCAGTACCAAAAGGAGGAGAGGTCAACCATTTCTTTTGTGCTTCTTTCCAGAGGTTATGCCCAAGATCAACACAGAAGGTCCAAATGATACTTATAAAGAAAGCGCTTTCAGTTGGTAGCATATTGTCAGTTAATTCTGCCCACCAGAATATAAAACTAGACCTTATTCATTAAATCCCACTTCAGCAATCGTAGGATACCACGTAGTGAAACGAATCTAGAGAACATGAGCTCCAATAACCCAAACCCACAGAATACTGCCTGCACACTTTATTAAACTGAAAACTTGTACTAAAACCCGCTTCGAGATAGCAATGATGTGTCACAAAACGAGAGCATAGAAAGATGAGAAACAATGCCAATGCCCTTGACCTACAGAGAAACGGGGAATTTATTCTGTGAAACTCCTGATGACCTTTGTTAGGCTTGCTGAATCTGGTGGCCCAACAGAGTAGAGGCAGCCACAGCTCTGTGTCCCCAAGTCAAGCCAGTAGCAAGGCTGGGCAGGTATTCCCTGTACAGAGAATACACAAATACATGTATATGCATGAACATGCACACACGCATGTATAGATACAGACTTAAACAGTCTGTCCAGCACCTTTTCCTGGACAGTCAGGTCTCCCCAGCTGGTGGCACCTGGACATACAAACCCCTGATATCCCCAGTCCTGCTCCAGTTGGTGCTGCTCCGGCACACACAGGCACACTATGGTGTTGTCCAGTCACTGGCCTTAGACCCTCAGCCTACTCATACACAGGACAAATCGTACTGGACAGGCACAGGGCATGGTCAGACAAGTGCACTGACCAGCAACCTGTTTCCATACAACTAGCCTCTTTTAACCCCTTTTCCCACTATTTCCCATGCTTGTTCCTCTACAATTCACCATGATCCCTCTCTTCTTCCCTTCTTCCCTGCTTGTGCTTCCTCCTCTAAACATCCCATAACAAGTCTTGCACAGACCCAAGACACCCTTTGCCTGCATTCCAGGCAACCCCTATACCCTATAGGCAGTAAGATTCCTCTTTTCAAAGGTGGTCCCAAGACCGACTCCCACTGACTGATCCTGATGGGCCTCACACCTGGACAATGGGGCCCATCACTCCCTTGCAGTAGACCTGTGAGTGTCTGAGTTAGGGTCACCTCTGTCCCTGATAAGCTTCTGATGTTCCTCCAACTGCCATTGTCCCTTTGCTCCTTTGTCCTCATGGATACAACCTCTTTATCTTATCTTATACCATAACAACCTGAAGTAGTGGGCTATGTATCACGTGCCAAAGGAAGAAAGGAAGGAAAGGGAATCACCACTAGCCTGAGGCGGCAGACTTGTGATTCTGATCCCAACCAAAGCAGCCACCTGCACTCATGAGCAGTACAGACAAAGTGAAAGAATTGCATATGAAGAGGAATATCATCATGACTTGCCCTACTTTCTGTCTCTTTCTGTAGACAGTTTCCAGTGTTTAAAAGTAAGGCAATAAACAAGGAAATAAACAAGCAGAAAAAAACAAATCTTGGAGGTTGAAACCTTTCCTGGTCCTTGAGTGCACCTAGCATAAAACACTAAGTAAAGTGATTACTTATGTAGCATTCATAGAATGAAAGAATGGTTTGGGTTGGAAGGAACTTCAAAGAATATATATTTCAAAACACCATGGCATGAGCAGGGACACCTTCCACTAGACTAAGTTGCTCAAAGCCCCATCCAACCTGGCCTTGAACACAACTTCTCTGGGCAACCTATTTCAGTGTCCATTATATATTCACACGTATATGGAGAGAGAGTGACTGTTTACATATATGTTCATGCATATATAGAATCATAGAATCATAGAATCGATTGGGTTGGAAAAGACCTCCGAGATCATCGAGTCCAACCCTTGGTCCAAATCCAGTCCATATATTTATTTGAATGTGGTATAAAAATATATACATTATATATTAATATAATAATTGTCATCACAATTAACAGAGATCTAAACCTCTTAACCCCTCACGGGTTTACCAACCAGTTAGCTATGCAATGACTCATCCTAAGCCTAACTGTTTCACCATAAACTCTCTACAGTTTCTCTTGTTTTCCCTATATAAACACAGTAACACAGTCTACACACAGCCATTAAATATTCCCAATCTCTCTGCCCTCAACAACCTCCTTTGATGGAGGTCATCTAAGAGCTTCACCCTTTAATGTTTAGAAACTTTTTTAAAACCTTCAAATCTGAATACTTTATGAAGCCTGTACATGCATTTACTCTTTGAACAGAAAGATAACTAGCCTCAAAGCCAGTTGGAAAATATTTATGTACTTTCTCATCATTATTTCAGTAAACAAGTTACAACATTTTTCCCCCAAAATCCTTCATTCTCTTATTCATCTTTTTTGGGTTGTTCCAGTTCAAGTTATATGAACATTTTAGCCAGATTTTTGCAGAATATTCTAATGATTTAATGAGATACTACCCATATCTTGTACCATGGTACTCATTGTTTCCTGTTCCAATAAAGAATCTCTTGCCGTGACAAAACTGAATTACCTTTTGCATACACATGGTGTTTTACAGACACAGGTGACTGTCTGCAGTAGAAATTTCTGTTATTAGTTTCAAAATGCACAATTCTGCACAATTAATCCTTCCCTATAATCTCTATTGCTCCTTCCAAAAGTGTTTCCTCTGTAATACAGCAAGAAAGTTTTTTTCAGCAGTATAATATGTGGCAGCTTTGACATCAGGATATGCAACTTCCCCCAAACTGTTGAACAGCCACCATGCTAATGATTTAACGGGTCTTTGTAAGAAGGTGATAGATAGGGGTTTGAAGTCCTTAAGAAGAATAAGGGCAGTAAATCTGCATATAGCATGCTTATGATTCCCAACAGTTATAAAGGAAATGTGTGTCTGTGTGTCAGCAGCAGGGAGGTGGAATAACAGGAAATGCTGGGTTATGTTGGACAAAAACATTGATATTCATTGCTATTATGGAAGAAGTGTAATTTATAGGGATGGTCTAAGTAGTAGACTATTTTGGGGGGTATTCTGATTTATTTGGTTTTGTTATTTACTAAAAGGCTTAAATACAGCAATGGATTGGTGTGATTGGTGTGCCCTTATCTTTTATAAGCTTAGCTTTGTTAATATGCACTTAATCATGGTGCTAGGTAAGATTAATTGACTTTACCTCATTAAAGAAGTGTTTATTTTCTACCTCAATCTAGTTCAAACAGTGAGATTTTACAGAAATACTGAAAATTTTTGCTGTTGGAAATATTTGTGGGAGTTTTTTTCCAAATCTTTTTATTTTACTTTTTATAAGTCTTTCTGATTCTAAATCTCTTCTCTTTTAGTTTGAAACTGTTCCCACTTGTCCTATCACTGTCTGCCTATGTAAAAAGTCAGTCTCCCCCTTTTCCATAATCCCCTTTCAAGTACTGGAAGAACGCAATGAGGTCTCACTGGAGCCTTCTCTCCTCCAGGCTCTATCCTTTCAGCCTGTCTTCATAGGAGAGGTGCTACAGCCCTCTGATTATCTTTTTGGCCCTCCTCTGGACATGCTCCAACAGGTCCACAATTTGCATGCTAATAATTTCCTTTAGCTGTATAATCATGAGCAGTAGTCACAGAAGACTACAGAAGGTAACAGAGACAAAGATAATTTTTGATACTAATTAATTAAAAATGAACAATTAGAGGATCTGTTAATTTCATTTTGTGGCACCAAATCAAATGGCCCATGTGTAAAATAAGAAGAGTACTTCTTGCAGGGGTAGAAAAAGAACCAGGCCATTAGGGTATAATCTGTTCATGCACAAATTCTAGCGAGGATAAAGAGAAATCTGTCTAGCAAGATCTGTCCTAAATTTGTCTAATTGCTTCATAAGTGCCATTGAGACAGGAAATGTAGCTGCTACTGCAGTTGTAAAATGAAAGGCAGAAAAGGAAGATGGTTATTGAGTCTATTTTTAAGTATGAAAAATGCACTCGCGTAGTACAATGATGCAGACGTTCAGACACACCAGAATGGAAACGAGAATAGTACAGTGAAAGAACTGGTTTGTGTTACATTTCAGCATGATGACAACCACCCCAGACCTACGCGGTATAGAAACACAACGGCTAAATAGCTGATAAGTTTTAAAGGTTAGTAGAAGCATACCACAGATGATATTTCCTGTGTAAAATATGCTTCTGAAAATTTTATATTACATCACAGTTTTAGAACTAGAGGGCTACTGTCCTGTGCATTCACATAACTTAAAGGCTGTCAGTACTTTCCTGAGGTCCCATTATTTGGAGAAACAACTGACTGTACTGACAGTGGCCCTCCTAAACAAAAAAAATCCCATTTCATGTCCTATTACAGTGACATTATTTAAAACTATTCCTTCAAGACTTAGGTGGTCTCAGAAGAGAAAAAATATCTTTTTTTCTTTACTCACGACAGGAGAAAAATTACACCTGGATCTGGCAAACTACTGGTGTATTGGTAGTCCTGAAATCCTAGAATCAGAATCATTAAGGTTGGAAAAGACCTCTAAGATCACGAGTTCCAACTGTTAGCCTAGCACCACTAAACCATGTCCCTAAGTGCCACATCCAGACATCTTACAGAATCACAGAATCAGAGAATATGTTGAGTTGGAAAGGACCCATAAGGATCGTTGAGTTCAACCCTCGAACTCTGCCAGGAATGGTGATTCCACTACTTTCCTGGGCAACCTGCCCCAATGCTTGCCCAGCCTTTCAGTGAAGAAATTTTTCCCAATATCCAATCTAAACATCCCTGGCACATCTTGATGCCATTTCCTCGTGTCCTGTTGCTTGTTACCTGGGAGAAGAGACCAGCCTCCACCTGGCTACAACCTCCTTTCAGGTAGTTGTAGAGAATGACAATGTCTCCCCCCAGCCTCTTTTTCTCCAGGTTAAATAGTCACAGCCCCCTCAGCCACTTCTCATCAGACTTGCTCTCCAGACCCTTCACCAGCTTTGTTGCCCTTCTCTGGACAAGCTCCAGTATCCCAATGTCTTTTTTATAGCAAGGGGCCCAAAACCAAACGCAGAAATTTGAGGTGTGGCCTCACGACTGTCAAGTGCAGGGTGACAATTAATTGTCAATTAATGCTGAGGGGGGAAAAGATTAAAACAGGTAATTAAAAAGTGAGGCTGTTGCAACTGAATCTGGAGAGGGACTACCATGTTCCCAATAAAGAAATTTAAAAGTAGTGTTTACTTTGACATACACATTTCCTTCTCTATTTTTTCATCAGATTTAATGTTTGTATGATGTTCATGATTGAAAAACAAGTTTTCCATAAAGCAGAGGAATGGATAAACAGATTCCTCCTTCCACACTGATAAAAAGCTTGTCTCAATCATTATTAGATGAAATTGTGATCCAATTAGACTAGTACAAATCATGCCAAACTACGATGACAGAAGTGACTGCTGAACTTTATCACAGAGCTAGTCCCCCCTGAAATGGATAGATGGGCATGGCACTGACACAGCGTAATGCCGACGAAGTGTGTCCAACTACAATTCAGAAGGACATTTAAACGTTTAGTAGACAGAGAAACTGTCTACTAAAGACAGACCATAATCTCTCCATGGCTATAGCAAAATGTTTCTTCTGGGGGGTTTACATGAGATGTATCTAGACTAGCATTGAAAAAACCAGGTATTTGTCATTAACAGAAGCATTATCTAAAAGAAACCATTTCAGCAGTTAACCTATTACAATTTGTCTCACTGCAGATGGGAGATAAACAGAACAAGATAACAAACCGTCAGTAATTTTTACAGTACTACCAACATCAAGCATCAAAACCCCCCACTTCTTCCTTTTTCAATAAAAATAATATAAAAAGAAAACACAGAGGCATTCTTCATAAGGTTCATAGTTTAAGCCTGACCTACTCATTTAAAGTGGAAAAAAAAGAAAACAGGAATTTATTTTTGCAGGGAGGATGAAGATTCTTGCATAACAACAATGCAGGAATTGAGGTATTAAGTAAAGCACCAATATCACAAGTTAATCCTGAGGGCTGACAGCTCTGTTCAGTCCATGTCTCCAGGGCCAGTGGCAGCTGACGAGCTGGGGCTGAAAATGAGGGAGTTTGTGTACGAACAAGGATCTGATGACATGTACCCACCGACCAGATTGTGGGTGATGACTCAACTAAGTTTGTTAATCACTTACTAAGAATAAGGTCCTAATTAACAAGCTAGTGTGAATGTGGATTTATGGCTTTCCAGCAGTCACCAAATTACAAGCCTAATGTCTATGTTTGAATAAAAAAACTTTTTAAAAGTATGGTTGTTTTTTTTTCATTTTAGCTAAATAATAAAATTCTGTTAACCCTTAACTATCCCAGTTAAACCCTTATCTTCCTAAATCACTCACCTAGATTTCAGAGACGCGTCTTAATTAAATTAAAAGAACATCCCTTCATGAATGGTTATCCTATTTGTGAGCTCACTGAACCAGCAGGTTGAAACCTGCAGGGTTGGCAGATGAGAGAGTCTGCTTCCTTCCCCCAAATCCTACATCCATCAGTGGCTCTTCTGGATTCACAAACTACTGGCATTTCAAAGTAGTTCTAACAGTCCTCAAGATTCTGCTGGGGTAGCTAGAAATTACAGCAAAATGGAAGACCCTCAGTCAGGAACAATGCATGGTTTTTCTCCTTTGCAGTGTCCTCAGAAGTGTTATCATGCTTTGGGAAACCCAGGAGTAACAGATGTAAATGCCTTCAGACTAGCAGATCCTAATCCTGTTGTGCTGGTGTATGGCACAGAACATGTATATGGCCTTTGGCTTTCAGCAGGCAGAACATGGGAAGAGTCCATCTCCTCAGGGCACCCATTTGTGTAACTGTCAGTAGCCAGAGGGCAATGGCAAGCAGGAAAGCAGGTATGTAACTAATAATTGCCTTTCTGCAAAGATTACAGCTATCCTCTATATAAAAGCCTAATGGTCAGGAATTCCAGGATGCCTCCAGGATGACCAGGATGCATGCCTCTCTTTAATTCTAGGTGTTTCCATCTTCCCCTCACACCATCCAGAACATCACTGTAATGACAAGATCACAGCTCCATCAAGGAAGGGTGCACTGCTTGCAATACACAGCAAAAGGTCATCACAAACCATCCAAGGCATTCATACATTCCTTTTTTGTCCCACTCTGCTCCTCGTGTTAAGTCTTGGAAGAAATTGTGGAGGCCACTGCTTCCACAATCCTGACCACACTCATATAGCACAGACAGCTTCACAGCATGACTTCTGGTCACTGCTGTCAGGACATTTATGCAAAAAATCAGGTTAAAGCTGGAACTGGGTGATCAGAGCAGTTCAGGCCTGTGGACAAGCAGAAGTATTGGTGCCAGCAGAACTTTAAGTAGGGACATACCAAGCAACTGCACCTAGAGACATCATGAAAATTCAGCTTCTACAGCTTTTATTTTAGGTGCTCAAAGTCTTCCTACATCCAACATGTACAGCTGCACATGATATTCCATGTTTGAACTATTCCATGGAATTGTTGAAACAAGTTGTTTTGTATTGTGAGTTTCTGTTGCCTTGGAAGAGTTTATCAGTTAACTAGTTATGTCAAGGACAAAGAGATAGGTTTGGCCACTAACTCCCCATTTGGTTTGCAACAAGCATTTCTACAGCAGTTGGTTGTGATCTTGAAACTAGAACCATGAATTCATGTGGTGATTAAGTAGATCGAGGAGAATGATAACATTATACTCAGCAGAACACACACTAAAATATCTTCCACTGGAGGATTTCAGTCTCATCACTGCAATGCTCTTCTATGCCCAACAGAGGTTTGGAAGGAACACAGAATCAACACTTGCTTGGAAAAAATAGTTAGCTGACACTTCTAATATCACTAAAATGAAGTTTAAGCTTATTTTTGTCCACTTTATGTCTCAGGTATTACTAGAAAAACCCCTAGAGATTCTGACTTAATAGACTTAGAACAGATCCATACAGAAATGCATGTGTGTTGAGTGTCAGTATGAAAGCTACATGTCTAGGAGAAAGATGAAAATTTCCCCCATTGGAGGAAGGGGACTATATCCACTAAATGAGACACAGAAGGAAGAAATGAAAGCATAGCCCGAGAACCAGGATAGTATAAAGAGAATACTACCTGGTTTTATAAATACTATATAAAAGTAGATACAGAGTAAGGAACCCACTGTTTTGCCAAGAGGGGTTTGTTTGTATTTCCTTGTTGTGAATGAGAACTTGTTATGGCACACAAAGCAGAAATTGCTTGGGAAGTAATTAGAAAAATTACTTTCTGAAGAATATTAATCAATGATTGCAGACTTCCTGTAAAATGAGGCTAGAGCTTTAAAAAAGTATTTTTCCATGATGAAAAAGAATAAAATCATTACGCATGTGCAACTACAAAAGAAAAAGGAGCTGAGAAAGAGCCTTTAAATATGTAGGAATGAGAGAGGAAATTAAGTCAGGTATGGGAGAACAGTGTAACAGGAGCAAGTCAGAGAATCCTACATCAGGCTGAAAAGGATGTCAGCTCTCCTGGCAGAGAGACTGCTCTGCTTTATTTCCTCAGATAATCTGACAAACAATAAGTCGGAAAGTTGTTCCTATTCTCATTGCAGTGGAGGAAAGATCCTACCTCTGCTCTGTTCTTCCTGAGAATTAGCTCCTTCATGCTTGAAGCTTGTCTTCCTTCTTCCTTTGAATTCCTCCTTAAATAACTTCAGGTCTTCTGGTCTTTCTTTGCAGATCAAGCTTTCTGGACCAAAAATAATTGTCATCGCTCACCTCTGAACACACAGCCTTCAAGTGTTGTGCTCAGACACGGACACAGGCTGTCCGGGATTGAGTGCTTATCCCATTATCATATTTCCCCTTGTACTTCTGCCGTTGATCAGAGAGCTGAGCTAATTCTTTGGGCTTTATGATCAGGTCAAAATTCAGACAGTGCTTGGTGGATCAAGCTGTACTAATTAGCTGAACACAGAATAAGAGAGTTGAAAATGCTCATAACTTGTTAGTTTCTGGACCTCTCAAGGATATTCTTCCACGGTTCTTGAAAAGCCAGCATGTTTCTTTCTGTTTGTTGGCATTTTTGTTTCCATTTTTTAATGCTTTAAGTTCCAGAATTGCCTTTCCTGACAGAAAAATTGGCCGACCAGAGAAGACTTTTCAGTGGCCGCGCCTCAGTAAGCAAAGGTAACTCAGAGGGACAGGGAGTATGTGATTCCATCTTTGTCTGAGTGTCCAATAGTCTTTGAACACAGATCATACGTATTAAATCAGCAGATAGCACTAGGTAAAGATGGGTGCTAATCAAATCAAAGGTCAAAATTAGCACTAATAAGCAAAATCCCAACAACTTGAAGTAGTAAATTGCAAATAAATCAGGAATTCAACAGAAATATGGGCAAGCCATCAAATTTGCAGGCAAACATAAAATGGAAAATTGGAGTTTTTGCAGAATAGAACGTTGGTCCAGTTTAGGAAATAACACTTCAAGTAGGCTGTGGACCAAAGACAGTATGTCCAGAGATGAGCATGAGAAAGGACCAGAGGTCCAGAAAACAACTTTAAAGAAAAATTGGGGTTTAACCTCACTGGAAAGAGACAGTGAATCTGATAGGAGTATTCAAGAATACAAAAGCCTTCTTTCATAAAGACAAGAATATTCTTTACTCTTTTTCAGATAGAAAGAAATAACTAGTTTAGATTGCAACAAGAAAGATTCCGGTTAGCTATGATGAAAAAAATGCTGGTAGCCAAGCCCTGGAGAAGGCAGGTTGCACAATCACCATTTTGAAAACTTTAAAACCAGATTATTAAAGAACATTGCCAATAATAATACAGATATGATTTCTTTAACTTGAAGCCCTTTCCAACTAGAATTGCTATGGTGACAAGATAATGACTTCTTTTTTTTTCTCTCTGTTGTGCTTATGAGGTTAAATGCAGAAATAAAAATAAATTTTTTTAAAGAGTGAACGTTCCCACCATATATATAGTCCCAGTGGATTGCAAAATTAATCAGAAACTGAAATGCCCAAACACCATAAAAATCTTGGGGTTTTATGACAGAGTGAATCCTGTGACCACTTCTATCTTTCAGGTCTATGCCTGCAAATTGCGTTTGATCGCTAACGCAGTCTGAAAACATTCTTTTGTCCCTATGCCCTAACTAATGCCTCATGCAGACTACCATAAGCCCTTTCTTAGAGCTGGGAAGTAAACATTGTACTAACTTCAGAAAGAAAAAAATTAAGTGAGAAACTGTCAAATAAATAGAAACGAACATACTAAATATGAATAGAAAGTTGAATAAGAAATCATTTCAACTGTTTCCAGTCTATACTTGAAGTAAAGTAGAAAGAGCGCCAAAAAAACCCTCTCAATTGCCTAATTTTCCACTTCCATATATTGTCAGAGAAACATCAAAATATTATATCTTAAAATTTAAATGGCAGATCTATAAAGATCTATATTTTTATCACTTCTATTTCTAACCATAAGCATTTTGACAGTATATGAAGCAAGATATAAGTCTATAAGTCTAGTTAGTTTCTATAAAAATTATATTTTGTTTTCCCCAACAATGAAATGTTTTGTTTTCCCCGACACTGAATAGAGTGTTTACAACCTTTGGGCAGTGCTTTTAATTATCTACACTTTTCTTCAACACTTAGCAACATTCAACAAATTTTCTGTTATCTATGTTTTATTTCTGAATCACTGGGTAAGTCAAACTACTTCTAAAAGAACTTAATGTTTACCCACACTCAGAAAACATACCAAAACAAAGGTCTGTTTATGATGAACAACAACAGAAAAGTCTGAAAAATTGTTTTAATGTGCAAGTCCCAAAATGATGGTAGACAACAGTTACCCAATTTTATAGAAAGCACTTCTGCATCTTAGCAAAGCAAAGGTATATTCCCCTTGGTCAAAAGCAGAACAGTGAGGTTTTGTTTGGTTATTTTTTTTTACATTTGTTTTCATTTTATGATATTGAAACAGTCAGTCTATCCCAACTGAAAGATGCCACAAGGATGATACTTAGAGCAGATACTAACTACCATCAGCCTAAAGTAGCCAGTGACCAACAACTGGTTAGGCTTTAACTGAATATATAAAATTGGTTAAGAAAAGGAAGATTTTGCCAAACATTTCCTTCAGCTTTCATTTTTTAAAATCTAATTTTCTTTTAAAGCAAGAAAAATAATAAAGAAGATTGCTACCAACATGGCTTTGATGTGATTGGTAGTCACAGAAGATAAACTCAAAATATCCTAATTGCTGCATATTTGCTCAAATACATTACTCAATGTAATTGGTCTTACAGAATATATTTATCTAAATGTGTAAAAAGACAGCTTTTCTTTAATATGTTTCTATCTGATGGTGTAAGAGAAGTTATTTTTTTAAGTGGTTTGGAAATAATATGCATATTTTACTTTCCCATCTGCCTGCAGGCGTGAGTTGGCATTTGCTCTACCAAAGTGTCTGTGGTAGCCTACTGAGTTGCCATCAGGACTGCATAGGATGTTATGTCACGTCAGGTCAATAGTAAATGCAACCAGATTTTTAATTAAAAATAGCAAATCCAAAGATAATACTTATATAAATGTATACAAAATGAACAAATACACTGAAGTACTGTCAGGGCTTTTTTGGTGTTTCTGAAGAGAGAAGCATAGGGCTTTTTATTTTCCCTATCCGCCTATTTGTCCATATTTGCTTATTAAGTAAATTCACACTAAAACTAGTACACAAAAGTAATGTTGTCTGTCAATTAAGGCTTCCCTTAGGGGAAGCATTTTGTGATTCTGTTTACTTAATGCCTGCAATGTACTTGTTACAAGTAGTAGTAAATATACGTTACTTCACAACGTGCTACATTTCCCAAGACCTCCTATTCTTTGGCATAAAGTTCTCTAACAGTACCAGTATATTTAACTTTCAGGCATCTTATGACCCGGGAATTTTTCTGCCAAAAAAATGACTGCCAAAGTCACTCTAGAAGCTTTGCTTTAGCCTGCAAGTTTCATGCATATGGGACATGTATTGATTTTGATACTTGCCTAAGACAGATCCTTCTGTATGTTGTTATTAGCTACTGGTCAAGCAAAATGAATGTCTGCAGAAATTACGTACAGAAATACACTCATAATACACACACAGAGTCCGACACTGCAATCGGTAAACACCAACCCCCAATCATTAAAGTACAACAACACTAAGCACTGAAGGTCACCACACGCCTGCACTTTGTGCTACATCATGACTAAACACCCAGTGTGCTGATGGAGTCTATGCTGCCTGTGATACATGTCCCTGAGAAGACTGAAGAAAAATATAACTGTCCACTTTTTCTCCTGTAGATCTCTAGTCGTATTGTGAATCCTTCATGATTTAAGCAAGGGTGTTACTGGTGACTTTGAAAACAAAGTGGACAAAATGTGATCTTGTAAACTTGATTTCGTAGTAAAATAATGAAATATTCACTTAATTCTACAGGATTAAAATACTAATGGATTTCTATTGAAAACACATTTACAAACAATAAATCATGACAGATGAACAACTTCATGCAAGACTGCAAAATTTAAATAAGTAACAGATTTAGGCAGGTTATCTATCTCCAGGAGTCGTGCCTTTCCACTGCAACAGTTTTCGAGACAATTTCAGAAAGACTGAGAGACCTTGACTGAAGATTAATGACAAGAAGCACTAACAAAGCAGCTGCTTCTGCTACCTTCTGCCACCATGGTGAGAACAGATTAGAAAACCATTATGACGTGATTTCCCTGAGAAATGCACCCCTGTACCTGTATACACTGTCACCTTTGATAAAGAAAGAAACAATCATTTCATCAGAGTCATCCAGAATGCTCCTTCTCCTCTCCAAACAAGCAAGGAATTGCTGAATGCTGTATCTGGATAACAGCAGCACAAGCTGAAAGCAGAATTCCTCCCACAGTGATAGGAGCACAGGGCATATAGTGTTGCCTCTAGTACACCGCTGGACAGTTCCGCATCATCTCCTCTCAGAGTAAGTGCCTTTAATTAGAACTTGGCAGAAGGAGCAACAAAAAATACACATGACCCTCATCAAAAGTTGGGAAGGTGCAGGAAAAAAGGTGAGCTGTTACCGCATCAGCTCAGACTCTGAAGTAATATTCTGTTCAATATTTAATTACTAGCTTATTAACTGAGTATAGAGCAGTAATTTAAGAGAGATATAATCACATAATGGCTTAGACTGGAAGGACCTTGAAGATCATCTAATTCCAACCCCTCTGCCATTGGCAGGTGTTCTGGTTTAGGAATGGTATTCCCCAATTTAGTATTCCCAATAAAAAGACCACAAGCTGCTCACTCCCTTCCCCCTTCAACTGAAAGCACAAAAGGCAGAGATCATGGGTTGAGATAAGGACAATTTACTGAAAATAGCAATGAGATAAGAAAACGAACAATAACAGCAACAATAATAATAACAAAAGATATAAGAAAAAGAAACTATTTACACATAAAGTAAAACAATACTGGAATGCCCTTCTTCACAGAAGCCAGAGAGAATCCCTTTCTCTCATCCCTGGCGATGATGTGAGGTGGTATGGAGCAAAATTAGAGTCTGGTCCCACCCTCAGGCACACCCCCTCTCGGCTACCGCAAAAAATTAACCCAGTTGTTGGCCAAAACCTGGACAGAAGAGACATTTGCCATTTGATCAGGTTGCTCAAAGCCCCAGCCAACCTGGCCTTAAATGCTTCCAAGGATTGGCTATCCACAACTCCTCTGGGCAACATGTTCCAGTGCCTCACCACCCTCACAGTAAAGAATTTCTTCCTAATATCTAATCTAAACTAACACACTTTCAGATTTAGAGATCGATTTATTCCTTTCCTTAATACTTTTTCCCCCAAGATTATCTTAACTCAATATGTAAATTTTCTATTTTCCTATAAGACTTTTGAATATTGGTTTATTAGACAACAATGATTTTTAACTTTTTTTTAATCATAAATATTTTACTTGTCCTTTAATGACAACCTGTTTGTCGCTAGTGGTAAAGAGCTGGTTTGAAAGACTTGATTTTCCACTTTTCCTTCCCCCACCCAAGCTGTTTCTTTACAATATCCTCTCCTTGTTTACCAAGGCCATCCATGATCAGGTTTTGCTCACTGCAACAGATTTTGATATGTCAACAGAAAAACGATGAGGGCATTGCTGCACCCTCTTGCTATTCAAGTGTTATTTTTGAAGTGCCTGAACTAATCTATCATGATAAGCACTTTAAAACACTATTCCTAAGCTCATTTTACTGCTTAATTCAGAACTTTTATTTCAATCCAGCCAAGCTAGAAAACAATATAAAGATTAAACACATCCATTTATCTGAATTTTATTCTGTGCAGATACTATATTTCAGCAGATCCTGTCAAGTGGCTACATGCTCAAACAATATTCTACTATTACATCATTGCACATATGTCCTACAAACTTAACTACTCATGGTGCAACTTGCAGCCTGTCCATCTTGGTGGCATCTGTACTCCAGCAGATAAAATCTGGATTTTTAGGAATAAATAACTCAGGATTTCAAACCAGCTATACAGTATTTCCCTGTTTATCAAAGAAAATTATATCTTTGTAGCAAATGCAGCTGCTTGGCTTCTTTTAAGAATTTGTATCTAATTTTTAATTTGCTAAAGCTACTTTGTAGACACTGGGTACTTTTATTTTTCATTATAGCTTAAAGGACCTTACTTAACATCTTTCTTTGTATGCACTTGTAAGGTCACAGATTAATCATCTCTTAATAGGCACACTGATTAGGCAAATATTTCATTGTACTTTACACTACTTTCTTATACCTAAGATCACAGGAAAAATACACAGTATTTTTAAATGGATTTAAAGAAGACATGACAGTCATGTTCATTATATCATTGAGTGGAAGACCAGGTCAACTCTTTAGCTTCAGAAATCAAATTATTTTCAGTTTCAGTTGACTTATTTTCTGAAGCAGCATAAAGAATTACAATTCTTAAAAATACTTCATTCAGCATGAAAGGAAATGCCTTCACATTCTCTTTTTCTGAAGGGCTGTACATCATTGAGAAGTGTATACTCAAGAATAAAATCAGCTAATAAATTTAGACAGGAACACTAGGAATAGGAAGACTTAGATGTTTTCCTGTTTCTGACTAAGTTATTTCATAGGGTCTTAGGGGAAAAAATATTGTACACGTGCTGCAGAAAGATCAGTTCTGGTGAACTCTGGAGATTCTCTAAGATGTGATGAAACTTAGTATTTTTGAATCACAAAGACTAAGAAACATCTGGTTATTACAGGGCGCAACGGCTATCCAAAAACCACTCAGGAAATTTTCTGGAAACCACCTCAGAAAATTGTGAACTTCAAAGAATGTATTTCATCTAAAGTACACTTCATACTTTCTTCAAATCAAATGACTTCTGATAAGGAGAGTCTTTGAGTTTCAAGGCAAGACTAACCGAGAAAAATTGCTACCTCCTTTCCTTCACTGCAATGAAAATGTTATTTATAAGATGCATCTTCTCAGAGGAGTTAGACAGATTCATTATTAGAAGATTCTGGGAGAGAGAGGGAACAATTCCGGCTCATGTAGAGATACTTTCTCCCAAAATAAGAGGAAAAGCAAAATACTGCATTAGCTACCTTTATGCAACAGAAAGGACTCATATTTGCCTAGTATTTGTTTTGCTGAGATATCTATCATGTAACATGGTAGCAGTATCAGATATAAAGATATAATCACTAATAAATGGCCACACTAATAAATTCCCTGTTGCACTGTAGATACTCAAAACTGATATATTGCAAAGGTTGTCAATTCTCTTTTCTGTCTAAGTAGACTATTTTAAAGCTTACATTGAAATATCTAGCCTCTATGAAATTCCTTCCTTACTGTTAGAACTATTAAGAGATGCTAGTATATACACTGTAAAAAAATATAAAGCTTTATTATAGTTTTTGCACTGCAGTATTATTTTAGTGACTTTGAAACATGAGTATATTTCAGGTTTAAGGAAAAAAAAATATGGAATTGTTGTAAAATAAACATTAACTGTGAAAAGAGATAGGGAAATATAATGTGATTGTACTGAAAAAAGTAAAATAAATCTGAGCAAGGACTCAGATTTACATTGCCTGCCACACAGGTGTTGTTAACACAGATTTAAATCTGATTCCTGTGCATGTTTGTGTGGGAAATAGCCATTCTTACATGCACAAAACCAGGAGGTATAACCTAATTGATACACCTCATTACCTTAAGTGCAGGCAGCAAGCAGAAGAGCGCAGAACTTAAGAACTGTCAACTCAGACAGCAGTTCTAGTTCAGGCCCCCAACACACTGAAACCATCCCAGTGCAACACTGAGCTCATTTAGCCTGCCTCTCAATAGGAAATAATTTGTGCGGAAGGTTGCATGCTGACACTCAGCAACTGAGTATCTCTGCCACTCTCTGCTCTAGAATGAACTTAGTCACAGTATTCCTAGGACTTCTAGACCTCCAAGGTGGCAAGGCCAAAGAGTATTGTATTTAAAAAAAAAATGGTGGGGGAATTAAGATGCAGAAGGAAATCATTAAGTTTTGTAACCTCTTTTTGTCCTGCACCAAGAAGGAAAACCAGGAAAGTAAAACTTACAAGACACAAACAAAAAAAACCCAAACCAAAACCAAAACAGACAGAGCAGACATTGTGGCTCAGTGGAATCCATAGTTGGGGAAATCTCATTGACAGAAAGATGAGCTGCCAGGACACAGCTGGTGTGGAAAGCGAACAGCATTGGAAGAAAAAGTGAGAGGCAGGTCCCCAGGGGAATGACTGCAGAGAATTTCATGCAACATGGAGTTACAGTCTTCTGGATGGATTGCCTCTAATCTCAAGGGACAAAAACAGCAGTCATAAAATAACCCTCCATTCTACTGGTGAATTTACTGCTATGCCATTTTTTATTCATTGATTATACTTCTCTGTAGCAGTGAATCTGATGAGAAACTTGTTTAAACATGTCTTAAACTGGCTCTTTGTGGTCCCTTTGCAAACACGTGTTTCTTCTTCCCAACACCCCCCACAGCAACTGTTATCTCCCATGCAGGAGTGTCCTGGGAAAGGTGTCCCGAGGTGTCCCATTGGTCCTTTGTTTAACCCCTTCCTATTGGCTGTTGACCCTTTACCTGATGGTTTCTTTTGTGTGACCCTGAACTTGTGATTGGTTCCCCTTTGACCCTCCTAAAAGCCTTATAAACCCCTTCCCAACAATAAACTCTCTCTTGCCTCCTCTCCACGCCGGTGTGCTGTCTCTGTGCCTGCCATGGAGCCACGTGGGTGCTGGGGGGAGGGGAGGGCACCTCTCCCCTCCAGGCTCGGGGCCTGAAAAACCCTGTCGCTGGAGTCCCCTTTCCCCGTCCCTCAAGACGTCGGAATGGTTCTTCAGATGGAGAAGGAACTAGAGCTGGGCTCCCCCACGTCGTGGGTGGGGAAAGGGATCCAGACTTCTCTCTTTAATACTTCATTCAGGTAAATCCAGATACTTTTTTTTCTTTAGCCATCTCTGCTTAAGGGTAGTTGATGTTGGAAGTGCCACTCTTGTTCTATCCCTCTGGTTGTAGTCATGTTGCAATTACCTTTGGTTTTCTTTCTCTGGAGCATTTTTGTAAAATACAGTCATCAGAAGTGTTCTTGATGTAGAATGAAGTTATTTAGTTATTAAGGATACTTGTAAACAATTCACCACCTATTATCAGTATTACAACATTTTAGCCCTTTTGTTTTCAATAATGGGTTGCAATCCACAGAGGTTTTAGATACAAAACCTCAAGTAGTTTAAGACCTTTCCACATGTCAGCTATATTAGACATATCATGTAGGCTGCAGGGATTCTCAGAAAAGTTCCAGCATTCCTTTGCTCTGGAAGGACCAGGCTAAGTAGATTGGTCTGGATGACTGTTGGACATGCAGCAGTTATAAGACTAGCAATTACTTCATAGAAACAGAAGAGAATACTGTGCACCTATTTCTTAACACAGTGTCTGAAACCTGTTTCTATTTTATTTTACATCTCTGCTTATGGTATGGTCCTGTTGGCAGCTGATCAGAATAAATCACTCTCTAGGACACTGTCAGCAAGGTTGTTAATAAAAAGCAAACACTAGACATATTAATAAGTGTCATCCTAACTCTATTAACTGAAAGAAGGAAGTTTCAAAAAGTGACAATAACAAAGTATTATTTACAGAGATCATCTTTCAAATTTTTCCACAGTGATAAGAGGAAATCCACTGCGAATTGTACTTCAACATTCCATCTGTTACACATGCAGTACTCTGTCCTGAAGGTCAAAATTAAGTTTATTTAATTTCTAAACTGCGGACATGGCACATGATAAATAATAGTGCATTTTAAGTCTCTATCACTGCTCTGTCTCCAAAAACTACCCCCCAAATAACAAGATTCCTATATTCAATGTGTCAGATTTTATTCAATATTACAGCTGAGAACAAGACATAAATTTCCTAAATATGATTTTCCTTTCAGCATTCACTCTGTTTTCATCAACTAGAACAGTAGGTCAGACAAATATATTTAAAAAGGTAAAATAGATTAAAACACACAAGAAATTAAATTTAGTCTCCTGCCTAAAAAAGGTGAAGTCTATTTTAATTTTTTTAACAAAATTCACTCCAGTTAGTGACATATTATGGCCAGAAATTTAGGGTGTTGCAAATTTTTATTTAGGGTTTACCTTTATTCCTTTCTGAAACATGTAAAATTTTACTCATGTTACAAATAAATTACATTTTAAAAAAAATTCTTTTAAGTGATTGCTGCTGTTTATATTTTGAATAAATACATATTCTTGGGCATTAAACACAAAAGAAAAACTTAAAGCTGAAGGAAGGTGCATTGGATCTAGGCAGTGATGTTCAGCTGTGCAATAAGCACTAACAGTGGGAATCAGAAGGAGGGGAGCTGGAGTGAGGATTGTTATGCAGTTGATGGGGTCATGGGTGCCGTTTTCTAGGTCATAGTTTAAAGAATGGGAGGGATTCAGAAAAAAATTCCTTAGTTAGGAAGCATTTTGTAATAAAATTAAGAACTGTTGCCTTGTCTTACATAGGGCAGTGGTTTCCTTTCAGTTGACATTAATTGGGTGGAGTTGTCCAATTTCTTTGTTTACAGCAAATAAAAGACACTTTGAGTTTCAAGTCTGGATTGCTGTGGGTTTCGGCCTTGAGAAAACCAGTCTCTGGATGGCAAGGAATCTGGGCAAACTTTGGTAAATTGGTAGGGCACGTGACACCTCCCATTAGTTGGGACTTCACATCAGAGCAAGTGTTTGATCCTGACGAGATGGCATGTCGTCTGGCAGAAGGGTGTTTGAGGTTGACATGAGGCCCCGGTTTTAAGAGCAGTACTTTTCCATTTTACGTGATGTGCATTTATAGAACTGTAGAAAAGAGACTTCAACTTTATGCATCAGTCAGGATCAAAGTAATTCTAGTATAGACTAGTATATTGTGTTTGCAATAAGGGAAAGGTAATAGGAAAGAGGACTTGTTAGAATATGCCACTTAAGTGTCAAATAAGAAAATGAAAATAAATTAACATTTCTGAAGAAACTGGGCTGCAAGAAAGACATGGACTTTCGGGAATGAGTCCGGGAAAGGGCAACAAAAACAATTAGGGGACTGAAGCATCTCTCCTATGAAAAAAGGCTGGGACTGTTCAACCTGGAAAAGAGAAGCCTTGGGGAGGATCTTATGAATGTGTAGAAGTACCTGATGAAAAGGAATGAAGAGTAAGGCAAACTGTTCCCAGTGGTGCCCAGTGTCATGACAAGGGGCAATCTACACAAATGGAAACATAGGAGGTGCTGTCTGAACATCAGGAAACATTTCTTTTTACTAGGAGGATGGATATACAAAAGCTGCCTGGGCACAGGTAATCAGCAATATGCGACCCTGCTTGAGCAGATGGGTTGGACTAGACAATCTGCAGAGGTGCCTTTCAGCCTCAACTAGTCTGCAACTCCCACAAATATGACTGGAGTTGTCAGATGGTAACTCTACATCAACAGGTCAGAAACTTACTGGCTCATACCAAAGGGAAGGCTAATTAGTTAACTGTTCTCGATTTATAAATCAGTAGGTTCATTCTTAATACAGAAGTTATAGACATGTTACAAGCATTACTGGATTAAACAGCTTGTGATACACAGGAGGCAAGCCTAAGTCATGATAGTAGAAATGCATTAATTTTTTTGCCCATAAAGACCTTCTAGGCAGTCTTTTAAGATAATTCATTCCATCTAAACATCTATTTTATCAGAAATCAATTTAGTCAAAGACAGATAATACAGAAAATATCATCTGACACATGGCTAAAATTTTGGAGTTCTAAGCAACTTTTAAATTCTCTCTTCTGAGCTCTTAAACCTCATAACCTCCTGTGACTCCAGTGATTGCTTGAGCACAGAAACAATGATCATAGCACTAGTGTGTTCTTTACCTTTACAAGATAAAGGTAAAAGTCTTAACATTGGTATAAAACAAATTCTTACCAATAAAGGGTGATCAACCATCACTGTAATCACCATAACTGATTTCTTTTCTAGAATAGAAGTCAAGACAATATCACTCCTCTATGACTTAAAACAAAAGGTACTACAGCCCCACAGCAACATTTGCAATGAAAAAATGTATTAAAATGAGCAGGTAGATGCTGCTTGGAATACTCGTAAAGACTGGAAAAGGAAGTGAAGAGTACTGCAAGCACCAAGATACATGCAAGGGGCCAGTGTTGCTAACATGGTGAGAAGAGAGCTTTCTTCTGCTCCATTTGCCAGGACACAACACTTCCTGTGACTATCACTTCTCAAGGAGCATTAAGAAATCATACAAATGTTTGACAAGCCAAACACTCCCCTAAGATATCATCCAAACTACCTAGTCCAGAAAAAATAAAAAATCATGCTTTGCTACTCTTGAAACATGTCTTCTTGGCTGGGATGTGGCATGACTTTACAATTGCTACTGCAGGTGCAGTGATTTGAATTCTCATTTAACTCACTCGGTTCTTTGATGCTACTTTTATCTTCTTCTAATTGAACGTGGCAGAATATTCAGTCTACGCCTCGCAGCTGCACAGGTGATAGTATAATAACATGCAATAATTACATTTTACTGTCTCAGTTGTTATTAACACTTGTATTCAAAGTTACACATATTTTTGAGCTGTCGGCTTCAAAGTCAAGATTACAACAGGTGAGAACACCTGTCCTAGTAACTGCTTATTAGCTGCAGAGATCTATATCAGATTTGGAGGGATTTTTTTGCTACCTTATTTGCCAATAAATTTAAGATGCGGCATTTCATATAACATCATAATCTACACTGGAAATGCTTTCCTATTAGTGTCTTCGGATCTCTAAAGAATTTATGAAATTGATAAATAATCACTCCCTCTCCAGAGATTTCTTTGTCCATGTAAAAAAAAAATGGTGCCATAAATATTTTTAGGTTAAGGCGGACACTTTAAGGGCAGTATATCCATACATTGGTAGTATTTGTGCATGGGAAACCACATCCATGTAGTAAAACCAAACAAGACCTTCAGCTCTAATTCAGTATATACAAAGTTGTGCTCTAAAACATTAAACATTATAAGGTTATGACAGGTAAGCTGCTGCAGACATCATGTTAGTGTTTCCTGGTAGTTAAATATTTCAACAGAATATTAAGAATTTCTAGAAAGATCATAGCATAAAACAGAGGACATCCTTATGACAGTGTATTTGTGTCCATGATGTCACCTCAGCTGGAATACTGTTTCCAGTTCTCTTTTCCATACTCCACTTCAAAAATGAGACAGTAGAAACAAAGAAGTTACAACAAAAGTCTGCAAAAAATGATCAAAATCATGGAATGATTCCCACAATGTGACACTAAATACACCAAGGAGAGATGTGAATGAGTTTGCAAAGCAGCTATGAAAATAAAAATAATAGTGGAGAAGGTGGTAAGAAAGAAAGTGGAGGTGGGGTAAAACCAACACTGGACTCAGTATGGAACCTTGGAGGACACCACTAGCGACAGGCCTTCAACTAGACCCCGTGCCACTTATTACAAACCCTCTGGGATCTACTGTTCAGACAGTGTCAATCCACCTCATTGTCCAATCTACCAGTCCACTGGTCTTTCAAGGGTACAATTAAAAAAAAAAAAAGTCAAACAAAAAAGCTCATTGCTTATATGACCCTTCTCCCATGCTTTATATGTCCACAGGGGAAAAAAATGAAAGAAAAAAATCATACAGTCCAGCATCAAACAGTTGAAGTAAAATCTCAGCAGACGTGGAATTCCACGTTCCACTGCGCTTTGTTCTTTTTTCCAGTCATCATCTTATACTATAAGATCCCACTATAGCTCTGAGCTACAGCCCCTCAACATAGAACACAAAAAACTGGAGAGAGAAGTTTCCAGAAAACAACAGTGCTCTTACCTTTCGGCCATATCCCTGTGGTTATTCAAATTAATTCCTGAAGCACTCTAAAACACAGGACTCCCACTCCCAGTTCCTGTACAAAGCCCTAACTCAAAGCCAAGTGAAGCCCTTCCACTGCCCTAAGAGGAATAGATCCTTTGAGCCCAGAAATAAGTGACTACCATCACTTATTACAGACTTTTCTGTAGGAGCTGTGTTGTGTTAATGTTCTACAAAATTTCAAATGAAGGGCAAATCTTATCAAAGAAATGTTGAGTAAAATAAACACAGTTCATATAACAATTTGCTTCCTCTGCTGTGAAAGACACTCTCATACCATTCAAGTTAAGGATTTTCCATTACAGTTTGCTCATCTCTTCTCTTTCAATTCTATAAAAAGAGAAATCACTAAGGAGCAGCTGCCTGTTCTTCAAGAGCAAAAACCAGCAACATAATCTAAATTCTGTTTTTCGTGCTATATAAGCATTTTCATTTCTTGACTTACATTTTAAACTCATTTAGCAGTAAACATATATTTAAAAAAGAAACCAAACATGTTCCATTTTCCACACAATCATGGTAAGTGGTTTAACACTGGAAAAGGACAAAATGCTTTTGATATCTAGAAGACAACTGACCTCAAACAAAAACTTTACATATTGTCACACTCTGGTGAGATTTGGTAGATACCTATCTATTGCTACCTTTATCTACTTATTTTTATCAATTGACTTTAAGGCAATCCCTATTAAGTCATTCCAGAGCAATATTTTACAAGTAGTGGAATTCTCACATAGATTCAATACAAAGCCCAAGTAGTGCAAATTTCTTTATTTCTAAAGCTCCTGTAATGCAGAAAAGGGCAAACCTCTTCAAAAAAACAGGGCAGAAGATGGACCACACTTGTCATGGAGCTTTTCAGGACCCAAAAGGGTTTCCTGAATATCAGAAATGTTTGGTATAAATGAGATTTTTTTTCCAATTACTCAGCCTAATTCAAGTTAATAAAGATCACTGCTGCTAATGCAAATTCTGTTCTTTTTAAGTACCTTTTCTAATTATCATTATTTTTAAACAAAGATGCATGCAGTGCTATATTCCCTGTATTTTTCTACCTTTGCTAGTTCTGCAGAAACATTTGTGCACCACAACTGGCTTACTCGCAGCAACAAATTTTCTTCTGGTTGACATTTTCCCCAACTTTTAGCTCTGTAGCTTTTTACACAGCACACATCGTGAAGCATTAAATACTTATCTCTAGTTATAAACACAAATTCACTTTTTCTTGGTTAAAGGTCACATAAGGAGTTGGGAGACAGTTCTTGTTTTCCTTTGTTCCCTATAGTGTTTAACATTGTCATGTTTTATCCTTTTTTCCTCTATAAGTTGAATAACACTGATTCTTTTAATTGCTTGTGTTTGTAGCTTATAATCTTTCCTCTTTCTTCCTGGAAATCTCCAGTTTAACTACTCCTGGTTTATACTGTGATAGGATTATGTATTCCTTGCAGTTGCAAAAAAGGTGATTAAATTATTCCTTTAAAATAAGAGCACAAAAACTACCAACAGAGTAAAAGCCTGATGACTGTAAAACTAGGATCCACGAGTTATGCATTTAAAAAAGCTAATGATCTGCATCAACTACGAATGCATCACTGAAATCAAAACGCTCTATTTCTATTTTTACTACAAAGTCATTGACAGAATAAAGAGTCTAAAAGTAGTGCAATATTCATGAATGATTTAGTATGAGGAGAAGATGCCGATTACATCAAGATTCAGACATCAGTATTTGTCAGCCAAATGGGACTGAAAGTTTCTTATAAATGAACCCTTAAAAACAATTGAAATAGAAAATGGAATAGCTATCAACATTTTTTATTCATTATCTATAGATAACCCAAAAGTCTGGTATGTTTTTCTTGTATATCATGATATATTTTCTTCTCTTTCCTGTAAGAGATAAAAGGATCTCCCTAACATGAAAAGAATAATCCTCAACTGAACAAATGTATAGTTTAAAAATCCTCTATCTCCACACTCTTATTCACTATAGAATCGTTGAAAATAAAATAAAGACAGAAAATGTATTAAACTCCCCTTTGGTAGAAATCTGACCCTGTCTCCCCGCCCTGTATTTCAGTAGAAAGGCACGGAACACACAGAAGTTAACAATTTAGTAACACATTTCATAATTTTATAATTTTAAGAATGGATTTCTGACATCTGGTTCAAGATACTCTAATCTGTCCCAGAAAACTTGAAATAGTTCTTTTAGACTTTTTTTTTGTAAATTTTTGTCCTGTTTGCTTTTCATTCGAAAATGGGACTTAGAACTACATATTGTATTCTAAAAGAATTAATTACTTAATTACTTGGCAGCTAAAAAATATCAAAATTAAATTGCTGACGCAAGTAGTATGCACGAGACAGTACGTATTGACAGAAATTATTATCACACATAGGACTTAATTATGTTCCACTGAGGTGCGCTTTCAGAAAAAAGTTGAACCGATCTGGATGTAACAAACAAATTTAGATCTAAAAATACACAAAACCCCAAGAAATTCTGCTGCAGAAAAATATGAAAATGGAAAAAGGTCAGCATAACCATCCAAGTAAGGGTAGGTCAAAGTGCAGTATCAATGATACTAGGATAAAGTAAATTCCATGCCCAAAGAAGGGGAAAGGCAGACGGATGAATATTCTTGAGGAAGTAAGAGGAGTTTCAACAAATTCCTAAGAAAAGAAAGTGACATGGTATACCTGAGGAACCAGAGCCATTAATTCACAAGAAAATAGATCAGAAAAACTCATAAAAAGGGGGGAAAAAACCGAAGCATTTCATTTAGGGACATTTTATTTAGGGACAAACTAAAAGCAGAGAAAAGGATTGGATTATACCACCACTAGGAAACTCAGGAATGGAAGTAAATTTTCCTAATATCAAGATCCACATCAAGACCTAAGAGAATAAAATGGAAAGGTTTGAAGAGAGTTTGTAAGGAAACGCACACAAGTAGTTGAAAACATGCAGCCCAGCACTTTGTAGATACCTTAGTAAAGTAACAGTAAGCTAAAGAAACACACAGCCATTTTTGAATACATCTAAATGAAATATCAAACCTCATCTCTACTCCTGTAATGCAACACTGGGCAATAATCTTAAGATTCAATGAGTTTTATGAATTAGTTTAAAAGACTTTTCTCCAAGTTCATGAATTACATCAAAGGAACTAATAGTTCTATCTCATCATGACAGTTCCCACTTGAGTTATTTCTTAAAATGAAAGAAATCTCTAAAGAGACTACCTATAACTTGATACGCTTTACTGAACCAACAGTTTGAAGATAAAATTATTTCACTTTCCTAAGCTACAGCCGAGGTTTTAAAATAGAATCAGTTTTGCTCCCTGTAGTCATTAAGGTCAGTGAATAACTGCCCAGCAGAAAACCAAAGGGATGTTACTTGTCAGTCAGACTGCACTGTGATTAGAACCAAGAGAGAGTCCATTTTTTTAACCATTTTTGTTGCATGCTAATTACATGGTGACATAAATAGAACTCTTGAAAACCTCACAAACAGGGACAGAGACAAGGCAGAGGTGTTTAATACATTCTTTGCCTCTGTCTTCAACACGGATGACGGACTGAGGGGGTCACAGTGCCCTGAGCTGGAGGACCACGACTGTGAGAATGATCAAGTCCCAGTCGACCCTGAAATTGTGAGGGATCTGCTGCTCCCTCTGGGACCTGATGGGATTCACCAAGAATCCTCAAAGAACCGGCTGATGACATTGCACAACTTCTCTCAATGATTTTTGAGCGGTCTTGGGAATCCAGAGAGGTCCCAGCTGACTGGAATCTGGTGAACGTTATCCCAGTTTTCAAGAAGGGCAAGAAGGAGGACCCTGGAAACTATAGGCCTGTCAGTCTCATTTCAGTGACTGGTAAAGTTATGGAGAAGATTATGCTGGGAGGTATTGAAGAACACCTGAAAGACAACATTGTCATCAGTCACAACCACCATGGCTTCATGAGAGGAAAGTCTTGCTTATCAAACCTGATTTCCTTTTGTGAAAAGGTAAGATATCTAGATGATCAAAGCCAGTTGATGTAATCCTTATTTGCATTTCAGTAAAGCTTTTGATACTGTCTCTCATAGGATCCTTCCAGACACAATGTCCAGCACACAGCTGGACATCCATGTGGTGGATGAGCAGTTGGTTCACAGGTTGAGGACAGAGGGTAATAGTGGATGGGGTGACATCAGACTGGCAACCTGTCACTAGTGGGGTTCCACAGGGCTCCATCTTGTGTTGGATTCCAAAATTTGGATATGAGAAAAAGAAAAAAACTGCTAGGTTTAAACAAAAGCCTTGGGTTGACAGAGACGGGGAAAAAACCTCCATCTAGAGTCCAGACAAGGATCCATTGATGTCATGGGTTTGGAATGTCCCGCCCAAGCCTGGAGAAACCATGCCCTGATCTCATCAGGCTTGTGCAGAAGACCTATTGTACCTTATTTCTCCCTTTGTGTTCCCTGAATGCCTGCATTCTGTAGATCTGAATACCTGTTCCCCCCTGTAAAATTCCCTAAGACAAAATGGGTTTTTACCTATGATATAAGTGCTAAGACCCAAAAGTTTGTAATTTAGGATTTCCCCTTTACCTCATCCCTGTAAAGTCCCTAATTGTAAGAGTTCTGCCCCCGATGAATATGTAAACCCCCTGTTGAATATGTAAACCCTAAACCCTTTAAATATGAACTTGTAAGTCCAATAAAGCATTCCAGTTTTCTGCCTCTGCTGGGATCGTCAAAGTTATTGACCTCCGCAACCCTGGGCCCTGTGCTCTTCAACATCTTCATAAATGACTTGGATGCAGGACTGGAAGGGATACTAATCAGGTTTGCATTGACACAAAACTTGGAGAAGCTGTTGACTCCCTCAAAGGCAGGGAGGCCCTGCAGAGAGACCTCAACAAATTAGAGGACTGGGCAGTCACCAATCATATGAAGTTCAACAAGGGCAAGTGTAGGATTCTGCACCTGGATGTACATAAAGACTGGGGAATGAGATGCTGGAAAGCTGTGCCATGGAAAGGGAGCTGGGGGTCCTGGTCGGTGGCAAGTTGAATCTGAGCCAGCAGTGCCCTGGCAGCCAGGAGGGCCAACCCTGTCCCTGGGGGGCATCAGGCAAAGTATTGCCAGCTGGTCGAGGGAGGTGATTGTCCCACTCTGCTCTGCACTGCTGTGGCCCCACCTTGAATATTTTGTGCAGTTTTGGGTGCCACAATGTAAGAAAGATATTACTATTAGAGAGCATCCAAAGGAGGGCAACGAAGATGGTGAAGGGTCTTGAGGGGAAGCCGTATGAGGAGCAGCTGAGGTCACTAGGTCTGTTCAGTGTGGAGAAGAGAAGGGGCAGGCTCTGAACTCTTCTCTGTGGTGACAGTGACAGAACCTGAGGGAATTCCTGAAGTTATGTCAGGGGAGGTTTAGCTTTGATATTAGGAAAAGGTTCTTCACCCAGATGGTGGCTGTGTGCTGGAATAGGCTCCCCAGGGAAGTGGTCACAGTACCAAGCCTGACAGAGTTCAAGAAGCATTTGGACAATACTCTCGGGCACATGGTGTGATTCTTTGGGATGGTCCTGTGCAGGGCTAAGAGTTGGACTCAATCCTTTTGGGCCCCTTCCAACTCAGCATATTTTGTGTTTCTGTGAAAACAGAATAGTTCCATTTGTATCTTTTAACCCAAAGACACTATTTTCATGCCTTCCAGTTCTTTTCCATAGCTGAGATGACATCCTTTTACCCTCTCCTGAGAAATGTGACTGGTCTCTATTTAATACCAGTGGACAAAAAATTGCCAACAACTACACATGGAGTGACAGAATTTAGAGGGTGAATTAGAAAACCTGAGCTTGTTCTGGATAACTCCAAAGTAACAACATTTGCAATGGTGTATAAAATCTTTTTTTGAGTTAGTTGAAAAGTCTTATTTAATCTCCACTTTTTATATTTCGTTGTTTTACAACAAAAGAATGAAAACAAAAATAGTTTCAAAATGACAGTGAACTTTCTTATTTATAAAATCTCTTGGCTACTAATTTTGGTTCATCCATTTTGATAACCCTGAAATTATACAGCCAGTTTTTCTTAAAAAAATACCCCACATCAGAAAAACCTCATACAAAAACTCCTGCAATGTTCCCCCAGTTTCATTAACCATTTAATATCAGCACAACTGCTTGGACTGATCTCTAAAAACTGATGTCCTGTTTGAAATTTCTGAGTGGCTCACTCAATGAAATCAGCTGCACGATAAGTCTCCTGAGTTATGATAAGCAACTAAGTCATGCAGCTAAATCACATCGACATGGATTAACTGGAAATGAAATTTATTTACGATGAAATTGAATCTGAATATAGTGAGGTTACTTTCAGAAACAAACTTGACTTGGCAGGAAAAGTGTATGAAAATAAAGCTGTTAAATGCAGAAGAATGGAAACATCCATAGGTAAAAGTGTAGCATGCTAAAGACTTACAAAAACCATAAGCAAATAAAAACTACCAACTGCAGATAGAAAAAACGAATGACAGTTGTGTAAAATTACACTTTCAGCCAGAAATTCCAACCTTTTTAAACTACAAACTAGTAACAAATACTAAAGAGTCAGCACAAAGATGGCAAAAAAGACTCTGATGATGAAAGATATGTTTCCTTGGGTTCTTCAATAATATATATATATATAAAATTAATAAAACTGCAAAGAGCAGATTCTGATATGGGAAATAAACAGACCAGCAATTCAAAATACGTATCATAGCATGTTCATTTTGGTAAGGAAAGTTTTTAACTAAAATTTCTGATACAAAGAATAAAACTCTATAGCTTGTATTCAAAGACAGATAATTTTAAGTGAATCAGGAGAACAAAAAAATCTATGATTAAAAGCAAAAGCTTAAACAGGAACACATATATTTTTACGGAACAAATGAAAGCAAGTATGTAAAATCTAGTTATGTTGTATTACAAATACATCATACCTACCTGTAGAAAATTCAGGTATTATGTGCAAGCGATGACCGATCTTTATCAAGTAATACAGAACATGGATCTACATGGAAAGTGTTCTTCATGTGTGCCAACCAGGTTTCACTTTCAGTGGTACTTTCAGGGGTTATTTTAAATCAAATACTATTAACTGGTTGGACAAGCTAGAAAGAGTGCCAAGCTCCTTGCAAATTCCTCTTAAAATAAACAACACGCAGTAAGAGGCTATGTAGCATTTTACTGCCTCCCTGCAAATGATCTCTACATTTTTCTCAAAAATAAATTTGGAAACCGTTTTCAATGACATTCTCATATTAACTGAGATATTCATGGAGCAGATATTTTGACTAGAAGCTAAAAAGCTAAAAAATAAGGATGAAAAAGTTGTGCACATGGAAGGTGAATTTATATCACAGAAAAATCTCCAACATGTTGATATAATTAAGCCTCTCTTATGAGTTAGAAATCCAGACTAGTCACACAAGATATTTCAGTTTCTCTAGCCTTCTTCTGCAGTCAATAGGGAAAGACTCTTCTTGAAGGCAATGCCTCATTTGGGGGCTGATCTTGCTCTCTAGAGGGTAATCTCTTGCTCCCTCTTTCTACACTGACTACAGAAAGAAATTAGAAAGATCAGAAATTAGCAGCACACCTTTGTTAATAAACTCATTCCATACTAAATTAGTGTGTGGAAAGATTGGAAAGAGCAATTACTTTAAAGAATTAAATATTGTCCCAGGTATAAAGCTCTAGTGAAATATTTCAAGTTTAACAAAGAAGCCAGGATACCTGTTAATGCTGGATCATCAGCAGGTTAGAAGGTTTCTTTCATGGTGATTAAACAGTGGCATAGTTTCTTAAACAGTTACTAAAGCAAAGTGAAACTGTTCTTACTGACAAAATAATACCAGAAACTTGTCTTTATGCTTGACAAATATTTATCATTTGAAATTTACTGACAGCAAAACAAATTAACCATTAGAAATCAGTTTATAAGAATTCTAGTGCAATTACTTGTTAAGGTCTTTTTAGGCTTTTAAAGTGAGGCAAACTTGCAGAAGTACTCCTAAAAATGAAATACTATGCCAGTAAGAAATTATTATTGCAGAAAAATTTCAATGACACCTTTCAAAAACTATATTAAGAAGGTGTAGGAAGGGAAATTGTGACTCATCTACCATCCTGTCCTGTAAAAAAAAAAAGTTATAAATATATAAATTCTGAAAAATTCCAATGGGAAACACTTTTTTAGGAGCAGTGATTCTGAAATTTATGAAGATTACAGCGATAGAGAACATGTTTAAGTCAAAATCTAACTAGCTTCTTGATCCAAAACCAGAGGTAAACCTAGACATTACTCACAAACCAGTCTGACCAAACAAGACACAACATTAGGTATCAAACGGAGTTTAGCAACCTGCCAAAATAACAGCCTGTGTTAAGGCTGTATATCCTTCCTTGCTGCACAAATAAAGGACACCTAAAAATCCAAGGCAATAAACTGAGTTAGCATTTTTGAGGGACTGCTGTAGGCAGAAATAACTCCTTCACTGAGGAAGTGACTAAAGGAAGGTGGTGAAAGGCAAGAATAAGATATAGAGAACACTAAACAGTCAAATGTAAGAACTCAACTCTGAAGTTCATCAGGGCAACATATCTCTAATCTCCCAATAAGAAGCGATGGAAAGACCAAATTACATTCAATGCAAAACCCCTGGAAGACTAGTGTATACCTGTGTGTGCTGGCTATCACCAAAAATTAGCATCACCAACCAGGAGAAGGAGGGAAACTGAAAACAAGTTATGGCAGCCAATAAAGGTAATGATGTTGACTTCTCTTCTGTGGCAGTGGGACTGATCTCTGAATGAGATGAGGGGTATGTGTGTGTTTTGTTCATATAATTATATATTTTATTTATATAGATATATATACAAGTAAATATATAAATAAATGTGTTTTACCAACAATTTCGTAACAACTTTGTCTTAAAGCTTAGTAGTAGTGCAGCTGCAAAACCCTACAGAAATATAGGAAGCTTGATCAGGAAGGCTAGGGAGAAAAAAAAACCCACACCTTTTGGCTATGTAAAAGTCACCTTCCTTCTGTATCAGCCACCTTGGCTAAATAATAGAAAAGTCATTTTATTGATGTTTTATTATCTTTTAAGAGCAAGCACAGGGACTCTGTTCTCTTTCCAATGTTCTGTGTTACTCAGGGCAAAAATGCAAATTCTTGATCCATTGGAAGCTAGCCATAGGTATGGATGAATTAGTCAACATCCACAAGGCAGATCAGAAGGGCTGGTTACTGTTTTTTTCTCCAAGAAAGGTTTAAACAGTTACCTTTATTTGTTCGCACCCAAAATTTAACAGTAAAATCTGTCAAATACTCTCGATTCTTCAACTTAATTCTTCCCCAGCAAATGGCAAATGTCCTTATCCTCTAAAGGCAGAAAACAGCGACATCATCACCAGCAAGGACATTATGGTCCCAATTATATGTTGCACTGCTATGCCTGGCAGAACTTGGGAGCTGTTTGATGTTCTTTTGTCTTCCTGAGTTGGCAGAAAATAAAAGTCTGAAACATGAATTTCCCTACCCTCGGTTAATCTAATTGGGTTGTTCACTCATTCTAAGTGCCAGCATTAACTGTTCAATGATCCTATTTTGGAAAGCAGTTGTGAGAGGAAGTGGAACTGAAGCACAGGAGGATCAGCTGGGAGTTCTCAAAAGCAATAAAACACAGGAGGGAAAAGTAAATGAGAAACAGAGGATGAACTGGAAAGAAAATGCTCAGAATGCCAGGAGAGAAAGAGACAATAAAAAGCAGCTCTAAAATTGGCTTTCCAGGTCTTTGTGACATTCAGTCTCACCGAGACATTTGCTCTGTATACCAGCAGTACATTTAGACATTATTGTTTATTTCAGCTTCTTAAGAACTTTCTACTCGCTTTAGTGGGAAATCTGTTATGAGGCAGAAGTGGACAGTTCCCAGGTTGTGTACAAGGGTAGAGGTCACCTTCCCATGAGGATGTGTTCAGTACCAACTTGTAATGCAGAAAGCCATTTTAATTTTTGTTAAGTGAAAACAAAATTACAAATGTTTACAGTGCTCTGGGCATAAAGTCAAGCAATAATTTTCTTAAAAAAAATACTTTCTTTTCTGGAACTTGCCAGAGCAGAGAAGGCATAATAAGCTCTTGACTTTTGGGGGCAAGTTGATTTGTCTGTGGGAGAAAAAGTACTCAGTTATATGTGATGAGATGACATGCAGGAGAGAAAGTAGAAAACTTTATTGGTTATAATGAAAAATACAAAAAGATGGGTGTGGGTTTGCTGCAACTGTTGCAAAATCCTACTTACTAGGACATTATTGGTGCAACAACAGGAGAATTTTACAATATTTGCTATCAAATTTATTTTTCACACTGCTGGCAGCACCAGTCAGAGATTAATCAACATTGCCTAGTAAGACAGACAAGTGTTCAGTAAGCAAGTAGGAGAAACTGAGCTAAGTATTTAACATGCAAGAGTAGAAGGCCTCTTTCAGATGCGTTATGGTACCATGAGGAAAGCTGTGGGTTTGCAGGCACGTTTTGGTTCTAACATACTGAAGCACTGAGTGATAGACACCGAAAAAGAATTTTTTTTTTATGGCTGCAAAATTAAATTAATTCCAGCAAGTAAACCTTAACTAAGCATTGCAAAGGAAAAAAGATAAACATCCCCCTTTGACATTCAGCTAAAAATTTTCTTGACTTCAGAGTTTTGCTGATTATTAAAAGGAATGACAGAAAAAGCAGGTGTCATATGTTGTTTGTAAAGAAGGTTTTGATTGTCAAGGGGGCATCTTTTGGTTCCTTTGATATCAGAAATGGAAAATTTCTACTTCAAGTATTAAGCTACAGCACTAAAAACAAATAAGATGGTTGAATCAAGGTGACATACATAATCTATCATCTGAAAACATGACTGAGTAAAAAAGACAAATGTACTTTATCAAGGTAAAAAATTGTTATTGTTAGAAAAAGAAAAGAGAAAAAAACCTGATCAATATTTTCATACATGGAAAATGTATAAATGTATAAGATTTTTGGCCTACAGACCTTTTTTATTTAATTTAGTATTTACATTGCACTTATTTGGAACCAGTTGTGATTAAAATCTTCCTAAATTCTTTGGTTTAGACAAAGGCCATGACAATTTGCTGATTATAAGAAATATGTTATTATTTACATTGATTCTTATCTAATTACTTAAACCCAAATAATTTTACCAGCAATTAAAAATGCAAGAACATGCTAAACTTTGTGGGACTACAGAGAGATCTAATTTTCTGAGTACTTTTTAAATAGTCTTAATGTAAAACCACAGTAAGTGTATTGTATTTTGCTTTCTTGATCCAGAAGAAAGGAAACTGAATATTCAAAAACTCTCACACATACACATCAGTAAAGATTTCCTCCTTTATTAGGCTCTTACCATAACTTGGCCCTATGATTTCAAGTTACCTCAGCTAAATTCCTACTTACAAATGGTGAGAATGTTTCTGGTAAAATATCTGAAATTAAGTTAAATTGCCATAAACTAATACTGACAGCAGGAAGGGGAGGTGGAGGGGGAAGAATTCAAAGGATTTTTTTCAGTCATTTTCTCAGAGGAGATTCAAATGTCACAACAGGTAAAGTACTTCTCTGGTCAGAACAACAGACACATATTATTAGCCCACATGATTTCTTTAGCCTGCTCTGTAAAAAAAAAAAAAAATCAACAAAGCAAAAAGTTAAATACCTTATTTAAACACATGCTGCCTTGTTCTCAAAAAAAAAATTAAAAATCTAGGCAATTAAAACTAACATGAAAAAGCAAAAACAACACAAAAAGGACAAAGTTGCTTGCTTTAAATAAATAAGCTGACAAAGCTTATTTATCAGAATTTCATTCAACAAAGTAGATTTACTCTTCAGTGCCAAAACAAATTTGGTAAGAAATTTGTGTGGGTGTTTTAAGCATGTATTTATTTTTTACAAGTGCAATAGATTTTTCCCTTGAGAAAACATGTAATATAAATTCATTCAATTAAGTAAAAATTAGTTAGAAACTCAGGGGAAAGAAATTTCATCATTTTCAGTAGATTTTCTCTCAGTCTTAAAACTATTCTACTGGTTATTCTAAATATACTACCACTAAAGTAAATAAAAGATAAAAATGATGGATATCAATAAAACAGATTGGGTACCCAAGCAGTCAGTAGGAATCTAATTCCGATTTGATTTTATTTTCAGTAAGGGTATATGTCATATGAGAACTTACTGAGAAGCACCTGAAACTCCTTGAAACCAAATCCATTATCTTTTCTGGTGTTTTCCTAGCAAGTTGCTTTTCATTTTTCAATCTCTTTCCTTGCTAACAAAATCCTTTTTGATTCTGTTTTCACTGTAAGAAGAGCAGCAATACCTGCCTAACCTTCCTGCAATAGCTACCACACAGTTGTTTTAATGCCAAATGCTGAAAACTGACAGAGGAAGTGAGATACTTTTAAATCTTCCCTTTACAGAGTACGTAATTCACTGCTTGTGAAGTTCCTGTCTGTAAGACAGTTAACAGTCTAGACAGTTTTCTTCTTCATCTCTAGCCATTAGAAAGTAATACAGAGAAGAACCACCATAACTTGGATTTAAAAAGCCCCTAACACTGTCAACAGGGAGCACAAGGAACAATGCACCTTCTCTACTGCTTTTCCCAAGAACAGTTGGGGAAAAAAAGGCACTAGGAAGAGACAAGCAAACACAAATATACCTTCATAACATCTAACTTTCACCTCTATTTGTCAATGGCGTGGTAGCAAACAGTCTCTACAGGGTTAAGACGAAGGACAGGTAGGGTGTGAGGCCTGGAGGAGCATCAAAGGTCTTTATATCCGGCTCCCCGTGTGAGATGGACAAGAGAAGGTCGTTCAATACTTCCCACGCCAACGTCCAACCTCCTGTACATAACCCAGAACATGCTGTTCAGAAGACATCCAGTCACAGCAAAGCTCCCACAACCCAGGAAACTGCAGCTGGCCCTTGCACAGAAACAAGATGTCTCCTCATACATACATTTGAATTTTTGTAGCTGACTAGGGATCACATTACGTTTTGCCTGCTAAGTCAGAGAAGGTCAGTAACATTATAAATCATCTCCTTGCATACAAATCAAGTTCTCTAAATCCTTATTTGATCTCTGAGAAACTAGATTGAAGAAAGAACATGAAAAAAATTGCCAAAATGTTCCCAGACAGATACAGCACCATTTCCATAAATTTTAATTTTATGGTCTTTTAATACATGTAATTTTTGAGTCCTCAAACTATTCTTCCTGCAGTTTCTGCAATGTAAGGACTACAGATAATCCAGTAGTTCCACTTGTGCTGGAGTCAAAAGCAAAACCATCTTCTTTATTCTGTATTTTCTTGCATTTACTTTATTAAAACCATGGAACCATGTGTTCACTTCATCTAGCAAGACTGCTCAAATGACTTCAAAGTAACTGATGTTGAGTCTCTACAAGTCTTTACACTTGATATGCAAAATGTATATAAAATTAGGATTTATTTTATCATGTTTAATCCAAAGTAAGCTTTCAACACCATTGCATTACATGTCAATAAAACTCCCTCTCTTTTACAATAAAGAAGAAATTCTAAACCTTAGAATTCTAAACTCCATACATGTGGGTGACATTCAAGGCAAATCAGACTTGAAAAACCCTACCATAACACAGAATGGAAAAGGCGCTGACATCAAGAACTATAGAAAGACTTGAAAAGACAAAAATGAACATTATGAAGACCAAAAGCATGAAATGCTTGAGAATGTACTTTTAGCATGGCTTTTGGTATGAAAAGGAGTATTCTTGTTTTAAAGATCACAAGCATTTCCTTTCACAATTCACATTCTGTCACAGAATGATGCACCAGAATTTTTTCTTACATCAAAAATTAAGTCCCATAATGTTGGACTATAGCTCAGCAGGTACCTAGTTCCTCTTCTTGTAATCACACACTAAAATCAACAGGCGACAAGGAAACTAAATAGCAGTGAAGAGACTAAATCTGTAGCACAAATTGGTATATGTGCTCTGCATATTTTTCCAAAATGACAGCCCTGAATGGTGCCTTTTCTCTTCTTGCCTTTTTCCATTTTTATTACGCTGACTTGAAAATTTCTGATTTCACTATTTAGCTAAAGTGTAGACTAGGTGCAACCTCTCGAGTCAGAATCTAGTCCCTTGCTATTACAGGTCTGACTGCTCTTAATAAGAGACAGGTCCAGACCATCACTACTCTGCTGATGACAAACCTTCTAATTTTCAACACACATACATGAAAAAAGTTGTGTAAATTAAAAGGTAATTTCGTTTTCTTCCTAATTTATGTAGAGAAAGCAATTAGCCTTTGCAGATAACTCTTGGAAGATTTGCCCACTGAGCACTTTAAACAGATTACAATGCATGGTTCAAAAAGATAGGAAGTAAACTAATGTTAGGCTTGCAGAGGGAACAGAAAGATCTCGAAAAATCGGCCAATAGAGTCAGTCACAAAACTTAGGCTATTTTTTCCACAGAGATTCTTACATTGCACTGGAGACTTTAAACTACTTAATGAACAGAGCAGCAGTACAGACTTATCAAAACGGTGAAGACAAGCTGCTCTAACAGTCTTCAGGCTTAGTCTCTCCTCTGGCAGATGGGAAAAAGCAGGTTCAGGCAGGGATTGTGTGTGTTGTGGCCTTACTGCTTGGAAAGCATTTGTTGAAAATATTAATCCAACATGAAATTTGTTGATTATTTTCATCTATTAATCATATTTTGTGTCTTTGCAAGGGTATAAGTGAGGAAAAAGTAGTGTATTACTTGGCAATGAAATAAATTGATATTGCCATGGAATTTAACGGCTGCTACTGCAAAATACAGAAGTTGCTAACAGAGAATTTGATGTCATCATGCAGCAGAATACAAATGATTTCAGCTACATTTCAAAATACCTGTATTAAAAACTTCAATTCATAAATTGCTTGAAAGATCTTCAAATCACATGTGCATTACCATACTCTGACCTATTTATCCATGAGTAGATATCATCATTCAAACCAAAGCAATTCCTAGTCAAAAAGCTGAAAGATCATTCTGTGCAAAAACAAAACTAAACTACCTCCCTCTCCACATATACAGAATTGTGTATAGCCAACATTAAAAGTCTCCAATTTCTCATTTTATGATTCCCCAAGTAGATTCAGACAACTCAAACAAAATCAAACAAAACCCCAAAACCAAACAGAAATCCCACCACAACAACAACAATAGCAAACAAACACCAAAAAAATAGAAAAAATAACCACATACCCCTCTGTCATATAGAAAACACATTAGAAATTGATAGGCATTGTGATTTTTTTTAATATATTTTTCAATTTGGACTACTACAAAAATAATGAAAGTCTCTTTCAGAAAAAAATCACCACTGTTTTACTGGTAAGCAAATATAGTGTAGAAGAAGGATGTTAATCATGGTAATAATAATATATAAGGGAAAGAGATATAAATACTGTCTGAGTTTTAGTCACACTGATCTTGACAAGATTATGGGGAAAATAGAGGAAGAAAAAAGAGGGGCTTAGCAATAATTAACTGAAACACAGAATCATAAATGCACATAGAGAGAGAACACAAAAGAAAAGGGGTCATGGAATTGAGTTGAACTGTGTTGTGTTTTTTTAGTAACCACATTTGATCAAATACCATGATTGCATGACCCCCACTATTAACAGTGAATTGAAAACTCTTTAAAATGAGTTTACTGTGGGTCCATAACTACCAAAATATTTGACCTTACTGAAACAAGCAATCAAACCAAATAGCCAATCCAGCAGACATATTGTTAATGATCAGTAGAGACGAAACGCATTTATGTTCCTAATGACGACAATGACCCTTGACACTCAATAATTTTAAACTGACATATGTGTATGTACTGAATACTACCAGGTTCACTTAAGTGCCTAAAAAGCTAAGCATGTAATCACTTTGCTGAATCAACACCTTACATAACAAGTTTATTTTTATCAGATGCATATCAAAGAGTATACTCTTTGAGACAACTTTGAATTTGAATGCTGACAGCCTGGCTTCCCTGACTTAAAAATTTCCAGACTTCATGGTTTATTTACAGAAAAATTACGAATGTAAGTTTTCGATTAAAAGGAATGAATTAGATAATAGAATAATACTTGCTTAAATGTTGTGTCACAATACAATGCACTAGAATGAGAGATCCATTTTTCTCAACTATTAATTTGCATTGCTTGTAGATTGGCTTGTCTCACAGAGGCAGTATTTTGTAATGGCTAGAGAATTGTGAAACAAACTTCAAGTGAACAAAAATGGGTTCTGTTTCTTGATTGTTGGTGTCTTTCTGTCTAATTTTCAATAAATGCAAATGCCATGCCTCAATTTACTTAGTACCAGAAAGAGTTTTAATTACTTTTAGGTGTCACTATCTACCCAAATGTGACTGATTGTCAAAAGATAAATTTGTGAAATTGAGATTCAGTAATCAGCAGTATAGAATATGGGTAGTTTACTGTTTCATGTCAACAAAGCTGCCAACCTAAATTACCAGTGTAATAAAGCACTGTTTCACATGCTGCATGTGCATAGACGAGATGGATAAGTGGGGACCTGCTATCTGTTTTGGAACTTCTTGCCTAGGGAAATGAAGCTTAGTTGCTCTGGTCATATGTTTCTCTGAATCTCAGACACCTGTTTTCAACAAACTTCATACAAGTTCTTGACCAGGTGGAGGGGGGAGCCCTTGTCAGCCTCCATCAATGACAGAAAGGCTGAAACACTCATGTAGCCCTATTTACAGTGTTACTTCAGAATTCAGGACAGAAGGGACCCCCGAAGATCAAAGAGGTCAACTCCCTGCATTCAGCAGAATCTTCTAGATGAGGTAGCTCAGGGTCATGTATAGTCAAATTCTGAACATCACCATGGACGAAGATTCAAAAACCTCTCTGGGAACCCGTTCCAGTCTCTGATCATGGTAAAAAATAAAATAAATTTCTTTATATCTAACCATATTGCAACTTATGTTCATTGCTTCTTGTCCTACCATTGTACACCTCAGGCTGGAAAGCTTGGCTCTACCATTCCTGTGCTTCCCATTGGGTTTTTCTCATTTTATCATTTGGGAAAAAAAGAGCTTTTTTTAGTAGCAGCTATAGTAGGAACAACTTTCTGAGGCAAAACTGATTGAAAAAAAATTAAAAATAACCATGTTGAAAATTATAACATCTTTGAGGTAACAAAAACAAATGCTATTCCAGGCTTTCTTCATTTCAACTCATGGCCACAGTTTGGTAAAAAAGCTCTCTCCATCTCTTGAAAGTTCAGTATAAGTATACCATATAGAAAGAAACTGTTTTACCCCGGAAACTGGAAAGATTTGAAAACAAAACAATGTTTTAAATGCCGGTTTCTTTTCTTTTAAAGGATTTCCAAAATGTGTATCTGTTTTCCCAAGGGCAACAAAGTCTCAGTTTGTAAGTACCTTTGTATTAAAAGATTTTTCAGTGGCAAGCAGCTCCTTGACAGACAAAGTTACAAAGACAAATGACTGGAGACCGAAGCTAAGCAAGGCCTGACTGGAAATATTTTCAGAGAGAGTGCAATTAATCAATAGAACACCTCACCTAAGGGTATGCTGGATTCTCTGTAGAACATTTTAAATAAAAAATGGATGTCTTTTATAAAGATTCAGTCTAGCTTAGCCATAAATTACTACGATGTACAAAGAGGTACAGTAGATGAAAAATTTTGGCCTGAGTTTTAATTGAATGTCAAACTAAATGTTATACTAGCTGCTTCTGGCCTGAAGATCTTGGACTCTGCAAATAAACTATTTTCAACTTTTAGAAAACAGCAGTTTCAATAAAAGTTTTTAAGGCCCAGTTTTAGAATGAGTAAAGCCTCAGATACACAATTAGATAAGCTCTGTGTGATAACTCCGCCCACAGTCTCACATTTCAGCTCTCTGAATATTTGGGATACTGGTTGCAAGAGAACTCTTTAGGCTTCTAAAGATACAGGAGTAAAAAACTGAGAAACCCAGCAGTTGCATAGGAACAATATTTACCGTGTACAGATGACAGAGAAGGCATCATCCTTTCCCCTTCAGTTAGCTTATGCTGCTCACATCACAGAAAGAGAACAAGGATCTGCTGTATGCTTGCAGTTCTGCCAGGCCAGTGCAAAGAAAGAAGAGGTTTCTGCCTGGCAAAACAGTTGCTGCTGAGGACCCAGCGTTCATCACATTGTACAGATTCACACGGGTCCTGTGGGTAAGCAACAATTTCTAGAGGAAGAAGAGTTAGTTGTGTTCCCAGAGCACACATGGCTCTTGGTTCTTCAGTAGGTCAAGAGAGGTGATTCTTCCCCTCTACTCTGCTCTCGTAAGACCCCACTTTGAGTACTGCATCCAGGTCTGAGGTCTCCAGCACAGGAAGGACATAGACCTGTTGAATAAAGTCCAGAGGAGGGCCACCAAAGTGATTAGAGGGATGGAGAACATCTCCTACTGGAAAAGGCTAAGAGAATTGGGATTGCTCAGCCTGGAAAAGAAAAGGCTTCAGGGTGACTCTACTGCGGCCTGCCAGTACCTGAAGGGAGCCCACAAGAGAGATGGAGAGAAACTTTTTACAAGAGTATGTAGTGATAGGACAAGGGGCAATGGTTTCAAACTAAAAGGTTTAGATTAGATACCAGAAAAAAATTCTTTACTGTGAGGGTGGTGAGGAACCCGAACAGGTTGCCCAGAAAAGTTGTGGATGTTCCATCTCTGGATTTGGTAAGGCATGGTTGGATGAAGCTCTGATTAACCTGGTCTAATGAAAGGCATCCCTGTCCATGGCAGGGGGGTTGGAACTCACTGATCTTTAAGGTTCCTTCCAATCCAGGCCATTCTATGATGTTATGATTCTATGATTCTTCCTTGTGGAATCTGGCTCGTGCACTCCAACACCTCCCCTCGCTAAGAGTCAAAGCATGGTAAGTGGAGACAACAGTACAATTTTTTTTAAAACCATACTCCAGATCTGAACTAAAATGCTAATGGAGATACTGCCTTAGAGTCTTAGCCAGCTGGGCCCAGATGCAGTCTAAAAAGCACAAGGGCAATTTTCCTGAAAGGCCGCCTCCATGTCTTCACAGCTGCAGAAGAATCTGTGATGTGTCTGATGCCTTGGGGCATCGAGACAAGCTTTTCTTCACAATACAAAAGCTAAAAAATGACTAATGATGGAAACAGAGTCTATCTTTTTATGTGATTTAAGGAACTGGTGTTCAAGCATTTAATAAGATCATTTCTTTTTTACTTTAAGAACAAAGGCAAAAATAAATTGATATAATTCCTTCATCTCCCTGCAAGCTAATGTGATTTGTAATACTATTTCCTTCCTATCTTTCCCCAGAAAACACCTTCACATGAACACATTTTCCACTTGAAAATGAAAAATATTCTGTTTGTTGAAAAGCCAAATATTGGGTTTTTTACTGAAAGACAATTTCCTGCCTCTAGACTGTATGCAAAAATGAGGACAGAGTCACTAAATTCTTTCATTATGGATTTCTGACAAACAAAAAAAAGCAACCAAGTTATTAAAAGATCTGAGCAAAGAACTTAGTCAGTCATGGTTATTCTTTTTTTTTTTTTTTGTGGCAATTACTTTATCTTGTGTACAATGAGCTGTTAATAGCCACTACAGTGATGTTTCACGCAATTTCCAGATGAATAATTTCCTTCTAAAACTTTTTCCTCAATTTAAGACACTAAGTAGCTTTCTCCATTATCCAAGGTAGGCTTTGTCATTTTTTTGCAAAAGGTAATTTTCCATGTTTTCATACTATAAATGATAACACTGCATTTTTCCTCTAAGAATATCTGTATTCAACTGACTTCTAGATAAGACTGGACAGAATAATTTTAAGGATCTAGAGTGACCTTGTATGAATGACAAGGCAAAGGATTTCCCTAAATCGCATTTTCTTTATCCTACAGCATAGTTTTAGAAAAACACTTGCTCTTGACCTGCTAGCAAGGTAGAATTGAATGAAAGCTTCAGTAAATTGTTATATTAAATATTTCTGCTGTTAAAAATGTATACCTTATTTCTAACCTTATTCCACTTATTTCAAAGCTTTGAATTATGTTTGATGTTTCTTTTTAGTCTGAAGTGGTTAGTTTTTATATGGTTCAGCTGACAAAATTTCACCATCATATGTCTGAGGGTTTGAACAGAATCCTTGGAATCTCTCATTATAAGAAGACCTTTTTACTGCATTTTAGCTATTTGCATAGTTCTTCTGTGAAAATTTTGGAATTTATTGTCTTCAGATATGGGCACCAGAACCAGGTATGGAATTTATTCTAAAAATTCCCCTATTTATCTGCCTATCCATCCAAGAATCCTGTTTTGTTGAGTGCAGCATCACACTGTGATGATAGACCAATTATCTACCGAGATCATAATTTCTTTTTCAGGAACACTGCTTTCCAAAAGAGAGGAGTATAATCCAGAAGAGAGGAGTACGAAATGTAGGAAGACGTTGTTCTCTCACTAATCAGGATCACTCTGTGCTAGTGACTTAGTTTTGTTACTTCTAATTCCCTAACCTCTGCAAGGCAAATGCCTCTATTACTTAGAAACTAACTCAATTTATAAACGTGAGGATTTTTTCTCAACAGAAAATATAATTTCCAAACAGGACAAGTTTGGCAGGAGGTAATTTTTCATAAACTTGTATGCATCATTTTTCTCTTCCCTCTGTCTGCTCATTATTAGTCAAAAACCTGCATCATGTGTTCTGTTTTGTAGGACTCACTTCAACCTGTATCAACTCAAACTGTCCTTTACAGTCTTTTAACATAGTAGTGAAGTGTTGGGTTCCTTCTAGTTCTTTGAAGTTCTTTGATAGTCCTAGATGATAACATTCATGACAAACAGTCACAAGGTTCTTTGACCAATTTTTCAGAAAACTTAAATACAAATTTATTTAGAACAACTGGTTCTAAAGTACCTAACTATCATCCTCACAAGTTACTGCAGAAAAGCTTATAGCATTTTTTTTGTCATCTGTTTCCCTGAAAAAGACATAGAAAGCACAAGATTATTAAAGCAACTCTTCTACTGTTTATACATTGTTACTGACAACATTATTTCCTCCTAACACTTAACTAGTATCTGTCAGATTTCTTTAGTTCCTGATATACTTAAACATAGCTTATTGCTATTCTCGTTTCTCTTACCATCCTGGAATTACAGAATAGTTTAGGTGGGGAGGCACCTCCAGAGATTGCCTAGAACAAATCTCTGCCCAGAGCAGCACTAATCACATCAGACTGTTCAAGAACTTATGTTCCAGACATTCCTACCTTCTGATTACCCTCAGTTGTTATCACTTTCTCCTTTTTAATTTTTTTTCATTAAATGTCATACAGTATGCTAGTTAGTTTTTCCTTTGTTTGGTTTTTATAATCAGGAAAGCCTGTAGATGTCTGGATATGGAACAATATTATTAAACAATTTAAATTATAAACTGTAGTAATTTAAACACAAACCTCTACTTTCAACAATCCTTTTTCTTTGTTGTTGTTGTTCAAGAAGTTGCCATTTCTAACATATTTTATCCAGACTAAAGTCCTCTATCATACATCCTCATTTTCTCCTGTATATATCAGAACTACATCCTGAGTTCATCATCTTGTTTTCTACCATGATCTAATGGTTTTCAGCAAATATCAGGTAATAACTTTACAATGATTACATGCTTCATAATTCTCTAATCTGAAAGTAATCTCTTAAATATTAATTTTCTTTTCAAAAGGTCACTGACATCGCAACAAGAAATGCTATTTTTGAGTGATACCTCTTATGTTTTGCTCATTTAATCTTTCTTAAAGAGGCTGTGACTGTTGAATTTACTCCAATCATGGAGTAAATTTTACAGTCTAATCATGTCAATCTTTCAAGTAGAATTCAGTAATACATAAGATTGAATTTATATTTATATATGAGGAATTATAGTTATTTTCATTTGAAACTCAAGTGCAAACAAGTAAAGAATGTATTGACCATTTAACCAACTATGCAAAATATAATTTTGCATTAAGATAGGTAGACTTTCTCTCTTCCCTATATTCTTTTATTATTTTCAGTGCAGTGATCTTTTGACCATCTTCATCAAGCTATCTCCCTCTGAATATCCATCCTCGTTTTAGTGAGGAGGAAGCCATACAATTTATTCAGTCTCTGCTTAGGACAGAAAGCAGCCATTGTTTCAATACATTATTACTGTAGATTTCTGCCTGCTCTCTTCTTTGGTTTTTGGGCTTGACAAGATCTTTTGGCTGTCATATTTTTGTATTGTTAGAGTTGTGTAGTAAATTACAAAGAGGCTCAAGAATTTTCCTCTTAGAGCAATAACTTTAATACTTTACTAACTATGGCAAGAGAGATCACTTTGAAAAGACTATACTATTCTCTAGAAATACATGAAGCTAGAATTAACAGTTTCAATACATAGGCAATTGCCAAGAATGTCAACACTTTCAGAATTATAATGTGTGAGAGATAAACCATCTTTAGCCTTTTAAACCCAATAGGAACCACCATGGTTCAGCAATCTCAGAATCACAGGAAAAACAAGTAGTCCAACTTCCTGCTCAAAAGAGGGTCAAACCAATGTTATTTGTGTTATTAGGATCTTTAGGTTTTTAGAAATGCATATTTATGCATGCACTTATATTCAATTCAATATTCAAAGGGTATATCTCTCTGTTTCATTGTTATTGCTTTTAAAGCCTGAAGGAGGATTTGGAAAAAAACTGGTAACAATAAGTGCATACTGAATTAAACTGGATTAAAATGAAATCTGCTCATCATTTTTAGTTGATAAGGGAATCTGTGGTGATTTCAGCCTATCAGGGGAATTTCACTGCTATTACTTCAATTTTTTTAGTCTACATTAAAAAAATCAAAATAAAGACTGAGGGCTACATTCACAAAATCACAGAATAGCTGAGGCAGGAAGGAAACTTGAGACACTGTCTAGTCCAATCTCTCTGCTCAAACCAAGGTCTATTCATACAGGTTGCTCAAGGCCCTGTCCAATCACATTTATGAATATTTTCAGAAATGGACTTTCCACAATTTCTCTAGGTTTGGTCATCCCTACAATGAGACATGGAATTTCCTGTATTTCAGTCTGTACCTGTTTCCTCTTGTCACTGGGCACCACTGAGAAGAGTCCAGCTCTGCCTTCTTCACTTCCCCCATCAGATATTTATACAAATTGACATGATCCTCTCAAGTCTTCTCTTCTCCAGGCAAAACAGTCCCAACTCTCTCAGCCTCTATTCATATGGCAGACACCCCAAACCATTAATCATCTTTGTAGGCTTCCATTAGAGGCCTCCATTCCTTTGCCAGGAAGCCCAAATCTGGACACCAATACACCATTCCAGCTGTGCCTAGAAGAGGGGAAGGATCACCTTCCTCAGACTCAACCTGCTGGTTACAGGCTGCCCAATGCATCCAGACCAAGGGTACCAAGTATCTCCAAGGATGGAGACTCCACACCACTCCTGGGGAACCTGTTTCAGTGTTTGACCACCCTCATGTTAAAGAAAATTTTCCTACCTATGTACTCAGAAGATCCTGTCTCTACTGTTAAATTATCCAGACTAGGAAATATGTTTATGCTAAAACCAGAGAATATACTTACAATGAGATCTCATTTGTGCACTGCAAATATAGGTCCCATTTCTCTAGCTCAAGATATTTTGCATATATTTCTAAAGAAAAATTAAACTAGACGTCAAATGGAGATAAGATATGTATAACGGTTTTAACCTCCAACCACAATAAGGTTAACACAAGCAAAGTATGTCTCCCTGAGAGCAGAACATTTCAAAACCGGTTTATGCAAAAAATTATGAAGAATTTACATCTTCATCCAAGAAAAAGTTGTATAGAGTAATAAAGACACTGAAGTTTTTATAATTATATTATATTTATAAATACTCCCAGATATCAGGTTTTAATTTTGAGCAATTTAACTAAATTTTATATATATATATATGTATATATTCTAGATGTATATATTTTAATAAAAACTTCAATATTTGTAGCTCTGATCTGCATGCTCTATCATACTTTCATAGTGCAGAATTTTATACTTTTTCTGAGCAAAATAAAAATAGAGATGCTGCCATAGATAAATGGCAGTATACAAAGATAATATATATAATAGAGATACTATCATAGATAAAAAAAACAGAGGTTCATAATTTTTTATTTATACATAATTAAAGTAGCACATGGGATCTAGGAATCACCAAACAGAGATAAGTATCTTCAAAATTAAAAACTTAGTCTCTCAATTTCCTTGAAGAAAGCTTAGAAAACATTAAAATGAATTAATTTTTATTAATGTCTATGTTTTGAAATATTACAACATGTATTTCTAGATTGTGTACATGCTCAAAAGAAACAGAAGATTACAACTTTTGGTACCTCTTGGCTACTGTCATATATTATGTCGTGAAACTTAGGCTCAATTTTTTGTAAAATAAGGAATGTTGTGATCTGTGTGTTAAGGTGGTTAAGATTATGTTAGGTTAAGATACAGTGATTCTTCTGGAGTCTGCTCTGGAAAAGACTTGCATTGAAATTCTGAAAATTGAGTGTAATCAATACCTAAATTATATAATATTCTTCCTCTATAAGGATTTTTTGAAAGTTATCCATCAGATTATAAATGAACTGAGGGTTTCTCATACTGTATAAAAAAACCCATTCTAGTCATTTGTTCCTGTAAAACAGATAATTTGAGTGCCCTATCCTGAATTGACTCCAAGGAACTGACAGTATTCTACATGGTCGTTAAGTTCAGACATACCAAATATCACATTCTAAATTTCATAAAAATTTAAGCTGACAAGATGAGTCATATACGGTTTAAGCTATATCTTCATGAGAACAGAGACAGATTATTGCCCTGTACACATCTAGAATTTTTGAAAATTACCCCGAAACTACAATCAACAAACCACTTATTTTCTGGTTCTGTCCTCACTGTGTGTTTATATTGCACAAGGTAACTGCAGGCAGCATAGTAAATACAAACTCAGGTATAGGTAAAATTAAGTATCCCAGTACCTACAAGTTAAATAGTGCAGAACACAACTTGTGGGACCTGGGTCCCAGAAGGGGACCCTGCACTCTGTGCACATTTATCTTCCTTATAACATGAACTGGAAACTATGGTGGTGCAAAAACACAGCTGAAAACAAGTCATATACTAAACAGGGCATATTCAGCTGACGGGAATGCCAAGGGTAATGGTGAGTGCCAAATCCCTTGCTCTGCAAAGACCAGGCACATCAGTCAAGGGAGCAGATCCGTACACCCATCCATGCAAATCACAGACTGAAGAGCACTGATACTTGTTCTGTCAAAGCAGCGGGCTATAGTTCATTATTTTTATCCAGACACATTGGCTACCAGTACGTAGGAAGCACTCATATTTTAGAGGTAGTGTAAGTCTTGCCCAGAAGAAAGGAACCTTAGATGGTATACAACCCTCAGGCTGGTGTACCAGGACTGTTTTTATCATCGTACAAAGATCAGGGTGGCAACTACACTGTGAAATCTTCTAACCCATGTCAGTGGTGCCTCACTGCACAGTAAAGTATTTAAAAGGTTCATGTGACCAGAAAAACAGAGCATGAGAGGACAGTGACTCCATAGCCTACTGGTTATGGCACTCAGATGTGATTTTGTCTGTCGTGGGGGAGAATTGTAAACCTTCAGAATTCTGAGCAACTGTTCTGACTATTTTATTTTAGCAAACACCAGCATCCTCTTTACTATCATGTCTGCTGGAAACATCTCAAAAGAAAAACAGTGGATTTTATTAAGGCCTGTTTCTGCAACTAAGTGACTATAGCCTGCATCAATTAGAGCAAGACTAAATAGAATGCACAACAGCAAATTCATACATATCCAGCACGTGGTGCCATCTGAGACAAAAATGGAGCTGCCTTATACATTTAGGCATTCCTGAAATCAGCCAAATCTCCACGAAGGGGATTTTTTTTTCCTATCAGTATGCTGATCTTCAATGTCTAATAGTATGCCTCAGTAGAGGCATACAACTTCCTCTGTGTTAAGCCCATAAAGTTGTTATAACCACTTTGAAGAGATTTCTCCAGATGACAATTAGATTGCAGAGCAGGAAAAAGGATTTGGCTAATAACTTTTCATTTTGTTCATTACAGTCACTTCCACAGAAGCCAATTGTGATGATAAAATTAGAACTGCAATTTTATATATGGTGATTGAACATAGTAAGCAGTTGCAGTATGATGCAAGATAGACATGGTTCCAGAAATATCTGGCAAACACACGTACTCTGAGAACATCAATGCTTTTTCAGAGCAATGGAATACAAAGTTGGGCTCTTAAGCTCACTGTACAGCACACAGGAAGAGTTAAGTGCCTCAGGACTCGATTCAAGCGCATCAGGCATGATGAGCATGGGGGTGGTTAGAGCTGGAGCAGTGAGCCATTCCAAGCCAACAAGTGCATCTGAAATCCCACCCTCTGCAGGGCTGAAGCAGCAGGTTTCGTAAGTCCATGCTCTTGGGGACCAAAGTATGCTCTGAAAATGTGTGCACTTCATCCTTTTTCACTTTTCGGTTTTCAGGTAAATGTGAAAGGTGAGTATTATTATTCCATATAAATCCTGTTTAGATCACCCAAAGAGAAGTGGAAATTCATCCCTTCTCTACAGTGACACAGGTACTCACACAGAGCTTGTGTTTGTACCACCAAAAAAGAAGCTGAGACAGTACCACTTCCAATTCTTAAAAATTAATTTCATGAGAGTAAGAACTGAGCTATGACCATTTGAGACAGTTCACTGCACCTTTGATGTTTTGTGGTAAGACAGAATTGCCTACCTCAAAGGCCAAAACTGAAGGAGGTACAAAACCAGAAATTGTGATATTGGCCACAGTAATCCTTGTGACAGTTCAGGAAAGTGACATTTGTTTTGGTCCCCCTGTGATTTTGTTTTTCATAATGACTGTAGAAATTGCAGTCAAAACTCCTGGTAAACTCACAAGCAGCATCAGCTAGGATGGGACTCCTCCTGACAGAAGCAAGCATGCCATGGAGGTTCTTGTGCTTGGCTACCAAGAGATGCAGAATGAGAAACATTTACACTCTGAAGCAGGGCAGGATCAAGGGCAAAGTCTGACGGCAACTTTGATTTGAGAGACTGGGCCTCGAGGTGTCCTCATATAGTGGGGTTACCAAAATTCATTTCATACATGGACAAGTCTGAAGCTCTATAGAACTCAAGTGATGCACATTCCATTACTCATCTAGGGATCTGAGGCAATAATGTCACCCTTGAGGGTGCAGTTTGCTTTCTGGCAGCATACATCTTATAAATTCAGCCTTTGTGGAAAACATTCAGGTAAGATTTATGTAGTCTCTGGACATGCAGCTAAGACTTCCAAACTAGCACTCTCAATCACTTAGTAAACATTTATTCTTAGATTTACTGCACAGTGACCTCTCCCCTTTACAACTATGCTAAGAATGTCATATTCTGTGTGAATTCATTTGTGACTGGAGACACAAGATGCCTTCCTAAGGTGATTATAATACTATAATAATCTGCCTGTAAAACAGTAGAATACTGGGTAAAAAATGTTTTAAGTTTCGTTTTCCTCATTCACATAACCAGTTAGACCATTGAACTAACTATGAAATTACACCCTGTTGGTTCATCTGCAGTAATAAATGTGGACTTCTGGACATAAAAATAAATGCCTGTTGTTCAAAGGAGCAGTGTGCAAGCCATGACTAATTGGCAATATGTCGCCTTTAAACCCTCCTAGCACTGCTTGTGGCAATAAGAAACATAAAAGTTAAGAAGGAGGTTAACAGAAAGAACAAAGAAATAAATATTTGTCCAAAGATTATTACTCAGTTTTGTTGTCTTCTGTTTCAATGATTTAAATTAAAAAACCTCAAACAAAAAACAAACAAAACCCAAAACAAATCACAAAACCACAAAAACAAACAAAAAAACCCCAAAACTAAACCAAAAAAGCCCAAACATACCTACATACTGGTTTTTTTAGGGCATAGTAAGTTGCAGAATCCTACATCTCTTTTTGTGGTCTAACCACTGTACAGTGAATAGGAGACAAGTCATGCTGGTGCCAGCACATTTGTCATGAGGGAAGATTTGTTTTATAATTTAGGATATGCCTCCTACAACTTTGCGTACAGTCTATTTATAGGGTGACTATATGATAATTATAGTTGCAAAAGCAGTAGCTTGAGGTCTTGATGAATAAAGGTGAATAGTCAGGCAGTGAAACTCAGACCCTCACAGTTGCATCTTTCTGCCTTTTGCTCTAACAAAGGAAAAAGAAAAGAAACCATCTTCTGCATTTTGTTGCTTCCTCCCAAGCTAAGGATTTTAGGAGGAAAAAAAGCTAAGGACTTGGGAGGAATTTATCCTGTCCTAGGAAGGATGGGATTTTATAACATTGTCAGACAGACTTTCAAAAGCAAGGACAAAATCACATTGGTCACAAAATTTTCACACTGACAACTCAAAGAACTCATTATCAACATTAATGTTAATGTAATTAATCATAATTAGATTTGGCAACTGCAAGATTACTGAATTTTAACAGCTAAGAAGACACAAGCATTTGAAAAGACTGAATTTAAATTACTAGGTAAGAATTGTTTCTTAAACTTCTGTCTCTACAGCCAAATTTTTTCCAGGCTGGTCTGATTAGGGTCCCTAATCTGTAATTCTGACCTCCTGTATCTAGATCCACAAATAACATACAGGATTTTTCTGTCAGAGCAAATTATTGGTTCTGGTCCTTCCTTCACCTTCAGATTTGAAAATTGCATTTTTTTTCAACTTCTCACACATAAGCAGAATAATGCAAAACAGGTGAAGGGCAAAAACAACTGGAGAGCAGAAAGTCACAGGAAGAAAATTTCAAAGCGGGCTCTTACGTAGCACCCACTTATGCATGTCAAACATATTTCTGAATGAGAATTAATCCTCAAGCAATGTAAGAGAATGCAATTACTTTTTTCTGAAACACGCCAATGCCCTATCAGAAATGGGCTGTGCCATAAAAAAGACTGAAGACAGTTTCAGATAATTCTAAATAGATAACTGTGTATGTATACACATATAGGTAGGTACACAACTTTATTATTTAGTTTTCATATTGTTAATAAGAACTAAACATCATCTCTATTGCTTGCTCAGTAACTCTGCTTTTCTCAGCAGCATTCAGAGCCTTCAAAACAGAAGGAGTTAAAATTTGCTTCCCAAACAAATCTTTGGATTGATTGATTGTTTAAATTAAACAAGAGACATGAGGAAAATTATCTTTTTAGCATGAGTATGTCTTTATAGTGAAAAGCCCCATTATTAGCAAGGCTGCATGTCTATGCCACTTTCTCAGAACTGATCGTTTTCTTGTAGCTATAGATACTCCCAGACAGAATAGTGGATTCAGTCTGGGAGTTTGTTTGGAATCATTGAATGGCTTGTGTTGGAATATATTTTAAATATTATCTAGTTCCATCCCCTCTGCCATGAGTAGGGACACCTTCTGTTAGACCAGGTTGCTCAGAGCCCCATCTAACCTGGCCTTGAACACTTGCAGGGTGGAGCAGCCACAGCTTCTCTGGGCAACCTATTCAAGTGCCTCACCAACCTCACACTAAAGAATTTATTCCTAATAGTAAATCTAAACCTACCGTCTTTCAGTTAGCCATTACCCCTTGTCTTATCTCTCCAAGACCCCCTAAAAAGTCCCTCTCCAGCTTTCTTCTGGATCCCCTTTAGGTACTGGAAGGCTGTTTTAAGTTTTCCCCAGAGCATTCCCTTCTCCAGGTTGAATAACGCCAGCTCTCTGAGCCTGTCATCACCGGAGATGTGATCATCACAGTGATCATCTTCGTGGCCTTCACTGGACAAATACGAAAAAGCATCCAGCTTTTTATTTGTAATTGTAGAATATTTCAGACTTTTAGACTGTCATCACTCTTCTAAAAGCTTTTATTTTCAAAAGGGTTATGATGAAGAACTTTCTTGCTCTTTTCCATAGAAAAAAATTAACACTATGTCAAGATACTAGCGTTTAATAAAGAATACAAAGTTGAAGCTCCCAAGCACTTTACTGAATACTTTAGACTGTGGCGACCTGTCACTCCCATATCCTGTGTATTCCTATTCCCTTATCTGAATACTGAAGGACTTTAACAAACCTTTCAGAAGCTGTGCCACTAATCTTTTTACTTTCAGAAAGCAAACTGACATAATGAATCCCTATGAATACATATTGTACCCTCACAGTAGCTTAATTATAAGTAATCATAGAAGTTTCCTAGTTTAGTTTGTATCATAACACAAACAAAGCTCATACTGGTTATACTGTCAATCTTGCTGTAGTTTATTAATTAGCTTGAGATAGGTTGTCTATCAGATAACAAAGTCTAATGGACTTCTTTTGCAAGATAAAGGAAGATGAGAACTACTCTTCACTGGCAAAATGCTTTCCTTTACTCTGAGAATTAGGAGCAGAATGTGTCATAGCTTAACACAGAGTTCAGAAATCTCAAGCTACTCATCTCTTAAATATGAACGAAAACAAGGTAAGACAAAAAATCAAAGTAAATTTTAAATGTGATGAGAAGGAAAAGGAAATAAAATTATAAGTCAATGCTTAAAAGCTGTGAGATGTGTTTCTCTTCTCAGTGTAATCCTAGGGCCAAACAAAGCATCTTACTCCAAATACAAAAAGTGGTTTCAGCCACAATTTTGTATGCATTTATTAGTGGTTTTCCAACAGAGTCTGGAGGTTCTTAAGCTACACTGATCATACCTGTTTTCTCTGACACTGAAAGTCTGGTTTTGCTATGTGCGATAACTAAGGCTGTAGGAAATAAATGTATTTCCAAGACACTTGGTGTTTAACTAAAGCATAACTATCCCTTGTTCAGTTGACCTTATTTTTCTCCAACTGTGTTAAAACTTAACTGATGCGTGGAGAAAGCATGTAGCAAGATCTACAAGTCCCCAGGAACTGTTCTAGAGGTATCAAGTACTGAAAATACAAAAAAATTAAAACAGATGCCATACAGATTTCAATACTAGATGAATCATACATCAAGAACACCACCGCATTTGAGAATCATGCCCTTAGAACAGCTTCTGTTATATGAGGATTTGTACTTTAGCGCTTCCTTTTCTGTAAACATATCAGCATTTTGTTACTTCTCCAATGGAGCATTAACCTTTTTCTGGTTTTAAAGGTCAATAAATATTTTATTTCATTTTCAAAGTTATATAAAGATGCTCTTTCTTTTTCCAAGCACTTGGTGTATGAGTTTGTTCTAAAATCTATGCCCAGGAGCTGCTGTTGTTGAATTTGTACGAATTATGCTATTCCTCTAAATAAGTAATTAAGTAGCTGCTGCCAAACAGCATTCAGGAGAAAGCAGGTTAATTTACCACATGAAAATGCTTTCCTTGTTCTGTAATAGAACAGTACTTTGAAGAAAAACATTCAAATAAGAAAGACCGAAATGAAGGAGTGAATTTAGGGCTGTGGGAGTAGTATTATGACGCAACAAAATTTACCGTATCAATTTTGACTTAGTTGTATTTGCCTTTTACTGTGGAAAGGTTTGTGTGTTCCAAGGACAGCTGTAGCTATGGTAGAGGGTGCCACTCTATATAAGGCCACTCAAGCCAGGCTGGACAAAAGGACTGGATAGAAAGCAACCACAAGGCTTTTCAAGAAGGCTGCTGAGGAACAGGGCAGCAAGCTGGTCCTGTAGAACACACTCAATGCCACCTTTCAGAAACAAATTAAAGTAGCCACTCTGACAAACAGCATACCAAAATAATCAATTCTAGCTTTACAGAAGTTATAGGTATGGTGAAAATAAACATAAGGACCACGTTTGGGGAATTGGTGGTAAAAGAAACTTGAAACCAACTTTTCTAGAATATTTGAAGTGTTGCAACAATCAGAGAAATACAGCACTGTAGTCTGAACATTTTGAAATAAATTAATAATGACTTCCAAAAATCAACAAAAAAGTGATAAAGTGACTTTCAGTGAAATAAGATAGCTTTAATCAATATAACCTTTAAAGCAGAAAAATCATATTCAGATGAGCAACCAATTAGCATCTGATTTCCCTGAGCTAGCTTTCAAATGAGAGATATAGAAATGAGACTTGTAGAAAGTCAGGCACAGGGCAAAATGCAAGGGGTAGCTCAAAATTCAATGCTGCTAGTGCTGAGAAACTATAAAAATGCTCCCACTAAACAATGGGAGAATTCTAGGCATGTTTGTGGGTCACAGAGTAATGAAAGCAATGGGATTAATGAATCAAAAGGTGATTCTTTTGGCTGGTAGAACCATGAATAAGTCAAATATTATCATTAATGGGGTATTAGTGTCACACAGTTATATCCCCACAAATCCCAGAGAAAGTCAAGTGAAAACATGATGACCAGCTATGGAGTAGAATGAAATTTGGCAGCACTACTGTCCAGTGGGTTAGACCATAAAAACCCCAGACAAGGTATTAGAAAAAGTGCCATAAAAACAATCTCAAATCTGAAAAAGAAATTAGTGTATATCCCAGTCATCATCATTCCGCATGGAAAGGATGCTGAACTACAAGTGATTTTACAAAGAAGCAAATCTTAAATCTGCCTATTGTATCAGGACAGGGAAGAGGAGAGAAGGAAGACATGGCAATCAAAACTGCCCATCTATGTCCCCTCCCAAAACCACCTCCAGAAAAATCAGCAGCAAATAGCAGTAAACGAGCCTGAGGGGACGTGAAGGGATACCTTCATAGCAGTGAAGGAAGCAGTAGCAATAGCTGCAAGGTGCAGCACTGAAACATTTTGGTGAGCAAGATTCTACCTGGCAAGTCTACCCTAGCTGAAGGGCTGCAAAAGCCACATGAGAAAAGACTTCAACCCTCTTTTATAGAAATGAACAAAATAAGGAAAACAAAAGACCAGCTGAAAAAACCCTCAACAATACAAGCAGTGAGACAGAATAAAAGTTATACAGATGAAAAAAAGAAAAAAGAAAACAAAAAATCCAAGCACACAACTTTTATTTATTCTGATAATAAATTAACCTGGATATTTTAAACACTTTATCAATAAAGTGAATTAGCATTAAACCTTAGGTTTTGTATTTGAAAAAAAAATATCAGCGCTTGTATACTGCATTATGGGTTGAGGGTTTTAATGCATTTTATTTTTGTTCAAGAAGCCATTCAGATTCGTGGGAGGAGTTCATGAAGGAGAGGGGATATCTAATTCGTTTAGAATTAAATGTGTTTTCCCAAACACAAATTATAAAACATGGCAACATAACACCCTTTCCTTTTAAGTGTGTGTCTGTTCCCTAGACCACAACTCACATTCATTTTATATTATTGATCCAACACTAAACAAAAGTGATTGAATTATTATGTACAAACAGCTAAGAAAAAAAAAAGTGTTTTTTTTTTTCTGACATAACATGCAGAATAGTTAGAATAAATAGTTAGAATAGTTAGAATAAATATATGGTTTCAGTCTTCAACCGCTTTGACTTAACCCTAGAGCTGTATTAAAATACCTTTACTCATGCTTTATGCAATGAACTGAACTTTAGACATTAGATCAAAGGCAAAAACTAGACTATATATTGCAGTTTTGCTGTTTTCTCCAGAACAAACAATATGAAAAAGGACAGTTAATAAAATTTAAAGAAAAGTGAACACTGGATAGAAGCTAATTTCAAACTGATGGAAAGACAGGTTAAGCCATAGAAATCAATGCCACAAATTTAAACAGAAGGCAAAAAGAAGAGGAAAAAAATGTCCTACTAACTCTTGCAGGGCATCTGAAATTTGGGATGTACACTTCTTGCCATAACTCAGCCTGGAAATTTTCTGAAATTTTCAATTTAAACCTTGTGGACCAAATTTCTACCATTAACAACAATGCAATGCTAATGTCTCCTCTGGAGTACAACTGCAATAATGCACTGGGAATCCGAATCAGTGCTTTTAATCACTGCAAAAGAACTTTTCTCACTGAAGTTATTCTTCCACCCTAGGTCAGTCTCTCCTGCTGCACTGCCACATTCATTTCTCTAAGTTTAAAGGTGAACACACAACTACTTCCAAGAATCCCAAGTGTGCTTTATCTTGTGCACGTGTGCATCTGTCCACACACTGAGACACATAGTCTAATTAGGAAGTATGGCATTGATGATCTGTTTCAACTCCCCATGCTTCTGCTCCTCCAGCAGCAACCACAGAGCTTCGGAGGGTCCATCAATAAGAGCAGGGTTCCTGCTGACAGCTTGTATCAAGGGGAGGATTTGCAGAACTAAAAGGTCTGTCTCCCTCCAAGTTCACCAGAGCTTCTCTCAAATGAGGGGTAACTTCACATGAAACTCTGCCTGAAGGTCAGACCTACTGTGTTTTCTTCCTGTTCAGGAGCTCCCGGGCATTCCTACGGCGAAGTGAGCAAAACTTCCTTATGTGCTCAGCTAACTCCCAAAAGTAGGACCAGAATGTCATCAGGTTTGCACCTTATTATATAAGACCTCAAGAGTTGTTTTCCCTCACACACTTTGCGTATTAAAAGCACAACACAAATACAGAAAGTCTATAAAATCCCTCCAATCCCAAAAGAAAAAATAGGAAAGCAAAGGGAAAAAAAAGAGGAGGAAAAAAAGAAGAGATCACAGTGGTGATTTGTGGGCCAAGAAGCCAAAGACTTAGTTTTGTGGTGCATTGGGTCATATTCCGGTGGGAGAAAGGCCTGTTCAAGTGGGACTGCCTGCATCACATAGATAGAAGTTGCTAATCTTCTTAGCCAAAGACTAGTTTAAATGGCCTTTTCATTACTCAAACTAATAATACATGGAAATTGTGCAATGAAGGCAAAAGTAGCACAAACTCACTCTACTGGAACAAGTGAGACAAGGAATGTTAAAAAAAAGGAAAAACTCTGTGATGAATTGCATTACTGCAGTGTTAAAACCCACCATTTATAACCTGCATATAGTTATGAAATCCCGTAAACATTAGAAGAATTTTGCTGAGTAACAGGGACACCTAATAAAGCCTCGTTTCCTACAGATACATGTGTCTTAGGTTTCTACAAACACATACCTCAGCTCCTACTCGATATCCTTCTGGGTTTCACCCTTCCTCTGTGTTCCCTTAAATTTTTTTCTTCTGCTTTTTAACAATCCTCTCAACGCAGTCAGTTCCCTTTCCATAAACAGCCTCTGGACATGAAGCACCACACTGCATGGTTGGCCCAAAGTTCTCTGTGATCATGCTGCAGCCTTTCCTTCATTCATCTGGATCCCTCTCCTCAGCAGCTCATTTTCACAGAAATGTATAATCTTTGGGAATAATGTATAATAATCTTTGGGAAATCCTTTGTTACAATTTGGTTGCAGTTGGCCAGTGGTCAGAGGAGGAACTGACAGTGCAATCACATCAGCCTTGTTTCAGAAGGAAACCAAAGGCTAGAAACATCACTGATTTTCTCAAACACCAGTAGCCTTTTCACTGATTCAGAGATGGGATCTTGAATACCTACGGGTTTTCTCTGGGACAACAAAAGAAATCTTAGGGTAGGCTCTTTAATATTCAATTACATGAGCTAGAGAACTAAAGGAGTTTTCCCTTTCTAACATCCCTTTTTAATACATGGAACTTGCCCTATGTTAATATGCCCAAAAGTAATACATCATGATTAGGGTACCTATAATTTTGTTAGAAAACTTTCCAACATGAGGTGCTGAATCCAAAATAAGGTTACTCAGTTTTGAATGTCATTACGATCTAATCACTGGATTGCCTGAAGCAGTTACTTGCCTAGAAGCTGGCAGTTATGACTAGATTACATAAAATACGCAGAAACAGAGGATATTCCAAAGAAGCACAAATATTTATACTTTGTTTCTAGCAGAGGCTTATCTCCAGAGTCAAATGAAATTGTAAATGAAGCAGGTTGTATGAGAATGTAAATGGCACAACAAAAGAAAATGACAAATCTCCAAAAGAGTTTGGCAGATTAAGAGAGATGACTGTTGTGGTCATAATCCTCATCCCAATTAAATGTTTCTGTTAATATGACAATGAGGGAAAGTGAGAGATGACAATGAAAACAGAAGAAACAGCAATATAAAAATATATAAATTAGATGCTTTTGCCACTGAAAGAAATTCACATGGAGATGTAAACAGATGTAACCCTGAAATAAAAGAGAAAGACTGAATTGCTAATTATTTCCTCTGTTTTGCACTACTTGGATACTAGAAGGAATGCTTCAGTATAAAAATTCAAAACAAATAACTTGTCTTTTGCAAGATGGAGATACTATTCATTATTCTTCCTCACTTTGTTTAATTGCCTTGAACACACATTGAAAGGCAATGAGGAAAAGATTAATCTGGAAGAATCTGACATTGAAATATTCACCCTACAGCACAGCAGCTACCCAGTATTATACCTTTGTGACTTTAGGGCCCACTGTCAAAGGCACAAAATATTAACAACACTTTTAAACTGAAACACGAAGGGTTCAAACTGATTTCACACCACAGACTGGAGATCAAAGACACACATGCATCTTCCAGCCCATGCTCAGACTGTCACTCAACAAAGTAAGGACTGCTGGCACACAGAGATTACTCATTGAGAAGGTTTTCATTTGAGAGGCTAGGGAATGGGTGTCTGCATATGTCCTACTAAGAATGTGTGTTAAAAAAATATTTTCCAAGTTGTGTCACCTGGCATACCTCAATGAAAGTCCTTCAGGACGACATAAATCTTTGCAGACTAAAACAACTTGCTCTTTTCGCAGACATAAAATGGTCCATTAAAATATAATTAATTTTGTTACAGTAAGAGATAATTAAATCAGTCAGCAGTTGAAGACAGCTAATTGAGAACACAAACTCCCTTTCTGTTGCTGATCATAACTAAACAAGAATTTGTCAAGATGTAGAAAGAAAAGTACTCTGTTTTGATGCAGCACGGAAATAAGGCAAGTCACCTTCAGACTGACACTCTTCTCAACCTCTGATAGTCTTGCATATTTCACCTTGTTGCAGGCCATCAGTGACCTGATTTAACCAGTTAAGTAAAACAGACTACCATTATCAACAGCATACAGTAAGGAGAGTAGAGTCGGAAGCTACTTTGCAAAAATCTATTTCCTTCCCCTCCCCCATCACTACAATAGTTGCCTGAGTAGCAAATGTAACACAATCATTTCCAGCACATTTATACTCTTGGGGTTTTGGCAACTTTATACTGCAGAGAATGAAGAAGAGGCAGAACAGAGAAATTTACCCAAACAGAGGAAAAGCAGTCACCCAGAGACTTGAAATTCAGGGCTAAAAAGTTTTCAAAAAAGTTTGGGGTTTTTTGCAGTCAGCAGGTCTCATATTTTATTTGCCTGGAGAAGCAATTTTTTCAGTTATTATTCTTCTTTTCTTCTCTATTCTCCCCAGGACTATCAGTATCATCCTGCATTTCCCTTGCATGGAAGGCAGTCATCACTTCGCTCAACCTCATGACACCTGTGTAAATCAAATCAAATATTCCTGCTAGGGTTAAGAGCTTTGTTTTCCTGACTGCAGGCACAGGGACAAAGTGACGGGGACATTCGAATGCAAATAGCCTACTCAATAATACAATGTCAGGTTCTTTTTTGTCTGTATGTTGTTCTCCCTCTTCTTGACTTGAAATGATTTTATCATAATTTCATATAACTATTTGTGTGAGTTTGCTGTGATTCTTTGAGGTGAAGTTTCAAGTTTTGAGGGTGGGCAATCTTGTATTTTATCAGGCCGAATATTGCTCCACTTCTGAGAACTACAGATTTCTATCTTTTCTTTCTATTGAAGTTATGCTTTTAATCAGAGACACTTATGTCAGTGTATCCTGAGGAGTCAAAAATTTGTACTGTTCTCCCCACTACCTTATACATGCTACATCTGCTGATTTGCAGATACACAAACCCCTGTCACCATGACATAACACTTTCACAAGCAGTATTTAGACTGTTGCTGCTATACCATCCACTAAGCCTTGCCACACTTCCCAGCCATGCTGCTATTTGTGTTTTTTCATCATCCAGCCAATCAATATCTAAAAACCTGACACAAAGTGCAGTTTTGCCATGTGAGGACTTATCTAGTGCCCACAGGATACTAAACCCAAGAAGTAAAGAATCCCTTTGATGGACTGATATCATAAATAATGTTTAAGACATAGTCACAACCATAATGGCTAAATACAAAGAAATAAATGCTCTCTGGCAGCAATGCATCATATCATTCTATATTTTAACATATATATTGACAAGTTCAGACATTTAAAAGCTTTCTAATCACCCTTCCTTCTAGTCTGAGCAACTTCATGAACAAATTGATTTTCAGATTTTATCAGGTAGAACTTGAATGCAAATGAAAAGATTTTCAGCACAATGAAATCCAGCTATTTAAAACATCCTACATCATATGGAAGTTCCATGTGACAACTTAAAAAAAAACAAGAGTTCCAGCCACATACTTCATTATAGGTCATGAACTAGGCCATTTTCAAGAGAAAGTGTTAAAGGATAGTGTCAGGCTTTCTGTTTTTTCTCCATTCTCCCCAGAAACACACTATTATTTTGTTTCCACAGTAGAACTGATGTTTTTCACATCAGAAAAAAAATCCTGAAGCATCAGAAAAAAAGGTCTGATCTGACAAGCATTGCAAACTCAGTTAACAAGCTACTTTAATTATCCTCCTAAGATTTTCCCATTTGTACTCTGATCATCATCTTCTTCACAAACTTAATTATGCCTCATTTGTTCTTTCTGCACTACTCTCAGTAAGTATTCCAGGTGGAAAAGAGGAGCCTGTTTGTAACTGTAACCTTAGGTAATTTTTATATATTATTATTTTTTTATTTTGCTATAGAATAATTTGGGTTTTTTTTAATAAAAAAATATACAAACTTATCTTTGGGCAATATGAATATTGAGTAGAAAGCTACAGTATTTCCACATGAGAAAAGCAAAACTGGATGGCTATGTGAACAGCCATCAGTTCAAAAATTAACACTAGACAGATGATTGAATAAATGAAAATCATGCTGTTATCATCTGCATTTTAAAGATTAGTATTAATAAATTCTGATTCCTCAGCAGAGGGAACCTTTCCACAAACTTGACCTTTGAGAAAGTCAGGAAGAAGAACAGCTGGGAATAAATGTGCTTTGTGAGCTACGTACTGAGACATGAACCCAGTTACTACTTAGAATTTATGCACTTCCAACAGTTTTAAAGTCAATAGGAATTATTGCATTATAACTGAGTAGAGGCAGAGTAAATACCCAGAAGTACCATAATTTGAGGCCTGAGGAGCTGTTTCATGTTTTCAAAAGTCCTAGATGCACCCGCCTACCATGATTGAACTTGATTTCATTTAGGTTGCTTTTTGAGATACATTAATTTTATTTAATTAACCTACTGAGACACGTGACTGCTGCCCCATACTCACATGCATTTTGAGTACAATGCCAAGCCTTAAAATCCAGTACTATATAGAAGTAACTATTCTTCTTTACACGTAATTTCATTGGCCTTCGGAACTGAGACATACTAATTACACAAAATGAGAAGCTAGAAAAGCGTCAAACCTAAGTTTCTATATTTCAAAAAAAGATCCAGAGATACAAGATAGTTAACATTTGAATATATTCCATTCCATGCCTTACCTGAACCAAATTCCATCCCTTTAGAGATTCAGCAATGATAGAAGTAACTGTTGCACATACACCACCAAAAACCATCAGATGATTAGGTCCATATTTTATTGCATCATAGAAGGCTTTGAGTCCTTTTGCATTGTCGCACTGGGAAAAAAAAAGAAAAAAAAGAGTCAATATTTAATGTCATAAATAAAATAATTAACTAAGAAATAAACTATTGGGGAGTTAGGCAGGAAAAAAGAGTCAGGAGTTGCACAGATATAAAAATTGTACAATATATAACATCTGAAAAGCTAAACATGAAGAATTAGAGTATTCGCTTCCAGACTCCTAGTGTGATGTAGTAAAAGAACAGCAAACCCCCTCCTTACATTGTATAAAACCAGAACTTCGATACCACTATTTGACAAATAATAAAAAAGGTTTTGACTGAAACCTTTTCTACATTGAGAGCTACCATTTCCAAAAGTAAAATTCGGAATTAATACCAGATTGCCAGCAGGACTTCCATAGTTGGAAGAAAGTTGGACAATACTGCTGGTCTCTGTAAAAAAAGTTCTGTCTGTAATGAAAGCTCCTAAGTAACCTCTCCTTAAAGTCCAACCCCAGCATTCTGTGCAAAAATATATAATGAAGAGACTATTACTTAGAAGGATAACACAAAGTCTTCAAAAGGTAACAAAAGAGTATTCTTTTAAGAATCTGCTAAGAATTAATTGTTCTGCTCTCATAACTCACACTGCTTTGAGCAGAAGGTGGGGCTAAATGACATTGTGAGGTCCTTCTAACCTGACCTGTTCTAGGCTTCTCTGATAATTAGTTTGATCTTTACTTCAGATGTAAAGAATTTTACCGTAAACTGAGACCAGGATTCAAAATTAAGAAACAAGGGCTGATGCTAGTCAGGATTGCAAAAGATATATCAATCCATGAATGGAGTAGTATCAATCATTCATAATAACCCATGTAGTCACGGCTTTACTCCTGAGCTTACAACAAAGTATTAATAAATTATTTGCCTGAAGTCAAGAATTTGATTCCAAACCATACTGGAAGTCAGAAATGCCGACAGGCTATAATGGCAGTTGCCACTGCTCCATTAGCAGCCACTTCCTTATCTCTCTTTTTGAAACAAAAATTTTCTGCCCATTTTTGCTTCCTCTACAAAGTCTTGCACAAATATACTCTTTATAAGAAATATCATACACCAGCCTCCCACATTTCATTATCACAATTCAATAAAACAATTCATTAACTATCAGCATCCAAGTAGTAATTGTATTGCATTCTTTGGAGAGAAAAAAGATTTTGACTAAGAAGTTTGGAAGCTTATATTAATCTCCTTACTGAATTAATATGTGAAATGAAAAATTATTCTATTTGCATTCTGTCTGCAAGAATAGAATTATTGCTCCCACTTATTCAAAAGGATAGAGATTTTTAAGGCATAGACCTCTTTAAATTGCATAATATAGCACAACGCCTTCCTTCTTAATGCAGAAAAAAACCCAAACCACTTCAGTATGGTAGATGCTTCCCTATCAGTTTGATGGACTGGTGGCAAGCTCACATTCTGAAGGAATTGAGAATGTGATTATTGGAAGAAGCAGTGTCCTCTATTCTTACTCCTCCACTCCCTAAAGACCAGTTTATTCCAAGTGCAACTAGAAGGCTCAACTAAATCCTGACTTTTATAAGCAGCCAAAGACACTAGAGCTTCAAATATCTGAACTTAAGTGGCATTTAGCCAAGTTTTTGCCCTCATCCACTGTATCATTTGAAGGTGCAGTAGCAGAGATTGTTGAACTTGTTTTCATAGCAACTTAAAACCAGTTAATACAAATTTTTTTTTTGCATTGTCACATTTTAGATGTCTCGCTGAGGAGCAGTTCAAGAAGAATACAAGTCATATATTAAATAAAGATGATGTTAATGTAAAATAACACTCAGAATCTGTAGCCCATGAAAGACTATGTACATGAAAAGTTATGGAGAAATAAAATTCTGCATTCTAAATGATAAAGACCTATGGCATGTTATCTGAAGTCGAATTCACACTGAAATTTACCTTTGCATCACGAAGCACTGATGCATTTTTAACTATTATTTGCCTACAAAATATTTCTCACTGCAGTAAACTTATGCAATTATGGGTCCCAGTAGGTTGACTCACTGGGAGGTCTAGAATTGCTATTATTATAAGGCTTTTTTAATTTGATTTTTACCTGTTCATGAAGACACTTGCATGACAAAAACCCTTTTTTAATCACAGAGCAGTTCTCTTGGGAAGGTATGCCAAAATCTTTATTCGTCTCTCCCAAAGTGAAAGGTTTACGCTGCTGAGATTGATATTACTGATCAATCAAAAGTACATGCAATAACACCTGAGCTTCTCTTCAATGTGATTCAGTTAAAAGCCTACCATGTTCTCACCTTTGTACTTTCCTCCTGAATAGTCTTATCTCTGTCTTTTATGCCACCATGAATAATTATACTAGACTCTGTCTACTCCTTGAGCAAAACCATCCCAATAGTCCAAAGTATGTCTCAAAGACAAAGAATAAGAACTTAACACTGTGGCTGGCCACAACTGGACAGATATGAAAGGAAAAATGAGAAAGATGGGAGAAAGCAGACTTTCACATTTGTTTAATGTCACATTTCACAACATACATTGTGTATAGCATTCTTCCCTGCAAGCAACAGAACAGTCTGTCACAAGCATTAAAAAATAAACATTCAGATAAAAATAATAACCTTACCAAGCCAGACAGACAAGTAGTAGAAAAGGTTTCTTCCTGCCTCTAGTCTGACGAATGTATCCTTAGTGAGCTCCTGAAGCCCTCTGAACAAGGTGAGTTTTTAAGAAATCCCAAGCAGCACCATTGCTGCTCATGGCCTTCTATTGCCAAAACCTACATATGTAACCCTAAATGAGGGCAACACTGTTGAAAGACAACAATCACTGAAATTCCCATTGTATAACCACCAAACGAGTTCTTGAGTTGCTGTCGCCAAGTGACTCCAAACAGGTTCAGGAAGAATGCTATGCAGTAATCTAATTACTAAAATCCACATTAAAACGCAGAGGTTAGAAAGTCCTGGCCACATGTGGATGACGAGAAGCTGACTGGCTTTAAGTGACTAAAAGCAATGAAGAGGAAAGAATCCCTCGTAAAAAGTCACAAGCTTATATGATGAAAGATATAATCTGAAGGAGTCAACACCCCTTTTACTACCTAGTTTTGCTCTTTCATCTAAATTGTCCTCAACGTGTCTATCTCACCGAGCTGAAGTGCAACCAGCTCAGTTTTGATCCCTATACAAAACTAGACAGCTATGCAGTGCCACTGAACTTGACTCATTGAAACACTAAGGATAGTTGTAATACCTTTCTTATTGAGGAAATGTAGTTTTACCATAACTAGAATTCCAAATACATGTATTTTGATAGATGTCCCAATTTTCTTCAGGGGAAGGAGCTGAGAACTACCTACCCCAAACACATCAATTGCTGTGCTCAGTCTCAGTCAAAAGCCTGAAATAAGAAACTTATAAATAGTAAACATATATATTAAAGAAATAATTATGTTAAGTGTATTTCTTAACACATTCACTTGATACAGATAATATGGAAAATTCACAAGGAAAAATACTAGCAAATCACCAATCAAAGGTGTGTGAAGTGTCCTGCGTCTTGTTGCGTCAAAGTCAGCTTAATATCACAGCTGGTATCCGACAAAGTGTGCATAGTTCTCATTTCCAAGGAAACAGAACCACCTATTTTAATTAAGAAAATAGTCAGATGAACTGCTGCATGGGAGAGGAGTTAAATAAGTTTGGGGATTGAGGTGTTAACCTTCCTGAATGCACTTCAGAGGAGAGGTTGACAAATAAAACTATAATCCTCCATCGAGAAAAGGATCCAAATGCACAGGGAGGAAGGACAGCCTGAGGCATTACGAGTGCACAAGGACGAGAAACATTTCTGTAGAGAACAGTACAGCAACTGAATACACAAGAGACCTTCTCCACTGTACCCAAAGGCCCTCTGAAGTTGAGAGAAAGGGTGTCCCATGTGAAGCCACTCATCACTGAAGCCAGGAGAAGCAGCAGGACTGATCGGTGAGGGTTGTTGGCTCCCAGGAAGGTTGTCTGGCAGACACTGAAAGAGACACCAGGGTATGCACTGAAACCCTCATGGACCTAAGCACAAAACAGTGCAAATCCTTGGTGCACAGAACGGAAATGGGTATGGCTTCTATACGTAAAGTTACTCATAATTTAGCTGGTCTTGTTAGAGTAGCACAGCAATAAGAACTACAGGGATGAATATAGTGGTCAGATGCACGATTATGTTTAGATTTCTAGCTGTTGGATAGCTATGCCAAGCTGTTTCTCAGTTAGCTATATTCTGGCACAACTTGACTTTTTCTGAGTGGAAGTAAACCTGAGGAACAAGTATCTATTAAGCTACTGACAATTGATATCAGACATCCTTTACGATGAGTGGGAATAACAAACTGCTGTCGTCTGCATAATAAAATATCCAACTTTATCAAGTGATATGAGATTTTTCAGCAGCACTCTGCTGTGAATATCGTTGGACAGAGAAGGAAGTGCTCATAAATATATAAAGAGACTTCTTTAATCAGAGAGAAGAGATGTACAAAGCTTTATTCCTGTCCTCTGCAAAATCTTGCTCAGGAACTCTGTGTTACATCATTAGCTCGAAAGGAGCTAAGAAATGAGGAGCACCAACAAATATTTCAGTTTCATTTTCACTGACTTCCTTAAAGTCATCAGTAAATACAGACCATTTGTTGAAAAACATACAGACAACTACTCTGAGCTACAACAAAGGTCAACCAAGTTAGCATCCTCTGCCTGTTTTATGGGCAGGGCATGCTTCCCCTGAGGTTACCTCTGTTTTAAAGTATCTGCAACTTAAGTGCTTTCAAAGCCAGCAATCATATTTTTACATTAAAGAGCTGTAACTGGATTTTCTTTCCATGAGTTTGTACAACTGCTCTTGGAACCACCACTTTGACAATCACAAACATAATAATCCATAAAAAGAAAAAGCACTACCTTTCATTTGTTCTAGAATTCTTCACATTTTGCAAAGTAGGTGTGAGGTGTGTTACTATGAATGTTAAAAGTTCATAAATACATGAAAATAAATGGGACTAGTTCGTAGATCAAAAACCAATTCAAAACTTCCTAATAGAGACATGGCAATTTTCTCAGGAAACTCCTGAATCACAGCTTGTTGATGGCTAGGACGCTGTTCTAGGGAAGTAGGATTAAAAACTTGAATTTCCTGCTGATCAGAGGTTTCAGGATGATGCCAACCACTTGCATCGAGTCTGGTCTGAACCACTATAGGCATTCCTATATTCTGCATTTGAAAAACAAAAGCAACGCCCTCCAACAACACCAAACTTCTGTATCTTAAAACTGAAGCTAACTCATCCCAAACTGCGGGCTTTGCTGTATGTGATTTCTCTATCATCTTTTAATTTTAACTGCTAGCAATCAGATTTGGTTTTGCTTTAGAAAGTGTGGACGCAGCAGAGAAGGACTTAATCTATTCAGTGAAATATTTCCCAGTAAATTAACCCTCTCACCTTGACAGCTCTTGACATACTTTGAAATTTTACCTAGCAATTTCTTTATCTGATTCTGCCTGCTGCACACGGAATAGTTCACAGAGTGCTACCACTAAGGTACTGGTGCTTGGCATCCCATTTAACAGATTATATTCTGCCTCAGGTGCCACCAGCCTCTTAAGTCATTGACCCCACAGCAAGGGTGTCCACTCACTCCTCTGACACCTCATTTCCTAAGAGGATGTCTAAACACCTTGTGAAGGCTCAGCCTCTTGTTCAGTGACATTTTCTTTCTTCTTGGTTCACTGTTTGGGAACTGAGTTCACCCAGCAAGATAAACAAAAATTTCCTGTCTCTCCTTATAAGAGAAGTATATTTACTTTTTCCATTCAGATACTTTGTTTTTTTTCATTATATGACTTATAGTTTCCATCTTGTTACTATTTCTTGGAGAATATAACATTTACACGGAATTATTCCAATTTAAGAACTCCAATATGAAATGGAATTGGATTAAATATGCAGTAATAACAGAGATCAATTTGTCTTCCTCTTTTCAGAGTAAACTTGGATTCAGCTTGAAAGGTGAAGTCTTTCCTCAAAGAAAGTTGAAGTTTTCCCACATATATAACTGTTACACGCACAGGAATTCGGAAGATCATCAAGAGGTATTTTGCATATTTGCAATATGAAGATCACTCCCTTTCGATAACACAACCATTGGGTTAATGTGGCAAGGTTTTGGTAGCAGGGGAGCAGCAGAGGTGGCTTCTGTGAGAAGATACTAGGAGTCGCCCCCACATTTTTGCCCCCAGAACTGGCAGTCAGTTCTGGTCTGCTCCAAAACAGGTCTGCCACTGCCCAAAGCTGAGCCCATCAGTGGTGCTGATGAAATTCTGTGATAACATATATAAGAACAGGCAAAAAAAACCACTGCACAGCAGCTGTGAAAGAGGAACAAGAAAAAAATGTGAGAGCAACAGCCCTGCAGGCATCAAGGTCAGTGAAGAAGGAGGGGTAGGAGGTGCTCCAGATGCTGCAGCCCATGGTGAGACAGGCTATCCCCCGCTCCCCATGGAGGTCCATGATGAAGCAGAGATCCACTGTGTCTTTTTTCTGGCTAAACCACTAATCAAATGTAGGAGTTGTTCTAGGGCTACAAAGTGATGAAATTCATAATTCAGGTAACACTGGCCAGGTTGTCTGTAAGATGGTGAGCAGGAATTCAAAACATTAACATCTCACTGTGAATTGCTAATGGAAAGTTAGCATTTGGGCCTTGGAGAGATCCTATTGTGCAATATGAGCAATTAGTCAGATCCCACTGTATAAATTATTGAGTCTTGCTGGATTATTCTGCAGCTGGAACTGTCATCTTACCAAAATCAAATTGGTGTTGATTTAAATATTCCTAGGCCAGAGGGGATTTTATAACATCCACACTGTATTTGCTCACCTACAACATTCAGTCTATTTTGTTATAGTCATTCACTTCTGCATCAATCCAATAAAATATTCCATAAGACAGTTTTACTGGTGTTTTCTAATTAGCAGCATTGATTGAAGTAGATGGATGTTCCCATACACAAGGTCATCTTGAACTAGAAATTTTTCCAAGTATCCTTAAAGCTGCATGTAGATGCTCACATTCAGAGTTTTATAGTATAAATACATAAAACTAAAAACTAAGACCTAGAACTGTATTGTTTTCTTCTGACCCCCTGGTGCTCAAACACTGTCAGATATTTTGGTACATTCAGTATTAACAGGGAGAGGATGCCTTGCTCACTTCTTCCTCCCAACATAATCAATGCTACTCCACTGCCATTATGTTTTATGGAAATAAGTCCAATTATGGAAAAGCATAAAAGTCCAGAGGAACAGTGTAGGGAAAATAATGTATTCAAATATATTTAGAAAACAAATAACATATTCTGGTTTTGAGAATAAGCTGGCTCAGTCTTCTCCAGCTATTCCAATTTTTACCAAGAAGTTCAACATTACAATGATTTCTTACTAAACAAAGAATTAATTTTAATTATTCAACAATCCAGGAAAATATCTCTGGGCTTTATTTGCATCAAAAGACTTTTTAAATCCCCCCTAGGAAATCAGTTGTGTTTTTGCATTTAAGTAACCTCAAAAGGTGCTAACTGTTTCAGACTCTTGAGCCTCAAGATCATTATCACTTAAATTTCTTGTTGCCACCTACTTACTATTTTGCTGCCTCTCAGACACGTGCTGAAATAGATTTACAAAGCATTTGTCAGCTGCAACTCAAGTAAAAAATGATGACATAAGGGACATAACGTTGCTGGGCTCAACACAGAATCGCAAATGTCAATTCTTCAATTTTGTACTTGTCTCATCTTTTCTTTCCTTGCCTTTATTCATTACCATTTATTATTACACTAGCGTAAATAGCCCATATTTTCATAGTCACACTCTGTTGGACTATTTCACTTAGATTTCCTTTCATTCCATTCTCTGTGCTTTTAAGAATATAGGGAAGAATTCACAGAAGTAAAAAGATGTGTTATTTAAATATGATATTTGATTTTCTTTTTTCAGATCTAGAGTGTAAGCACTGCAAAAGATATGATTTTTGGCATGAACAATCAAAGTAAACCAAAAATTAAAACAGAAGTACATCATTCTATGTTTAGTAAAATAAATTTTCTGGAACTATCTTTAAAAAGTAGAGTTTTAGCAATTTTCTCCTTTTGTTATGTCTACTACTGACTACATACTCAGCTTTAATAAGAGTGGGTTTTTTTCCCCAGGTCATTTTGGGAATAAGAAAAATCGCAGGATACAGGGAAGGGTACTATCTCCGAACTGTTAGCATGTCTTTTCTGTACCCTGAAAATCATTACATACTAAAAATGGGTAACTCCTTTTAACTGTAGCTGTGCTCTTTGCAGGAAATAAAAGGAAGGAATGAAATAGGAGATTATAGAAGGAGAAAAAAATCCAAGTTTATAAATAACAATCAAGAAGCTCTTGTAGATGGAAGAAAATAGAAGTGTACTACTACAAAACATTTGAAGTAACAGTGACACACATGATAGTATGCCTGGCATCCCATTCCTGAGTAACAAGCTGCAATTGAAACCGAGGTAGGAGTGCAATGATATTTTGAAAAATAACTTGGCCCTCAGCAATCAGCAAGAATCAGTTGTGGGGGAAGCCTGCTGTATGAATTGTTTCTTTCCCATGACCTACTTGCTCCTGAAACAGGCTTTATTTTTATAAAACAGGTGGAAAAAAAAAAGAAATATTTCTTGATACTTTTCTGGCACGAAATAAAAATATTATTCTAAGGGTGAGGAGATATGGAAAAAGAACTCTTCAGCATTTTCCTGGTTAAGAGCATCATGTTGAAATAAAGTCTCCCTTGTGTGCCTCTGTCATAAGGCAACAGGGCCTGTCTCTCAGTGCGCACAACCACAGACGTTTCTAAATAAGCATTCACCGGGGATGACATGAGGCACAGATGACTCCAAGGCCCTTCAGAATTGTTCTTATAGCTTCTGAAAGTCACTTACCTGGAAGATGTGAGGCAATCTCTTAAGCTGTCACAAGGATGTGTGTAGCATCCTTGAGAATGTATTTGAATTTTAATAAAAGGTCCGAGAGCACCTGGAAATTTTGGAAAATAAGATGAAACTCTTTTCCTTTAGAGGTCAATGTTCAACATCAAGAGCGTTAAGTGCTACGTGTAGCTCTCAGCATGACTTTTTCTGAAGCAATATTGTTTGAATTTTTTCATTTTATTTTTTATATTTTTTTTAAAATTCCCCAACAAGAATTTCAACACAGATACAGATCAGAATTAAAATACAGTTGACAAAGTAGAAGTTTAGAAAGGGCCTAATGAATTAAGAATAGCAAAAAAATATTTTTTTCTACTCAAGGATCAAGAAGATCTGGTGTAACATTCTTTGTTGCACATCTCCAATTTTTTAATTAAAATCTTTTTACATCACAATGTAAAACAGTTCAACTTTGTCTACAGTAAATAAAACTTTGTTAGGCTAATTTATCTAAGGAAGAATAATGCACAATCTTTTGGATAAGCTATCATTAAAATTAACCCATAAAAGCCAAATTAAATTCATGGTATGCTTTAATTTGACTTAAATTAACATAGCACAAGATTACAATAATTCACCATTTTATGGAATTCTTAGGCTGGAAACGGATAGAGTGCATATCAGCACAGGTAAATATTATATTAATTTTTCCCCATTAATACCTGGCAAAAGAGACAATACGGAGAGAATACAGTTTTATTTCAATGACTACACAGATGGCATGACATTCACTGTGTAAGTAGCTGCAATGCTTCACAGTTGGCAGGTATGAAAATGCCTCAAAATCATGGGCTTATCTGCACTGAGGAGCTGACTCAAAGTTGAATGTTAGACGCAAAGGAAAGGAAAAGAACAGCCCTGGAAGTACAGAAAGATATTGGAATAATAACATGTTTAAAACAGTTTCCAATTTCATGACTGCAGACAGGCTTATCACAGGTATTTCTTCACAGCTTTTCTTTAATAACTTGCCCAACTTAGTTTGTGTTTTCCCTATTTAAAGGCTCACTGTGATCCAGCTGAGTTTTATAGTCTATGAAAATAACTGGTAGAGATTAGGAACCACTTCAAAAACATAAAATGGCGGAACTATCTGACTCGTGGTCCTGTCACATTAATGTATGGACACTAAATTTCAATAGTTTTAAAGCTATACAAGCAAGATATTTCCTCCACACTGCAAACTGCAAGATGATTAACAAACAGCTGTTCCTTTACAAGATCAAGACAGGTTAGCAGACTGACAAATAAATCCTCACCACTTGTATTCAACAGCGCAGTATGGGATTTTTACAAGCAGAATGACTAGTGCTCTTTCCCCTTAGAGTACCCACAGAAAATCTTGATTAAGCTTGCCAAGAGCAGGGTATTGACCTGTTTATCAAACTTAATTTCCTTTTATGAGAAGGAAACCCACCTAGTTAATCAAGGGAAGCCAGTTGATGTAATCTTTTTGGATTTCAGTAAAGCTTTTGATACTGTCTCTCACAGGATCCTTCCAGACAAAATGTCCAGCACACAGCTGGATAAACACATCATGTGTTGGGTGAGCAGTTGGCTCACGGGTCGAGCACAGTGAATGGGGTAACATGAGACTAGCGACCTGTCACTAGTGGGGTTCCACAGGGTTCCATCTTGGGCCCTATGCTCTTCAACATCTTCATAAATGACTTGGACGCAGGACTGGAAGGGATACTAAGCAAGTTTGCAAATGACACAAAAGTCAGAGGAGCCACTGACCCCCTCAAAGGGAAGGAGGCCCTGAAGAGAGACCTCAACAAATTAGAAGACTGGGCAATCACCAACCACATGAAGTTCAACAAGGGCAAGTGTAGGATTCTGCACCTGGGACGATGCAACCCTGGATGTACGTACAGACTGGGGAATGAGATACTGGAAAGCAGTGCCATGGAAAGGGACCTGGCGGTCCTTGTTGACAGCAAGTTGAATCTGAGTCAGCAGTGCCCTGGCTGCCAGGAGGGCCAACCCTGTCCTGGGGGGCATCAGGCAAAGCATCGTCAGCAGGTCAAGGGAGGGGATTGTCCCACTCTACTCTGCACTGGTGTGGCCTCATCTTGAATATTGTGTGCAGTTCTGGGCACCACAATATAAGAAAGATATTAAGCTCTTATATATCATCCAAAGGAGGGCCACAAAGATGGTGAAGGGCCTTGAAGGGAAGCCGTATGAGGAGTGGTTGAGTTCACTCACTTGGTCTGTTCAGCCTGGAGAAGAGGAGACTGAGGGGAGCCCTCATTGCAGTTACAACTTCCTCATGAGGGGAAGAGGAGGGGTAGACACTAATATTCAGTGACAGAATCCAAGGGAATGGCCTGAAATTGTGTCAGGGGAGGGTTAGGTTAGATAATAGGAAAAGGTTCTTCACCCAGAGGGTGGCTGAGCACTGGAACAGACTCCCCAGGGAAGTGGTCACAGCACCAAACCTGACAGAGTTCAAGAAGCATTTGCATGATAGTCTTGGAAACATGCTATGACTTGGCAATAGTCTTGTGCAGGGTCAGGAGCTGGACTCAATGATCCTTGTTGGTTCCTTCCAGTTCAGCATATTCTGTGATTTCTCACCTTGATGTACTGACCCTTGAGGGTTCCCTCCTTATACTCCAGAAAAAAAAAAGGACATGGAAAAAAATTGAAATAGAGCTGGGCTGTGTGCAGGTGCAATGCCCATGGAGTGCATAGCTCAAACCCAGATCAGCCCAGATCAAACCCAGTCAGCCCCAGATCAACCACACAGATGCTTAAAAGCAAATTCATTCAGTGCAAGTCTGGAAGCTGCAAATAAGGTTCATACCAGAAGCTAAGGTCTGCTAGCCTGTCCATCTTAGCCTAATTACATCACCCTAATTCTCTTCCTTAGTTATCTCATTTCATTTCTTAAATGTGGTATATACTTGTGACACTCACAACAAACTTATTTGTTCTTCAGCTACTTTCCTGCTTGCCACCCAAGATGAATCAAGAGCTACAGAAGACACTGTTCTCTCTCTGTGCATGCCATACTCCACAATGAATCCCAATATGAACTCCCTCAGACGTGTCTCACTGAACGAGTAATTCCTGCTGGCTGTTAACCAAGCTCTACAGAAATTTCATTAACACACCATAAAGAAGCTCCAAACTACCAAATCCTCTGTCATTTGCCTAGTTACCTTTATTGTGGTTGTATTTGACACTTCCCTGATTGCTGCTATTAATTTGGCACATAATGCTCTGCTAGGCATTGCTACTCCCCAAGCAAAGCTCATATGCATGAGTAGAATTCACGGTTTTGTAAACTGAATTTTGACTTGCCTAAACTCTAGTAAAAAGGGCTTGACTAAACTCTACTTAACTCCGAATGACTCATAGTAGGAAATTCTCATATTAGTTTAATAACGGGATAGAGAAACAGATCAGTTTTTCTATCTGTCTACAAAAAAACCCCTGCCTTAAACATCCCCATGACTTTGACAGACTCATTCAGTCCTAAGTTGCCCAGAAATTTAAAAAATAATGCAAATATCAAGTTCCTCAAGACAGTCTGCTTTCTCTTACACCATGTGCTCCAACAGAGCTAAATTGCTTTAAGCTTGCCCAGGGAACAGTGCAGATTCTTGACATTCCGTTGTCAAATATGTACTGACTGTCACCCAAAATCTTAACAGGTTGACATGGTATAAAATGCTAATAGAATGATTCTAATCATTTTGTCAAGCATGGCTGACACTACATTGTCAAGTGAAAAAAAGTACTTTGTAGAGCTCTGGATCAATTTTAATTTTTGCCCTGGCATCAGAAAGGGAAAAGAAGTGGTGGGAATGAGTTAAAATTTTCTTGCTACTTTTTTTAGGCAACAAACTGAAGGGAAATGTACAAGTCCTGACCAGGTGAAATATCAAATTGACAATGACCTTGCCCAAGGAAACCACCCTCAAAATGAACCAGTGCTCTGAATACCTTACAAGATTTCAAATGTTTTCTTGATGCAATACTCAGTGTCTCAAGGATAGGAAACAGATTTCTGTCATTAAGTCTTCTACTACAAAGTCATGGTGCAGTAAAAGAGATATAAATAGGTTTTCTTTTGGCTACTGGAAGCTGCATAAAAATTGGCAGCTGTGGAAAATGTTGGTGCAGGATAGAGGCACAACATCTATTTTACAACCAGTACTGGAAACACATACTAGCAAGCCTAGGATCTCAAGGCTTTGATAAAATACAAAAACACTCTTGTGCCATAGACCAGATGGTGCAGTAGAGCCAAGAAAAGCATTTTCTACTTAAGCTGTGGTCAGAAACCATCACCTGGCTGCTACCTTTCCACAGCCCAATGAGAAGAGTTTATGCAAGTAGTTCCCACTTCAGGTAAAGCAAGTTGACAAATTACAACCAGTATTTACAGTTGTTCGAATATAAATCTCTTGACCTGACATTGAAATGGATAAGAGTTCGCATCACCTTTTCCACTTTGGCAAAGCAGGATGTGTATGTACGTGTGTGTGTGTCAGCATGTGCATGCAGAAGCAGGCACAGAGGAAGGATAAGGACAACAGTGTTGCTGGTTGCCACAAGTCTTCCTGCAGCTCTGATTTGACTGGGATGATTTGAAGGTGAAGGACAACACAGCAGTCAAAAGGAAATGCTCTTTTCAAACACCCAACTTGGCTTTAAGAATATGACAATTTATTAGCAGAGTTCCACATACTAATCATGAAAAACGAATCCAGAAGCAAACAAACAAACAAAACCCACCTACTGTGAAGAAACAAAAAACCCCCCCAAAACAAATCCACACCATCAATCGCTCCATCAAACAGAGATGGAAGTACAAGTCAACTTGCCGAGCTAAGAAGTATGAAGTGACTAAATGACATCTCAGGTGCCAGTTCATGAGACCACAGAGCAGGTTGTTCCTTGGGCACAGTGGAATCTGTATTCCCTAGCAACAGTAAAACCACTGGCAAAAAAAAAAAAAAGGATAATTTCTCCCACTGCCTCCTACTTACACTGCTATATGTAAACTGATGGGAGACTCTGTCAGTGAGTACCTGCTTCCAGCAAGTTCAAAACATAGTTTAAGCTACTGTATGAGTTGGAAGATAGAAGACTCACACCCACAGCAGAGGAGAGAAAGGCAGGGATATGCACGAATCACAAAACACACAATATTAATATGGATTTGGGTGGCATGTAGTGTGTTAGCATGCAAATGCGCCTGAGTTGGGGGTGGGGGGAAAGTGTTATATGTGTCTCCTCTAACCACAAAAGCTTATTCACTTCTTTAAGCTCAGCTTACTAGAGTATTTCCCCAGATATCAGTTAGATGTGGATATGACAAAACAAGCACACCTCCAGATTTCAGAACTCCTCATACTTTAAATTCACTATGATAACAAAACTCTATAAAGGAAAGGAAAACAGAAGATTTGTCCGCTGCTTTCTCTCCATTATGGTGTAACCATTTCTGTGAATTTTCTTTATTCATAAACTGTCAACAGTGTGTGTTCAACCACAAACTTTAGAAACAAATATGAACATAATCAATTAATTGAGATCACAATAGAAAACAAATTTAGAAAAATTAAACTACAAGAGTTATTTGCAGTGTTACTCAGAGAAATTATTGGGTACATAGCCTACTGATAATCTACTGGTAATCAACTGATAGCCTACTGATAATCAACTTCTGAGTGCTGCATACTTCTGATCTATACCACAGCATACGGAAAACATATTAGCTCGCAGCTAACAAAACACTAGTTCTTCTTTTGACTAGCTCCTGGCAATAGAGGAGAGACCCTTTAGAGTCCTGTTTTGGTGGTTTTTCAATTTGTTTGTGCATTAGCTCTACCAGGTGTATTAGGAGCAACTTATACTGGTCACCCTCGTATTTCTCAAAGCAGTTACCTTCCAGTGCATGATTTACTATTGCAAATAAATTTGCACACACATCTTGAAATGTCATTTAACAGTCTAGTTTGGCCTTTTCAAAAATATTTAGCAGCTTTAGTTCCTGTACTTTCTCATCTTCAGCAAATATTGGATAAGTTCTTAATTACAAATTCTTAGTGTTCAACAGATAGGATGCTGAACATTTAATCAAAGCATATAAAACAATATGACTAAGTTATGTAAGATCTGTGTAAATTAAGCTGATATGAAGTACTAGTTCAGCACAAAGACAACTCCTTTAAAAAAAAATCACATTTTTATCAAGTATCTGCATTAAAAGTGACACACTTTGTTCAAAGAAATGCAAACAGCACTGCTTCTATTCAGGAATAATAAAACAGAAGTGATCTTGGCACAGCTTTAATCTGTTATAAATAATTTAATTGCTTCCATTTGGAAATAAGCCCCATTTAAAACCTCACAGAATTTCTGTAAGCACCCCTACTAACATAACTCATTCTGGGACTTCAAACTTTAAGAAAATATTTAGGGTTAAGTCTTCAAGAAGGTATTAATGAAAAATGTTTATTTTGTGTAAGATGATTTTTTTTTTCTTTTTAATATAAGACACAGAACCAGTCATTAAAGACCTGAGTAGAAGATACCTTTTTTCCCCCCTGATGGTCTAGACAGAGGAATGCTTCTAATTCAACTCAAACAGTTTCAGGACACCTTTAGCAGGAAAATGGAAATATATCTTGTCTAGACAATCATGTGCCTGACAGTTAAAAAAAACTCTTCTGAATGGCAAGACTGGACTACCTCAAGCTGAGAAGAGATACAAACATGAGACTCTAAATATCAGCTAATGCTGTAAACACAAAGGTCAAAGTCAGCAAACCTCTTGTTATGGTGAGTCCAACTCCCGCCAGCAAGTGCTCGTCTGACCTACCCTTTTAGACTTGAATCTAAAGGCAGTTAACTCCTTGATGCCACCGATCTCTGAATAAATATTTTGGTGATGTACAAACATAAAACATGTCATTAATTTAACTACTTGAGGATTTCCAAGCTAATATTACCCACTTTGCTAGCTTCTTATAGAGTTAATCAATGATTCGTGAACTTCTTGGAAAGTACAAAAAGTCAGAAGTTGGATGAGCTAAAGGGAACATCATGGTAACCCCACAAACTGTCGGGCCACATGGAACAGGACAGAGGCCAAAACTTCGCATTGATAGACCCCCCAAAGGACACACCTTTCTCCTTCAAAGAAGCTGCTGGAACAGCAAACTGAAGTCCTTTGCTCATAACTCATTTACCTGAGCTCAGTCAAGTCAAATTGTTATGTTTGCACGATGCAGAGCTGCACTGCCCATCACCGGGGCCTTGACAAACCAAAGGTTAACAGCACCCTCATGAATTTCATCAAGGCAAATACAAAGTCTTACACATAGGAGCAAAGACTCCCCATGCAGAAGTTCAGTCTGGGAACTGAGAGGCCAAGCAGCACAGACATGAGAGTAGGAGTCTAGTGAACAGTAAGTTGACCGTGGGTCAGCAGTATGGTTATGCAGTAGTGAGTGTAATTGCTGACTGCTCTGCACTAGCAAAAGCATAGCCAGTGCTTTGAGAGGACTGACTATTCCCTTCTAGTCATCGTTGTTTGTGTTTCAAGCAGCCTGCTCACTTTTAAGCCTTCAGATATAAAGGACGATAAACAGGAGAGAAACCAAGGAGAGACATCAAAATGGTGATGAGCACACGACGCATGAGAAACAACTGAAGAAGCTGGGCTCCTTCAGCCTTAGGAAGAGAAAGCTACCGAGGTCTCTAATTGCAGCTTTCCAGTCCCTAACAGCGGGAATACAGATGGAGACAGACTCTTCTCACATACACGCAATGAAAGAACAAGAGGTCACAGTCACCAGTTGCAGCAAGAGCAATTCTGACTAGACTTAAGAGGTAAAAAGGCAAGCTGAATGATCAAGGACTAGAACAGGTTAACTGGAGAGCCTGGAAAATCTCCATCCTTGGAAGTTTTCAACACCTAACAGATAAATGCCCTGAGCAACCTGAGAGAGCTTCAAGATCAGCCCTACTTGAAGCAGGATGTTGGCCAGATGATCCCCAAAGGTACTTTTCAAGAAAAATTAATTGTGATATTCCAATAATAAGTAGCCACAAGAGCTGAAACAAAGAAAGGCAAAAATCAGCCTCACAACAACAATAGACCCTCACATGGGTCTATTCACAGCAGCCTCCAATGCAGCATTATTTCTAGCTAACCCAGCAGCAATTCCAGCACTGATTCAACAAGGTCTGCAAAATTTCAAGCAACATCCATGAGTGCTGAAAAAATAGGGTATTAAACTCCATTTTTTGAATGAAGCTGTGCGGATAAAACTGTAAGGTTTCGAGCCTAAGGTCTGTATTACAACTTTCCATCACAGAAAAGAATTATTTTGTATTGGGAAAGCTGAAAATTATTTTGGCTAACATTTACTTAAGACAGCAGTAGGAACATATATGTTTCAGAAAGAAAGGCATGTTAATTTTAACATAACAACAGCATGATCTCTGGCTTTCATGTGAGATTTTATTTGAAATATTGATTTTTGTTTTGCTTTTTTAAGTTACATTTTCAACATGATTTGTTCTCTGCAACCATAAAGAGTATTATTTACAAATTCCTATGGATAGTTGGACAATTGGTATCATCTGTTGTTTTCTTTGTACGAATGTCAAACTGGCATGCAGTAATTTTTCTAACTAAATGAATTTCGATTTGTCTAAAAAGCTTTTTAAACATAGTTTAGTCAAACAAGTGATATCTTCTTTTGTTTTTACACACTTATGTTCACCCAGCAACTTCAAACAGGTGAGTAAAAATGCTATATGACAATATTTATTAGTCCACAAACACAGGATGTGTCACCTTTTGCTGCAGTCCCAGAATAAATCCTGGCAAGCTAGAGTTTACAAAAGCTCAATGAAAGTAATGACAGTAACATTCCTTGTAATAACTTAAATGAAATATTGAAATACTATAATCATTTAAGGTATTTATAACTTATTGTAATTAAAGCTTCTCCTAGAAAACACCAGATTGTGTAGGCTATATTCCCGGAAAGAAGGCATCTGCTAATCTTGGTAAACAGAGCAGAAAAGTGGGATCTGATTTAGAATAAACACTCTTAATATCCATTCATTGCTTTTTCAAGATTGTTCCTTGAACTGGACCAGCCCCAGAAGTTGCCAACATATGCTCCATCCTGTGGAACTAAACCCTTGATCACCATCACCTCACTCCTCAGCTGTAGGGTGCACAGTGTTTCACACTGGAGTTACTGCTAGACAGGAGGCATACAGAAGCCTGCAGCTACAAAAGAAAAACACTTAAATGTAATTCATGTGTTTCAGCATCAGAATCTTGTCTTTCACATGACTGTTATACTCTATAGATCTGTGAAAATAGTATGGGGGAGATTTAGGTTGGGGAAGCAAAATGGGTAGGAACAGAGAGATGGTAAAATTAGATAAAGTAAGACAACCTGAACCAATCCTTGCAGACAAAAATCTCACTGAGTGAATCTGCGCTAAAATACTCTTCCATCTAAATTGTGATTGTGAGCCTTTGTCATTTAAGGACAGATCTCATTTGAATTACTCCCTTTAGGTAATCAAATAAATTCTTTTGATTTCCTACCATCTGTTTAAAATAGGAATAGAAATAGCAGATGTCAGTTGTGTGTGCAAGAATGTACTATCATATAGAGTTCACATCTCTTCCCTGAGTACTCCTTAAGCCTAGCACCACTTCTGCCCTGAGAGATCCAAATTACTTTCACTCCAATCCTCCTTCACACTCTATCGAAAATCTTTCCTCATTCCTTCCATCTGCATACTGTTACTCCGGGGCTAGGCTTACAGAGCCCAAATGAATATAAGCATAATCATAATCTTTCCTGCTAAAGAGTGACAGACATAAGTCTCTGCCTATACAGCATCTATATGCCCTCCTATGTGTCCTAACTCCCCTAATACTTGATCCTGAGCTCAGACCTGTGTCTAACCCAACACACTTGGCACCCTATCAATATTTCTGTCCTGCTTTCCCACTGACTACTGGCATCTCCTTCAAAGGGTACAACCTGAAATGTCTAAATAAGTACAAGATGCTGGGCATGCTACTGCAGCAGATGTACATTCAGGAAATATCCTCTGAGAAACCACATCTGTGGCAGCCTTTTGAGAATCTGTTCAATACTTTTATAAGATAGCCTTGTCACACTGATAATTTGGATTTCTAACAGACATCCAAAATTTTTTTACAGAGCATTCTGTATCAATTTTACTTGGGAGAACATCTTGTATGTTGCCTTATTACTGTATGCTCTGTTATTCAGTGTAGCTTACATAAGGCTTTTTGAGATCCAGCATTCACAAATGTTGGCATTCAAATACAAAGGAAGTGGTCCAACACATTGCAATATCATTATAAAAAATGTATTTTTAAGGATATTTGAATGCAAAATTTTTTTAGTATAAGGAGATGAAAAACAGGATATACTATGCCTGTGCTTTATATAGTACTATCAACATGTTCTCTTTCTTTTTTTTTTTTTTTTTTTTTTCCACTAAACATGATTGAGATGTCGGTCCCAAACATTCATGACACTAGCATACCCTTGAGTGTAATATACCTGTATTGATTTGACTGAAATTTGCTATAGAAGATAATTTAGGAGTTTCAAGAATAGTATCTCGTGCTATGCCCCCTCTTGCTTCTTCCTCCTCTTTGTTCTAGCCCACTGATCATGAAGTTAGGGAGTACAAGCCCTCACATCAGCAGATTAGTACAATAGTTCTGTAATACAAGGACCTTTAGGATTGTCACCAGACAAAATTTGATATAGAACAGAAGCATGCAGCAGCTGTAATAGCTTCTGCGCAGCTCTTCCCTACATCCCACAGTATTCAGCAAACACTAAAACTAGGGAAGAGGCGGAGGCAGAGAGAGAGAGAGAGAGACAGAGAGACAAAAGGACAGAGAGAGAGTGTAAATAACTAGCACTTCGTTGTATGTCAGGAATAACTAGCTTCCTATCACCCACCTAGTGCAGGTAATACAAGTTAACACCTTAGTTGTTCTTTAATTAAAATTTTTAAAGAATTTAATGAGTACAGCCAGTCAGAAGATAGACAGCAGAAGAGCGCACTAAGCCCAGCATTAAAACTCAGTCTCCTCGGCAGTGTTTGCACTCCTTTGCCTGAATTATTTTCTGGAAGAGAGGAGGGGATATTGTTGCATTCCTGATTCTCATATTGACCTGGGGCTTGTCATTAGCCCCGCATTTTATTTTCAGATAGGTTCTGAATTGGCTAAAATCCAGTCCGTCGTTGCCAATATGGTGGACTTAAGTTGCACAAAGTTCTCTATAGGACCCTAATTTATTGCTAGAACCAACATTGTGATCAGCCAACACTAGACCAAACGTTCTTCTGGGCCCAGAGTAGAAGATAAGTTTCTACAATTCCCACATTTTTGCTTAATGGTAATGATTAATCACTGTCAAAGTTAAATTCTGTTCACACACACAAGAAAACAGTTTACTTCTGCTACCTGTTATTCTTAGTTGAGGAGGTAATGATTTGTACTGTGCATTTAAAGTTTCTCCTTTCTAAACACGCTGTTGTCATGTCAGGAGCTTGCACTCTGAATTGTTCAAGGTAGCAAAAAAAAATCCGTTTCAACCTATTGCACAACATCATTTATGAACAGTCAACAAACATTGGGAAGATTAGATGTATCCAGACCAATAAATCTACTGCTACTATTCAAAGCCTATGCTAACATCTTTTCTGGTAAAACAAGAGTGAATGAAAGGGGAAATTACACAATTACTGATGCTTGACATCTAAGTGATGAACAGACAATAAGAAGGGTGAACTACTGTCACTCACTACTCCATTTAGCCGTCTTTAAGAAGGATGCTGTGAGGACAGATTGAGCAGCCTAAGGAACACATGAGAGTCAGAAGACTGAATCTCACTATCAGACCTCCCACCCTGCCACCTCTGTATGCACTAGAGGTGCACAAGCTAGGGCTGGGACAGCCTGACCAAGCTGGGACAGCCTGACCAAGCTGGGAATGAACCCGATAGCACCACCATAGGAAACACAGGATACTGTTACCTTTATCTGCCTTTCCTTAAATTGTGAACACCTGGGAAGTGGCATCTATGTTTCTGCTCTCCCAGGTCTGTTTTCACTCCTGCTACGTCAGTGTCATGTGTCCAGCAACACTCTTCTGTGCTGCAAGCCAACAGTGTGCACTCTCAGATCAGAGGTTAAACTTTATCCTGGGTTGCATCAAAAGGAGTGTGGCCAGCAGGTCAAAGGAGATGATTCTGCCCCTTGGCTCTCATAAGACCCCACCTGGTCCTCAACACAGGAAAGATGTAGGGCCACAAAGATAGTCAGAGATGAAGCACCTCTCCTATGAAGATAGGCTGAGAAAGTTAGAGGTGTTGAGCCTGGGGGAGAGAAGGCTCTCGGGAAACTTTAGCAATCTTCCAGACTTTAAAAGGGGCTTATAAGAAAGAGGGAGAGAGACTTTTGACACAGGCAGGTAGTGATAGAACAAGAGGGAATGGTTTTAAACTGAAAGAGAAGAGATTTAGATCAAATGTTATGAAGAAATTTTTTACTCAGAGGGTGATAAGACATTGGGACAGGTTGCCCAGAGCAGCTGCAGATGCTCCGTCCCTGGAAGTGTTCAAGGTCAAGTTAAATGGGGCCCTGAGCAACCTGGTCTAGTGAGAGGTGTCCCTGTCCATGGCAGGAAGGTTGGAACTAGATGATCTTTAAGGTCCCTTTCAACCCCCAAACCATTCTATGATTCTCCTCACAAGCACAAGACCTTCAATAAAATCACCATGAGCCTGTGCTCAAGAGAGCAAACTAGATGCATTTTTTCAGGTAACCAATACCTCCTCTGACAGGAGTCTAAATGCCCCTACTTTTTTAGGGTGAAAGTTATCATATGTTATCACATATGTAAGTTGAGCTTTTGCTGTTTTAATGAGTCTTCATTTAGAATCTTGGCATTTGCTGAAAAATATGAAGCTAGAGTAAGCAGAAAAAGCCTAAAACTGAGTTGTTATAACAATCCACATGCACTTTCCACACCCATGCCCTTAATGCATCTGAGAGTACAGGTTATCCCCATGATTGAAGCCGAACTAACACCTCACTGCTGATGAGAGCAAGAGGTACTGACCTTCTGCTCCCGCCACCCTCTCACTAAGCCTGGTTTTGACAGTCATTTGATCATGCAGTGAATATAATGAAACTATAAAAAAGCAGAAAAGTACACAGGTGATTTCTTTTCCCCTTATCAGTGAGTTAAACTAGCTTACCCTGAAATAAGGGGCAAGCAGGTGGGACGGGGAGGTCCATTCAGGGAAGGCACAAGAAATTTCCCTTTCTGCAGCAGCAAGCCCTTAGCTGGGCTGGCTTCACTGCGAGCTCGCTCTTATGATGGCTGCAGAGATGCATCCCCAGTGTGTTTTATAACAAAGAGCAAGTCTTTACAACTCCTGAGGCTGTACTCACACCTCTTCTCTTACTTTTTTACTGATTTTCCATTCTTTCTGTCCTATTTTTTGGTTTGAGCGCTCACACACATGTATAACCTCTCAACATATGCCTTCAGCTTAAGATTGTAATAAAACAATAATATTCATCATCTAGCTTTCCTAGGTTCCTATCTATCTTCTTACCATGTCTAGGTATCACTGTGAAGAAGGACATTTAATTCCACTTACATTTAGCTTGACTAAACGATGATTAAGCCCATAGTTTTATCCACACCCCTGATTGCTTACACATCAAATGGGCAGTGGGTGGTAGCCATTAACACTACCAACAGTTGAAGAGATTTCTTTTTCTGGCAGCATTTCTTAAAGCCTCATCTTAGGGCTTAGTTTTTAAGTCATATTTTTCAATAGTTCATTATAAAAGCAGATTCATGAAGAATTCTTTTAATATTACACATCCATGTCTGATCCTCCTCTTCCTTACAGTGGTTATTTGCTACAGTAATTTCACTATCTTCAGAGGTCTTGGTTCTAAGTACATTAATTTAAGTAAGTTTAAAAGTAGGCCATGCAAACAAAATGAAATACAGGCAAAGTGCAAAAACTCTTTAACAGTCTCATTTAATTTGACATATAAAATAAATATGGATTTTATTCAGGGATGTATTGTCATCTTCAAAAGTCTGCTAATCCTAGAAGTCATTTTATTGAGTCTTTGGTTCGTGATTTTTAAGCAATAATTTATTTCAATTAAATGACAGCATCTTTTAATCACAGGGAAGTGACTTGGCAGACAAGCAATTCTCTCTTTGGAGCTTTCATACATTTATTCATCTGCCTAAATTTCCTAACACTTTGGAGTTCAGTTGAAGTTTCATCCTGAATTAATGATTTGGGTAAAGAAATCTGTTTCATTACAACACATAAGAAACACACATAAGAAATGAAATAAGGCGAATGTTAGGGGGACCAAGGGTAGTGTGATAACTTCAAGCCTGAAAAAAACCAGATGTAAACCCACTGTGATCATTGGCCATCCACCTCCATGTGCCAGAGTTAAAATTAGTCCACAATAGCTATGATTTTTACATCAACAAAACCACAGCTTTCCCCAAAAATTATACAGGTGTCATACAAAGCAAGCAAAGGTGTTAAACACCGCTGATGCAGGTAAGAAGTATCTCTTTTCCTGGAAGATAATGTTTAACGTCAGATCAGGCAAAATAATTAAGCCTGGTAGTAGTCACCAGACCTCAGTACCCACACCAACGTGACCATTCCTGGAGAAGGGCTGGAGAAGAAACAAAGCTCCATTCACTGACATCAGGCTGCTGCGTATGTGTGCCCTGCTATCATACTCCATTTTTGAAATCTCTTTGCCTGCATATCACTGGAAAAACAACAATGCCTGAAGCTTTCTGATCATACATTTTTCCCCGTTGTATTTTTCAATTTAGAAAGAGCCCTAATAGCTCCGTTTTCTATAAATGGATGTTTTCATTTGGCAGACAAGCAGCCCTTAGACACCAGGGCACACTTTTTTTTTGTTGTTCTGATGGCAATTGTTCTGCTGGAGTACATCAGAAAGCACTGAAATCTCCTTACAGAGTTTATCACATTTGCTTTCTTCAGCCAGAAATGAAAATAAGTTGTAAGTTAAAAAACTATGCCAGCCACTTAAGAAGTAGTTTCACATTATTAGACCACATTGCTGTAATTATAAAAATTCCACACAAAACCTCAATTCCCAAACTTACTAAAATCTTCTTTTCATATCCTATACCTACTTCTTTTCCTATGCTATTGATCCAGACTAAGTACTTGCTGTGTTATCTCACCATCTTCCAAGAACATAGTTAGGAAACAAAAAACGCGCAACAAATCCATGAAATTGTTAAGTGCACCGTAGCATAAAAGCATTTAACAAGGTTCTCTGACCACATCACTTGTGTTCAATCCACAAGAGCACCTCCTACTACTTAGCCTAACAGTTCAGTTTCTATTCTGATACACACATCTGTCACAAAAAAAGGAATTAATTCAATCTACCGTGAATTCATGGACTCCCTGAATCTAGGATTTAACTCCATGGTATGTGCAAAGCTGAGCACTGTACAGCACTGAAATCCTGAAAAGTATCAGGTAAATTATATATAGAATTAGAAGAGCAAGAAATAGGTGCTTAAATTGCTTGACTCCTTGATGCTGTGGTTTACAGAGGAGATATTTTAATCATGGAAAGATACCCTTGCTACACCTAAATAAGCTGTGGGAAATGATCTAGGGGAGAAAACTGTATTTTTAAACTCAAGGTCCAGCCAGTAGACAGTCCTATATAATTTTATCTTAGAAAATAGCTCATAGTGCTGTGACACAAAGGGAGGAAAAAAGGAAAAAGAAAACCAAACAAGCAAACAAAAAAGAACAAACAAAACACAGTCATCACCTTGAGAAACTGCTACAGAGTCTGAAACTTAGACAGATCTCCAGCTTTTTGCTAGCAGCAAGAAGCCACAATAAAGAGATGAAATAGAGTTAGAACAGCAGTTGGGATTCTCACTTTGTTACACGTATATCATGCTGAATTAGAAACTGCACTGCACCCAGAGGGTGGTTGGGCACTGGAACAGGCTCCCCAGGGAAGTGGTCACAGTACCAAGACTGTCTGAGCTCTAGAAGCATTTGGACAAAACTCTCAGGCACACAGTGTGATTCTTGGGGTGTCCTGTGCAGGGCCAGGAGTTGGACTCAGTGATCCTGATGGGTTCCTTCCAACTCCGCATATTCTATGATTAACAGTCTTAATAAAATAACTGTGCTTATTTAGACAGTGTGTTTGTAAAACTCAAGAGCTTTAATCTCTCCAGGTTCAGCTTATAGCATAGGTCAGAAATTTAATGCTGTGCAACCCAAAACACAATCCTGATTATCTTATGCTCACAACCCTTAGCTACACTGGCAGCTAGAGTATATGGAAAACTTAGTCATTCATTAAGCAATGGGAACATTTAAAGGATGTTTATGAACATTGCCATCTGAATGGCACTGGAATAAATTAAGCCAAAGTTCAAAAATATTTTCTCAGCAAACTATGAGATACACCTTATAATTACCTACAGTTGGTTTATATTTTAAAGGCTAACTCATTTGAAAGAGGGAAAAGACAACAGTTGATAGAGGCTGTGTCCATACTTTTCCCCCTTGCTAAATGTTTCTATTGCCTGTGTACAGGGAATAGAGGGGAAACACCTTTAAATTGTGTTACCTGCAACATTTATAATAAAATTTATATAGTATTGCATGCATTTGATGTACATCCTTCTGTGTATTCCAGCACTGTGTCATTAAAATATTAATATCTGGTCTCTTCCTCCTTACAGCGTGAAATTGGCCATATTTCAGCTTGTTTGTTTTCCTAACAGTTACACAGTTTCAATGGCTATCATATACAATATTTTCTGAATATATAAATACACCTAAATAACTGCAAACTATACAAATTATGAGGTTACATTTACTCATGTATCTTGACATTTAGAAATTCTTCTACATTCTAGTTACTTTCCCCTCTATGACATTTAAACATCTCCAGAGATTTCACTATGATTGCTTCCTTTTATATCAGGTCACATTTAACAAATCTCAGCAATGCAAAAAAAAAAAAAAAAAAAGAAAAGAAAATTCACCATCTCTGTGAGTAGCTCCAAATGCACAATTCCAAACTTGCTCAAACTGTAGCAAAAGCACATCTCCCAGTTCTTTCACAAGAACAGATTACATTTGTTTTTACACTCCTTTAGCCTAATACTAAACACAGATGATATCTTAACAAACAATTTCTTCAAGAGCACTCCACCTCTAACTTCTGTCAATCTGTAAGTTAATCTTACTCCCATAGAAAAATCAAGCAATCGCTTGGTTCCTCATCTGTTATTGCACAGCACCCATGGGACAATCACAGAAAAGGCTTATTTATACATTAGTGGAAGATTAGATTATTTCATCTGTGGTTTGATCAGGCATTTCAATTGGGGTGTTCTCTTAATTTTTCTTACATCCTTACTAGCTCTTTAGTTTCCTTCAGCTGGAAAACCTGGCAAACCAAAACCACAGTTTCATACAAACCCATGGGTGGCCTATGTTCCAAAACACAGGTGCTGCTGCAAAGCATCAGTATAAAGGAACTCACTGGAATTAGTCCTGTAGGTCCAGATCTTCAACCACTGTCAATTCGTTTCTATACCACCAAAGTAAGCTCACATTAATAGTTTGGTCAACCCTTTAGCCATCCTCAACATCCTTAATTATGCAATGAAGGATCACAGTCGTAACTGGCACTGATACTTTGCCCTCTGATATCTTCCTTGAAGTCAATATTTCTCAGCCTATTTTGCAGCTAGATCACAACTGCTCATTAAATAATAAAACCCAACACCATTTACTTCTCTCGATCTAGTTAGAAAAATCTCTATGTCTTGAGTAGCTCAGGCAATAACTTAATAGTCAATAAAAAAAGTTATCTTTACAATTTAAGCTTTAAAGATTTTCCTCCCCAATTACATTTCTAACAAGTTAAAATAATGAGACTATGCAATATTTTACATTAAAACTGCAGAATATACAGGATAGAGTGGTACCCATTAAAAAGTGTTTTAAGTTGGTATGTTTCAAAAATGCAACAGACTGCTTCCATAGCACTATTGTACACACATTGCTACATTGAGACTTTGTCTTTCCAGAGGGCAAGGGAATAGTGCAATGGCAGACACATTAATTGCCTTATGGCACAGGGCTACATACCATGCTGGCTAATAAAACTAGGAATCAAAGAAGAACCCCTCCCAAATCTTCCACAATAAATCCATGCTTTTTTAGCCATATATATTTTTGTGGCAAGTTTTCACAAGAATGGTTCTTTGCACTTCACCCTACCCATGCAAGAAATTTCTTCAAAGTTATTTTGTCCTTTATTATCATCAATAAACCTATTTAGAAAAAAACCCAAAACAACCAAACAACACACTATCTGTCATTTAATCCTATAAATGTAGTGCATTTAGTCAGTTACCTTATGACAGACGCTGTATAAATGCAGTATCACAACATGCTGAAGCTGGTGGTCAGTACATACTTAAATCTGTACTGCTTAATGTTACACATTTGTGATACATTAATTATACGTTAATCTTTTGAGCAAGCCTAGACATCTATCCCTTGATCCTTAAAATTAAGGACAGAAGCAACACAGGGTTTAAGCCTGCACATGCCTCCCTGACAACAGATTCGTCAAGCAGATTCCTTCCCAGAGCAGTTCTCCAAGATATATTGAAAATATTCTGTATTTCTCAACGGAAAATTCCCAGGCTCAGCCACAGAATCACCTGTAATGAGGATTGTCTCAAAACCAGTTGTATTTTGGATCTACTAAGTAAAATAGAGGATAAGATGATGTTCTTCCCAATGCCTCCTTGGCCCTTTCCCAGAGGCTGTGTTGGCCTCCTTACACAACCACTCCCTCTCCCACCCGGCTGATGCCTCAGCATAACCACACGGCTCTCAAACATATGGTTCAGGCACTTGGCTCTGAAGCTGCCAGGCACACACAAGGAAGTTAAAGTAGGTTAACTCTAGGAGGCTGCTGAAAACAAATTATAATATCAAATAGATTCAAGTGAGTAGAATTGATGAACTCCACTCTTTCTTTTAACAGCATTTAAGCACAGAATAGATGCACTGACCTCTGTGTGCCTGTTCAGCAGACCTGAAGGCAACTACATGAATATATCCCTCAATAAAGGCTCTAGCCTATTTGCACACAAGTGATAACCCTTTTCCTAACAAAAGCAAAAGATACTTTGTTGCTGAAAGTGATGCATTTATGAGAATCTTAACTACATTGCCATTATCTGCTTTTACTCAAACACATAATTTCTATTTATAAATAGCAATGTGGAACTCAGTTCCCCAGAGACAGGTATAGATAGACCACTGCAAAGGTCTGGAAAAGGGGGTAGGAAATTCTTATTTGCTGTGTTCTGTTTAGAAGTTTGTCATAACAGTCTCATCTCCTTCAGTTTGTAGAGATGCTTGGATCCATCCACAGTGCAGGACAGTAACCAACAGAGAACAGAAGGTGAACATGTTTTGACACACTTCAGCCTTCAACACCTTTAGAAGACTGTGTCATACAGAAATTATTTTTCACTCTTATGACTTACTGGATCATGTCCAAATTATATTAAGGCATATGAGTTCATAGTAAGTACTCTACATAACGCTAAACTAGAGGTTAAAAGTTGGCATAGATCTAGTACTACCGGTAAGAGGTCAGGCACAGAACATTCATCAAATGGGACAAACCCAGTGTTTCTATCCTTGATCTACAGTTAAACCCAGCACTGTTTAGCTGAAAAACTCGTTTGTTTTTGAGTCACAACTGCTGCTTCTGACTTGTGATTACTGCCCCACTGCAATCCCCAGTTTTCAGTTCTCCACTATGGTACATTCATTCCTATTGTCATTCCCTCAACAAAGAGCTTATCAGTAATTCATACCCATGTCAGTTATTTCGCTTAAAAATGCCCAAAATGTCTCCCTTCATTCTCCTCAAAAGAGCATCAACTTTCTTTTATGTAAGGACTAAACGACATTTCAACTTTTTCTTCAAAGTGTTGGAGCAGAAGCTTATTTTTGATTTTTACATCAAACTTAAACTAAAAAATTTAAGCATATACTTCTGATGCTACTCACCTAGATCTGTCCCATAACTTTAGGTTAATATTTCTATCACGGAAAATAAGAATAGCTAGAGAATGTAGGTACCAAAGCAACTTAAAAGAAATAAATTTATTGCAGCTGAATCACACAGAGATGCTTCCAAAAGAGAGAGGCAAAGAAGTCTCCCATTGCTGCAACTTCTCAAACCAAAAAAAAAAAAAATAAAAAAAATAATTTTTACTTCAAATAATAATGAACAGATTATTTTTTTAAGAAAAAAAATAATTTAACTGATTTGTACTGTGCTGTGCAAGATAACACAAAATGCTTCATCATAGTTAAGGATGTGATTTATTTTTTACATGTTTTCTCAATAAGATTAAGGCCATCTCATTACTCAATTGGATTAAAATGTCCTGATTTACAAAACTGAAAAATGGTTTTCATTTTGGTCATAGAAAGCAGTTTTGAGGTTATTCACAGCCACACCAGTAAATTGGCATTAGGTAACAAAATGAAACAGGGACAGAGTTCTTTTGTATATTAAAACTATAGTGGCCAGTTAAAAACTGAAAAACGTACAAAGGGATGAGATAATTAACACCTCTTAATTCTCTTTTTTGGTCTCTAAATTACAACCTTCTTCCTCATGCTGGAACACTGTTAAGAGTCATTTTGTTCCTTCGTTAAGTTATAGATCTGATGCAACATTCCCAGCTAGACTCACTTATAACAACTGGAAACACTATAAATGCAAAAAGGACTCAGGTCAGTCACTGTCAATTAATACGCGACACTACACATCTGCAACACAAAAGAAGTTTTTGCAATCTTAAAAATAACTGAACCAAAGTATGAACCTAAGGGCTTCCACAATGACAAATTGCATGACAAATAGGCATTTTTAAAATATTAAATCCAAATTTCCAGAAGTATTAGAGATATTTGTTCCCTCTGCATCTCCAAAGTGACATACATAAAAGGACCCTGACCACCAATAGGGCTCTTCTGCTATGAAAAAAAAAAAATGCTCCACAGTCTCTGAAAATTTCCAAAACACCAGAAAAAAAATTTTAGACATGTAAGGTCTGCATTTCTAAGTCACACTTTTTTCCCAGTTCCTAGGCTCAGCATTTGTAATCAGCAAGTCTCTAGTTCCACACATAATACACCCAATATCACTCTTTCTTTCTGTCTCCATCTGTCTCTAGTTCTAGCTTTCTTCTTCCTTTATCATATTTCTGTTATGAATAGTGGGAATTCTAGTTTCTTGAAGACATGTTAGAATGAGCAAATATCCTTAAAACAGAGGTACTGCTTGAGGTAGACAGTGAGAGCACTAAACGTGCTTAGATATCACATATTGGACATATGCAAATATTAAGACTTAGGACTAGACAGTCTCCTGTTTGTATTTGTACTGACAGATGTGAATTTGTCTCTTAATATATTGAGTTACACTGCAGAGTTTGAATCTGAATTTAGAGGTTTGTGTCCTTCAACTAATTCTTCCTAGTGGTGAAGCAAAATTAAGCAGAGGACCCTATTGTGTTTCTAGCACAACTCTAAGAAGTCTGCTTATTTTCTACTCCTCCTCCGCTTGGCCTCCTAAATGAATGCAAGAAAGCTAACATTCCACAAGAAAGATCCTCAGAGAGCAATTTCGTTCTCCCATTGCTCTGAAGGAGAAAATGGGCCACCAGGGGCAGACCACCCGGGCATGTAACTCCTTTGGGATTGGTATGGTCAGGATTCCCCTGCTTTGAAGGCAAACACAGGCCCTGTAGCAAAGGGCTGCAGTGCACATGGGCAAGTTAGTTATTATTAATTTAGCTTACATAACAATGGTCCACCTCTTGCAGCCTTGCCTTTGTACTGGGACTATGAATACTGGCTCAGTAGCTCATGCTTTTTGTTCCAGAACATCTCTGGCTTGCATCCAGGCTAACTATGTAAACCTGCTCAGACTGGGTTTCACAGGGTGCAAACACACCTCTGACTGCAGCAGGCACTGTAAAAACATTCTTCTAGCCCAGAGCTGACAACTGGACCATATAACATACCTGTACGTGTTGCATATGTACATGAGCAGTAAATTACTTAGTCTACTGCAAGGGGGCTAGAATGAGATGATCTCCCTTCCAAGATAAATCAGTAAAACAGAAGTACACACTAGGTTTGGAGCTCATTGGTTGCAAACTGAGGGGTAAATATTTAAACATCACATTTAAATGCAAAAGCATCAAACGCAATTTTAAAAATTATCTACTGAAATGTTTCCAGACACAGCAAATAATCCAAAAAGGACTATCATGTGCATCTTGAATCATAACATTTGAGAATGATTAATTCATTGTGCAACTGATGAAGAGAAAGTCTTCTAAAATAATAACAATAACAGGAATGGAAAGTATATCTTAGGAGAAGGCTAAATATTAGCTTGACTTATTTATACCACAAAATAGAAGGTGCAGAGAGTAGTCCTGTTTTTTTACCAACTATGTCAAAATGGAATTAAATTATATTAGGAACTTAAAACACCTTATAATTTCTATTTCCACATTCAGTTTTGAGCATCTGGAACATTTTGAATATTCCACCTTTGAATGGAATATATTTATATCACAGCTAATGATCTTCATTGCAACCCAGAGGATGGGAAATTACTTTCTTTTTTAAGCAATTATTCTGAAAGGTTTTTCAGAGTATATAGATATGTCAAGCAGATCAGACCTGACCCAGCATGTGAAGAGTGTCACACTTTCACATATATTAATAATATTTCTGAATCATGTCAAGCTGAAACCTGAAGTCAAAGACATTCACGGAGACTAATATGCCTGACCAAGAGGAGAGTATGAAATGGAAGAATACGAGACTGAGGAGACAACACTGGAACGCAATTCCATAATTCCAATAATTTATATTTATAGCAATAAAATACTACATAAACGCTTAAGTTTAAACTGATTCATTTAATTTTAAAGCATCACTTATTAGAACACTGTGTTCATTATCTGGGAAAGCAATTTGCATCCTTAAACGCGTGATTTAAGTACAACAAAATTTTAGCACAATTCCCTTTTTTTTTCCCTAAAGAGAATAAGCCCAATACACTGCAAACAAGAAAATCACCCAAATTACTCATTCTTTCCTTCTGTGCAAAATGTCAGTATTATTAATTGAGCATTTTTAGTGAGTGTTTTCCATATGGAGGTCATAGAGATGAATTAGGTACATACAATATTAGCATTTATTTCATTTTACACTTACTATTGCTGTCATATAAATGCTTCCACAAGATGTGTTCTTATGGACACTGAAATCTCATTGAGGGAGGAAATACTTCTCTTATTTTATCTTCTGGAAATTATCTACTTCTAGAAAATTCTCATAACATCAGTTATAATCATAGAATTAATAGACATGCGGTCATTATATACTACACATTCTTCCTGAAAAGTGAGCTATTATTTATTGATAATTTCGGAAAGATTTGTAAATGGAAAAGATGCTTCTCTAACCCTTTATCCTGGGGAATGATATGTGCACATTCTCTATCATAAAGCAGTTTAATAGAAGTATTGATGAAAGAAGTATTGACATGGCAATTCTTGCAGAAGCAAACTCATCTTGTGTTTTAAAAGTAGAATTACCTGGTATACATGTGATATTGGTTCTTTACACACACAGGAAAAAAATCAACCTTAAAATATTTTGTTATCATATCAAAATATAACTGCAGTTAAAAACCACATAAATAATTTCACTCACTGGAAAATTCATTAAATAAAAAAATCCCTGTAGTTGTCATAGCTTACAGTTTAATGAATTGGTTCTTTTCCTTTAATTTAAATTCAAGCATGAGATGCATAATAAAAATCGAAATGGCTATACATTTTATTGCTATGTTAAGGTGAAGAAATAAATATGCAAATATGGAATTTCAAATTACTTTAGAGACCACGCAAGCAGGCAAGATTTATAAATATGAAAGGAAGTCAGTCCTGCTAAAAACTCATCTCGCTCTACTGACATTCTTCATAAATGTATATTTTTAGAAATGCATTTATACCAAATCTGTTAACACTTTGGGATCCGTACAGCACAAACACACTTGTTCCCATATTATTTTTTTCCTGAATTCTGCCATATCAACACTTTTCAACAAGTTCATTCTTTTCAAAAATTACACTAAGCTGTTGGTTGTGACTATTCCTTTGACTTTAAGAAAAATTTAAAATTTACCACTATTTCCACATGATGAATTTTTCTTTCAGTACTACTTTTCCCTCCTCTGTATTGTTCATTGTTTCTGCTGTTGTTTACAAATTCTGGGTTTGTGCTGACTGTGACTGAAATCCAGAAAGGATTATCCTCTTCCGAAAACCAGCAAGGTCCAAATCCTGTCCTGAGGATCGAATTTGTCAATCCCTACCAGAGCTGTTAGCACAGATTCGCCCCTAGACTGAATGCATCACACCCAGGGAGGGTTTTTCTTACCTACAGGAAACAACCACTAGGAGGAAAAGCTTCTTTTTAATGTCCAGGCATGGAATCCTAAACCTGCAGGAAAACATCACATCTTGCCCTTTGCTTTTTCACTTCTTGAGTGACTTTCTAAATGTACCAGTTGTATCATTCTCTTCATAACCCTTCACCTTTTTGAACTCCCAAAGGATTATCATTAAGTTGGATGAAAACTAATGACCAAGAAACGGTAAGAGGCAAACTAGAGCGCTCTAGTGCCTAAGGTGAGACAGTCCCGCACGCTCAGTCATCTGCCAAGTGGGCAGGACATGGGCACTCTCTGGCCACACACAGACTCTACGTGAGCCACAGCTCAAGGCGTTAGGGAACATGAGGTAGCTAGCAGCGCTATAAAGACCGAACAGGGACGAAATCCCACTGGACACAAAGAAAAGCTTAAATTATATTTGTCACAGTGCATGCAGAGATCAGGCAGATGGACAGAGGACTCAAATCTCCAGGACGTCAGGCTTTATTAAGTATTTTTTCACAGAACTAATTCCTAATTAGATTGTACACATTTAATGACAAGTACACTGTGCCTACTCCTTTTCTCCACAATTATATTACCAGTTACTGAATACCACAGATATTTTTTTATGGGGAAAAAAAATCCAATAAAATTTAAGGTATCTTTACACACTTTCTGAGCTTTTCCCATTATTTGTGCTACAACTAGGCTACTAGCACCAAAATCCTCAACAGTCCTATCTGACTTTATAAAACAATAAAATAGTAAAATCATAGCTTTGCACTTCTGAGCAGTCATCTGACAGCGTGGAAGGTGAAATCAACTCCTCTCCTAATTGATTCTGTGGAATCTCTTGAAACAGAAATAAGGAGAAGAAAGTAATCATGATGGAAGATCAAGAAGTTTCTCATTAAACTTTCCAAGAAGCTTCCTTGCTGTGAATCAGCACAAGGTAAGAACCTACAAATACAATCTAAAAAAAAACCAAAACCCTGGTGATCATTGTGACCCAGTGTTAAATTCCTTACAGTTGTATTACTAGTTCTTTTTCTTGCAACTTTAGAGACAGTAAACAAAAAATCCTTTACACTATCTCCAAGGTAGCATGGCCATTCTGTGCCAGACAAACCACAACATTGAGTAAACTCAGTTTTCCACCACATCTTAACTCTTAATTCATGAATTTCTGGAAAATAAAATTGAAAGGCAGCAGTTTCTTAGCTTAACTCTCTTGTCAAAGCTTACTTGCAAAATTAAATAATGAAAACTTCACCTAGGATTTACTGACAGCTGATATCTGGTAGTATGTTTACTCCAGAGCATAACATCTATGTTCTTTTCTCATAAACTCTGTAGTGGTGACCATATGAAAGCTGGAAAAATCACCTTTGATATGTCTCAATTATTCCTTTTTATGCAGACATGAACCTTGTGGAGTGTTTGATGACTTAAGGCAAGGAACAGAAGTCAAAAGGAAGGGATAATAACAGGACCTGCTCCAAGAGAGATTGAAAAACTAGAGACAGACATCACCACTGCAAGACTTTACACATTAAGGCACACACCTGCTGTGGACTCTCAGCAAGAGCTTTTCTGCTTTCCATAATTCTCTAAAACAGGACAGGTGCAGGGCTAGGAGCTGGACTTGATGATCCCTGTGGGTGTCTTCCAACTCAGCATATTCTGTGATTCTGAAAGGTAGTAATTTAAGTGCCACAAAAAAAATACCTGGGGACTGACCAATGAACCACCTATTCCCTTTTCACCTGTGAAAATTATTCAGACCTCTTCTACTCTCCCATTTTTGTCCCAGGTCCTTAGAAATGTCACAGCATATGTTGCTTTCTGTTGATCACTTGATTTTAAATGGTACCTTAATTCTGCATTTTCAGATTTTCTTTTGATTGGGCTAGAGAAGTGAGAGATCATATCGAGATAAAGAGATAGGGAGATAGAGATATGAACTTCTCCTTGGAATCTCCCAGCTACCAACTTTTGTGCCCAGAAACTACCTAGGACAGAGACGAGCAGATCTAACCCTCCAGTTTTGTGTAATGAAGATGCCTTGGCTGCACCAAGTCATCAATGAAGTCATGCTTTGACACAAACACTCTGACAAATCTAAAAACTCTCTGCTTTGATTAAGGTCATCAAGAAGGCAGACCCAGCGCTGAAAGCAAATACAAAAAAAACTCTGTTGATAAATTTGCTAGGGGAAACTAATAGGAAGTAAAGAGGAAAAGCAGGTAAAGTGTTAAAGATAACAGCTCCACATAGCTTTCTGGAGCATAGGGATGGGCTGAAAAAGATAAATTACAGTACTGATAGACCAGCTTACTTTCAATACACTCTCCACTTAAGGAAAAGGACTGCATTTGAGAGCTACTAAGTCAGGATCAGACTTTGGGACTGCAGGGAGTGTCCAGAGGAGTGGTACCAATTACTGATGAAGACAGGACCTGCTGGGGGAAGCTTCACCACACAGCAGACAATGTCTCGGTACCATTTCCCACAAGGGCAGCACTGGAGTGCCTCACAAGCAAAAAGAGCAGCAGGCAGGAGGACTCATAGTCTTGTGAGAAGCAGACTGCTCTGGAGTGCAGAGTAAAAAACTACATCCCAACTCCTGCTACCAGCAGAAGGGTGTGCACAGGGGCCCAGGGATGCCACTCAAGCTGCCAGATGCTGTGGGTGTCTGCAGTATACAGGTTGCATGTACCACATCACATGACAAGATAACTTGTCAATATTGGTACAGGATGGGCCAACCAGATATGATGCACAGCTGGATCTGCAGTTAACTAACAGAGGAAGCACCAGATGGACATAAGATAATCAGTTGTAGCATTGGCTGTGGTGACCCTGAAATAGGGTTCAAGATCCTGAAGGGAGTGAAAAAGCGAAGTAGAGACCTCAGATCTGGGAAAACAATGGAGTTAGTCCTCTTTAATTTCTGAGCACATGAAGGAGCGAGTGACTGGGAAGAATCAGCAAGGGTTTACTAAGAGTAGCTCCTGCTGGACCAACCCGATTGTTTAACCTCAAGAACCAGAGGAAGAGTAGATGGGGTATCATAACACCAGGAGAGATTGGTGTGTAACAATTTTAACAGCATTATTAGTCTTGCTTTTCTACAATTAATAATAATTAGACTAATAATCTTTCAGTTATATTAAGAATAAATTTTTGGCTTTACATATATAAATATATATATATTATTTACACATATATACATATATTATATACACATATACTCTGCTTACTTATATATATCCTCCTTACCATAACAAGATTTTCAAAGTAACAGAAGGCCAAACTGTTTCAGTCCCAATCAACACTGGCCACTGAGTCCATGGCACTTGGGTTTGCTGGAGTTGCAGATTCCCATGTCCACCTCTGTGTATCTCAGCTTTATAGGAAGCACAGGTTAAGCATTTCCTGCGAGTTTCCCTTTTGCCTTTAAAAGGTAAAAATTTACCAGTTCTGTACAGGATCTATTAGATACAGTACATGAGCCTTACAGATGCGGATAATAAATATGCACAGTGTATTTATGTACATATAATATCATTTCATGTAAATGAAAACCAGCCTTTCACATATTCACAGAGTCCTTCTGGGTTCCCAGCTGAATAGGAATGCCCTGTGCCCACAAACTGTGCCACCTGAGCTGTCACCTGCAAGGGCAAACCAGGACAGAGGGTAACAGAAATCAAATAGAACAAGAATAAATTTAAAATCTAATGGAATAAGGTTTGGTCATACTCCCTACCCCTCCCACACCTAACTGCAAGAAGAAAAGGACAAAGAGATGGGATTGACAAGGAACTGAAGCAACAGGGTCACATGATGAAGTGACTGAAGCCAATTTGCGGTCACAAGATTGAAACCTCCAAGTCCAACCAGTTCTGGTTTGCTTGTGTGAGCAAAGTTCCTTACTTGTCATACCTGACTGCACCTCCATGGTCTCTCTCAGGGCATTCCTAGTTGCACCTCTTTCCCCAAGACATGCAGAGCTTGCAGCCTGCCCTTCCAGCAGAAGGATCTCCTCAGAGTGCAGGAGCCAGCACCTAGGCAGTGCTCCCCTGCCACCCAGGTCCAATCTTGTCAGTACAAAATACCTTTTTTCCTTTCTTTTTTTTTTTTTCCCTCCCCTGCCTTTTCCTTTTCTTCCTTTCCTTTCTTTTCTTCCTTTAAAACACAAAATTGAAATCAAACAACATTACAGAATAATTGATCAGCATGAGAAAGAGGTGGGTATCTTTTGAGTATACACTGAAGACAAAAACTGCAGAGAGGCTCTCTGATGCAGGTGGTTCACAGTCACCCCGTTTCAGACTATGCATGGACTACACCCAAAACCTGAAAGGATGTAATGTGCAGATTTGCTTTTTATCCAGGTGTCACAAGCCTCTGAATAATTTCCCCCTGATGCAATGGGGCTTACTTCTCACACACAGCTTTTTGAATAGCTGACAGTCCCATCAATAGAGCCACTGTCATTCCGAGATTGCACAAGTGCAAGCACAGATGCCGTTCTACAAAAAACACCCTAATCTATTTGCTTTTTGAGCAAAACAATTTCTCATAAGAATATGCTGGTTTATGTATTTCAGGACTCTGAGCATTCTCCTCCTCCTGCCTGTTACCCAGGGAGACCATATGATGGCATGGTCACCATGGAAACAGTGGACAAACTTAAGATGTTTTCATTGCTGTAGATAAAAGCCATCTGCATTATTTTTTTCATTTCTCTTTCTCACACCACTAGCACGGGCTCCCAAGCCAAACTGTGGCAGCTGTGGTGCCACCCTGCAGCCGAGAAACAAGTCCTTTTCTCAAAGCAGGACCCTAACCACGTCCCTGCACTCACAGGTGGGGGAGAGGGCAAACCTCCTACTGGTTGCTGCAGCAGTTATCTGCCCTCCTTACTTCCCCACCTCACAGCATTCCACTGGGAGATATGTTTCTGAAAGTTTTCTGACCATGTTCCAAACGGGGGAAAGTACAGTTTGCCTGAACAGACACAAAGGGGCCAATGAGCATTTGTGTAGGTTTATAAAAAAAAACAAAGATCCAAACCTGAGTTGGAATACAACTATAGTTCTGGTTTATTTAAGAAGAACTTTTTTTCTCTCAAATTGATTCATTTCTATTCCCACACATTCACTAAAAATGTAGCCCCTTACCGGCTCTACAAGCTTCCTAGTTTTACTTTCAAGATCTGTCACAAACATGCTTTACTGTCCCAAAGATATCATCTTCTGCAAAGTAGGGAGAGATCTTACTTAAAAACAACTTATCTTCAATCAAATAATTTTAGTAACAGATAGTACAAAAAATGTTTGCCTAAATAAACAAGGAATATTCAATCTATACCCTAATTCAATCAGGGCTATGGTGTACCTGTTGAGTTTTTACTAATACAGCAATACAGCATTTCAAGGCTGGTACCTTTTTTTTCTGATTCAGGAATTAGCAATCCCCAGGAAAGGCCTTGACCATAGGTATTTAGCACTAATGGTGTCACCTCTCTGTGTACTCAGGTACAGTTCATCAGAAATTTATAAATAATTATTTACACAATACACAAGATGAAAATTCAGTAAGCACTCTTGAAGCTGTGCTGTTTCACTGTGGCTAACAGATAAAAACACTTTTTCTCTGCAGTAGGCCAAGATGACTGAATACAACCAGAAATATCTATTTATTAAGCATCAAATTAGGTTTCTGCAGTGTTTTCCAGACAACAACTGGATGTTCTGTTACACTCAATTTATTTGCTGGAGGTTGAATTTTGCTGTTCTTGCAGGGTTTCGGTTTTTTTTAGGAAACCTCAGGGTTTCCTAGTCATTAAGCCAAAATTTTGACGCTGTTACATGAGCATACCCTTTCCATGTATTAAAAAATTATATTACTGTAAAAAGCCAATTTCTTCACAATGGCACTTCAATTAAAATGACAGAAATCTCAGAGAATGCTTCTTAATTTCAACAGTCACTTGTAATTCTGTTTTAATCTTTGAGTGGGTAGAAATGTACTGTTTAATGTTACATGCCTGTACCTGATTATGCTCTCTGTAGCCTATAAATCCTCTGACTCCTATCAAAACAATGGTATGAAGTAATTTTATTGTTGGATTTTGTTAAAGCTGGGAGCTTCCTATCAAATAAAAGACCTGACTGTAAGTTAAAGACAGTCACTAAGGAGGCAGCTGGTGTTTTGGACAGCTGGAGTTTCTTCCCCACTTGTTTACAGTTAATTCTACCCTGCACAATGGTCTCCAATGAAATCCTGCCCCAGGCTGTGATCAGGTCACTTCTGAAGCAACGCTTTAGTAAAATAGACTTTCCTTTTCTCTTATATTAAGAGACATTCCAAATGTCACATCAGTCTTATTTCTTACTCTGAATTCTTTCCAGCTTCTTTGCCGAATGCATAAACCAGAACTGAGTAAGCTTTTGAAGTAAAAGAATAAATGTTCAATTAAGAAAATCTGTAAAATGTTCCTATTACCACACAATATTCTTGTACACTTGAGAATTACAGACATTTGTTCAGCCCATAAAGTGATCCCCAAATCCTTCTTCAAGCTCCTACTGTCATTATACCCAATATTCCCTGATAATGTACACAAAGCAGGAGTACAAATAGCTGTGGTAGCTCAACACATTGAATTAAGAACACAAGTAAATTGTAGCTAGTTGATTTCAGATCCCAACTTCAAAACATAACTAGTTTCTTTCAAGTTTAAAATTTATTACTTCAAACCACTGAGACAGCTTGAAATCAGCTGACAGCCAGAACAATCTTGCTTTAAAAAAAGTCAATATAAGCTATAGAGAAAAGATCATCAAGATTGAAAATAATAATAATAAATGGTTTGCAACCTTTCTGCCTAGATTTACTACTTTCATATCCTACTGTTTAAATAAATAAATAATACACAAACAAAGGGGAAATTAAAGCTCTAGTATGATTTTCCATTTTGAATCAGATAAAGAATCCATCAGTTGCAGACACAGGACACTGGATGTTTTGTGTTTCCCTGTGAGCATCATAAGAATGCAGCGTTCAAAAAACATACCAGTACGAAAAGAGCTGCAAGACATTAGGAGGTTTTGGTCAGTCTGTGACTTTAGTCTCAATAAGCTCCTGAAAGATTGTGTCTTTCTTAAGAAGACAGAGATCAGAAAGAAGAAAATGAGATTCACCAACATTTTTGATTGTTTTTTTTTTTTTCTCCAACATAGTAGCTGAAAGCAGGGACATTTATCATCATTTTTGTGGATAAGATACAATAATTATGACCATCCTTACTAATCCAACCTATAAACTTACTGACTGAATACATCCTATACATGCCACTGTTGGCGGTCACGCCTAATAAGTTTAAAGATCTCCTTCCATTTATATTATCAAAGGTGAAATCCAGAGGAGTTTTGTCACAATTTGTAAATGTCCATAGGGTAGAAAGGATTTATTTTTAAGAGACCAATCTACCAGCCAAGTTTAATGAAATCTAATGGCTGTGTGCTGTATAGTAACATACAGAGCTTTTCCACATTCCCTTATGTACTGCATAGAGCTGTAGGAAACAACACACAAGCTTGTGACTCCCTCAGTGCAGCAGAAGTGATATGAAGATTCAAAATTGAAGCATTTATGATGAAATTTAGTTTGTGATTTTAAATTCTACCTGTCATTTGAAGTATAATAATCTCTCACTCTTCAATAAAACCTCTCTATCAGTGTAGAGAGGAGGAATTACTTCCTTTACAGAAATTCTTTGGGATATAGAGTAAATCAAGGCAGCAAAATGCTTTCTCTGCAAATTTCTTTTGCTGTAAGTCAAAGCTATATCTGGAAGGCCAGCTGTGGAAAAGCAGCATATAGGAGGACTTGATGCTGCATTTTGGAAGTCTGGCAAGGTGCAGAGCACCAGCAAGCTGAGAGGGATGTATCAAGCACAGAAGCCAGAGACAGGAGGTGACAACAGACCAGGAGGATGATCTGAGGAACTATCCTTAAGAAAAGAGAGGTAAACCAGGCAACTGTAAAAGTCTAAGATACTGTAAGTGACACCTAGACACTTAAGTCATGGTAAGACAATGTGTACAGAAAGCGAGACACCCTGCTCTGGAAGGCCTTGCAGCAAGGTGCTTGAAAAGAGCTGTTACCAATGAAATGGCAGACCTCTGCCTCATTTTGTAACTAAAGATGCTTTTGCATCCAAAAAGACATCCATCAACACCACAACTAATTCTGGGAAAGCAAAGGGCAAGGATGAGATAGAGTGTTTTACTTATACCACATACAACTTTGGCAATTAGTGAGAGATACGTAGAAATCAATACTACTTTGAGGAGAATACTACTTTAGCATTAGTACTAATAGTACTAGTACTGCTTTGTACTTAAGTACAAATACTAAGTATCTCTGGGGGAAAAAAAAAAAGTTATATTTAATGTTTTTTTCACCTGAGAGATATATATATACATTTGTTGTCACCCTATTCTCATAGCAAAATTGAGATCTTTTAGCCAACCAGCAGTTTTTTTCTCTTATCAGAGTATTTGTAGTGGTACCTCAAACCAAGCAAGCCTCAAATCTACCTCCTTCCTTCTATTCTTACCAAAGAGTTTGAGTTTCTCTGTTTATGGGCTTCTACACCAAGAAACAGTTGAAACAGTTGCAATAGAGTAGCTCCCCGACCCAGCACTCCTGGAACTGCCCATGTCTCCAGAGTTATCGCAATTCTCAGGATGATCTTTACATCTATCTAGTTTACAAGCAAGCTTTCAGAACTTCTGAGGATAGACAGATCTGTGTGTCTTGAAATACAGTGCCATTACTCTCAATGATAATGCTGGCTTGTGACTTAAAAGGACAGTCAAGCCTTTAATCCTTTAAAATTACAAGATGAAAGAGAGGATTGAAGCAGTATTTTCACAAATGTCAAACTGATTCAGTTCTCTCCTGAAATTTTGAGAATGCAGGCTTTAAAGTTGCCTAACAACTTATTTTAGGGGATCCAAATCTCTAAATAATGATAAGTATGCTCCATTTATGTAAAAAAGAAGTAAGAGAGCATGCTCAGAACTGATTCTTAAAAACATTAAGATTAAAGCAATCAGAAGATAGAACAGAAGTGTTCAGATATTTCCAAAGTCTCAGTACAGAGCAGCATGTATGTGTTTCTATAATTGGATCTCACACATCCGAGAGAAATGTAAATTGTTTGGAAGCAAAAAGGGTTTGCTTTTTATATTTCCTGTATATCCATATATTTATATTTTGGAAAAAAATATAAAGTATATTTTATATTAGAACCAAGTCAGCCCATTGCTGAGTACCAAATAACAAGGGAGATGGAGATGTCTGGAGGAACAGAAGAAAAGAAAAAGAAAATAAACACCGAAACCAATAAAAAAAGAAGTTTCATACTCTTTTTTAAAACTTACTTCTGTTGGTTTGTTGATTCACTAGTCCCTCTTAACAAAGCAGTATTCAAAATTTCAATAAAGATTGCAGAACATACAGCCTTTTCTTGTGCCAGCTCCCATGGCCTAGCTCTCCTTTGAACTGTGATATAGGACTCTCATCCTTCATCTCAACATTCCTATTCTTGCCTGACATGGGAGACAGTCTGGCTGGTCTCTTAGAGATTTTCCCTTCCAATAAGCATGCAAATATTTCTTTACTACACTAAATGTTATCCCCCCACGCTGGACCAGTTACTAGGCAACTCCTTGCTGCAATGAAACTCTAAATTCTTGACTTCCCCTTTGGTGGTTATTTGGCTTTATGCAGCAGCCAGGAATGCACTTGTCACTGGACCTTACAGTTTATATCACTGTAAATTAACTAAAAACACAAACATTTTAGTAGACTATGTGTAGCTTATCACTGGCTCTTGACTGAGAACAAACATCATGATAATAGGCAACTTTGTGGGGCCAGCAGCACTGAGGCGATTGTAAACCTTCTACAGAGGACAGAAACCACCTAAATCTTGCTATTTGACTACAGTCCACATAGAAACAAGGCTGAGGAGAAAGCAGTTATTTATCAATTTCCTACATATTGCATTTTTCCTTCTATGTCTCAAGGGAGAGCTGTTCTGTCATATACAATAGTAAAAAAAAAGTATATATACAGGTCTTTTCTCCCACATATTTCTAACCAGTCTAAGTATCCGGTTCAATCTTATCAGGCTGGCATCCAGGTTACATCTATAGATGCCACAAAGCTTATGTCTATTCGCTTCTGCAACTTACCTTCATTGAATCAAACAAAAATTTACTAAGTCTACAGGCCAGCTACCAGAAGGCAATAACATCTTAATGTTATGTGAAAACTACATGTGCTGAAAAGACATTTGCTTTTTTATCTGTCACAGGAAATCAAAGTTAATCAGGTAATCAACATTGTTATTTGAACAAATGGAAAACAAAATAAAGCCCACTAATCTCACTCACTCCTCATAATTCTTAAATTCTAGTTTATGACAGAATAGTGAGTTTTAACAAATTTTATATTCAGCTAATTTTTATCATCAACAGAAATGTTTAAATAGATAAATTCCAAACTTTAACACAGAATAAAAGAAATCCCATTTCATATATAAATGAGCATGAGACAAGTCTGTTTGTTTTGTGTTTTCCACCCATCTCTGCAATGCAATTTAAAGGTTTTTGTCTGAGCTATTTTTAAATGTTTCATTTCATTGCTTCCACTTATTTACATTAAGCAAAATTCTTCTTTACTCTGCTTAATCCAATTATTAAACACAAGTTAAATTAAAAGGTTAGTCAGAGGATTAGGATGGCAGAAAAAAAGACCATTCAGAACTTTGCATTTTATGTCTAAACTTCCATTTGTATCACACTTCTGTCTATAAATAACACTGACTGCATAAAATGTTAGGTCTAACTGAGGTAGGATTTCTGCTTTTTAGGACAAACAGGTAGGCAATATTCCTGACCTTCATTATATCTCATTCTGAAAGCTACTCTACTTTCTCAGGAGGAAGAGATATCTCCTCTCTTTGTAGGGCACCAAGTCAGCTGCCAGATTTTATACAGTGGTACTGAACTCTTTTTCCTGGACTATGTAGGCTGGATCACGCTTGTCCTGAACACGTGTGATCAAGGAGCGAGACTTCACCCACAGGCTAGACCTCAGCTTGTACAAAGGAGCAGAGTGAGAGCCTGGTGTGGTAGGGAGAGAGGAGAGATCCTGCTTGTTAACACATCAGACAGCAAGTCATGCCAAGGCTAAAGGAGTGGAGGGACAGCAGCTTGTTTCTGAAAGAGGGACATTAAAAAAATAGGAAGTCACCGCTGAAAACCAGAGTAGATAAGGTATTCTTATGGATCTTTTGGAGGAACATACAGTTCTGTTCTATCCATACCTTATTGCATAGGCTTAACTTAGCCTTATATAAATTATCATCTGCAAGATGCCCCTAAAATTTTTTTTTGCTTGACTCTGCAGCTTCCCACATCTAGTTCATTCTGGGCAATACGCTGACTAGCTAGGTAAACACTTTTCTATCACTTTTATTAGCTGACATTGTTTCAGAGTCAGTGCTAGTTTGTTTTCCAAGTACATCACTGCACCACAGCATGATTTAAGAACTAAATTGTCACACTCAAGACCAAGATTTTAAATCATAGCTCTGCTCCTGAGTTATTTGTTTATTTTACACAAGTTGCTCAATTTTCAGTGCTTCTGATTCCCCACATTAAATCCTGTTATCAGCAAGGCTGGATTCTCCCCTTAAGGCTATGAGATCCATGGGCGATAACCACAAGACTTTCCAAAACCTTTGCAGATTCATATGTGTTTTTCTACTTGAAATCTAGAGTTAAGTAAAGTAGATTAGGCAAGGAGAACTTTGAACGATTGCCAGGCTCCCCCCAGTCCCAGCTTAGTGCTTCCTATAGTCTCTTTAACTTCCTCTGCCCTGGCTCAGGGGTTCAGATAATCTCTTACACGCTAGCTATATCAAGGATACAGGTAAAAAGGAAAAGTCTCCTGCTCTTTCAATAAGAACAGTTAAATGTAAGAATTATTTTCTACAAGCTGGGGAAATCTGGAAGGAAGCAGATAGTGCAAAAATATCTTCACAGAAGCAGCTAATAAATTGTTTTATCAGTGCTAAGAGGCTAACTAAAAATTGTTAGTGCAGCAAACACAGAGAATAATTGTCTGCATAAGTAGTAATGAGTTTACTGGGAATACTAGAGGGTTTTGCACGTTCACTGCGAGTGATCTAAAAACATTGCTTAGTACATCAGAATCATCGCCAGTAGAATAAATAAAGAAAATTACAGACACAAAAAACTTCAAGGTCTTTTTCATCTTCTGCCTTTCTTTGCTTTTGCAGCGATTCAGTGGAACCAAAGATGTCATTCAGTAAATGGCAACAAATAGGTGGTTGCAGTTCATCTTCTAGATGAAAACAATCCAAAACAGAAAAAAATTTCTTAGCAAAAAATTTTTGACAATGTCACTGACACATATGGAGTTGCAGACTATGGAAGATTAGATCTATTAAAAAAAAAAAATCCACTATTTTGAAAGACAGGTTATCAAACTGTTTTATGAAGTATTCCATAAATTGCTAGTCTCAACTACAGATACTTACTGCTAAGATCTTAATGCTGACAGCCTAAAGTCAGCATTTGCAGATGAATCCTTGAATACCGTATCCCAAATGTCACTCAGATACTGACAATATACAGCAACTCAGAGGCAGGGTTTTACTAGCAAGTTTCAAAATTAAATAAAGCCACAAAAGATTCAGCTTGCAAGTGTCTAACAGAGATTACTTCAGACCAGAAATTATATAGCCAATGTGCATGTGTTGTTTTAAATAGCAGATGAACAGATACATCTTCTCACTATGAAGGACATAACTGGGTTTCGGGAAGAATCGAGAAGTATATTCCCTGACTATTACCATAAATACATCAAAAATACACATGCACTTGTACAGATGTGGGTCTGTGAATGCCATTTGTTTCACTGTGAAATCATCTGACAGCAAAACTTTTCCAGTCTTCGCCTAAGTACAGATTCCAGTCAAAAAAAAAACAATCAATTTTCTGACGCTTCATCTTTAATAGATTAGAAAAAAAAATAATAAGCCTAACACAAACAAAAGCCAACTGATTGAAAACTAGCACATTTTTGGTTTGTTTAACATAGGGAAAAAGAGAAAAAAACTTTAGAAAGTAGTCCTCCTCATTAACTAGCTTAGTTTGGAAAACCTTCTAGAGCTCCCATTGAAATCACGGGCCTTTATCTTAATTCAATAAGAACAAAGGCAAATTTTACATTTTCAGATCTATAGATGTAGGATAAGTTACTACATCAAGGGGAAAAAAAGAAAAATCAGAGGAGGAGGCAGGTGCTGATCTCAGCTGATGGTGTATTGTTTTCTTAATTAAAAAAACAAGGACCACACGATAATAAAAAAGGAAGAGTATTATCCATAAGACAACCACACAGAAGTGCTTTTGCTCTGTGTAGCACTAGCAAGGTCTTTACTAGCATGTCCAGTTGTGACTGCTAAAACTAAAATAGTACCCAGACTCTTCACAGTTGGCCATTGGGCAATTAATGGGACCAAGCAGAAACCTGAAAAGTATAATTTGCAAGAAAGGGTTAAATGAGTTGGGACAGTTTGCCCTGGGAAGTGAAAATGGGTAATCATTCAGAGTCATCAAATATCTAAGTGGCAAATTAAAGAAGCTTAAGGTATGATTTTCCCCTCCACATTTGCTAGCAGTAGAGTATGGGCTTGCATCACAGATTTAAGGTAGAAAAAGTTTCCTGTGCCCAAGACTGAAAGCTAGAATATGAGTAGGAAAGGATCTGAATCCCCATCACAGAAGATTTTTAAGAATAGGTTGGACAAACGTTTATGAGAAGTGACAGTTACAATCGATCCATTTATATTTGGACGGATATATAGAAAACACAGCCTCTCAAAGTCCTTTCAGTTCTCTCCAATTTTCCTGTCAAGGATTTGCAGAGTTTACTTCACGAGTATATCTTGAATGTCTCACATTTTTCCCATGCTGCAGCCGGTTTAATGGCAAAGTGTATGCAGCTTTCAAAAAAGTATTACCCAGGCAAATTGGGATAAGAGACAATGACCAGCAGAACTAAGACTCACCAACCAAAGGAGCAGGCAGGAATATTGTGCTGCACCTTGTTCCACCATCAAGTTTATAGCCCACAGCAAATCAGCTTATGAAAAAACAGTAACAAAAAGGTGAAGGAAAACATTTCAGATCTGCAAATATATGCTAGGATATTTAAACATCTGCTTCTTCACTGCATCCCATCTGCCTGTCAACTGCACTACAGGCAGATATAGAGATACACTGCTACAATGCTATAGGACCCCAGTAGCGCTCTGAGCACAGGCCTGGACTGAAAACTAGTGAGAACCATGAAGCTCAGTTTACCAGTGTCTGATTTTCAAACCTTGACAGATTTGGCAAGTAAGGAAGTCTCTCAGGCACAAACATTAACAAAAAGAATAAAAAACAGGAATGAGAACAGCCAGGAATTGAAGAAATTGTACAAGAATAGGTGTGAAAAGGATTCTTTATATTTAAAAAAAATGTAAAAAATGTCATATGCTGACATAATATTATACACATACACAGCAAGACAGTAGGTGTAATACAATATTTTTGTTAATCACTCTATGTAGTTTCATTTCCACAATCATTATAGCTACCAGAGAGCCCTGTAGCTTCTGATCAGATCAGGGCAGATGAAGCTCTAATTTAATTTGAATTGGGTCAAACCAAATGAATTGATGGTGACTCATTTCAGAGCATATAGCTTAGCAAAGTAAAGAGCTGGAGGAATTTATTCTCCCATCTGAGATAGTACTATTATTATTATTACTAGGAGTTAGGAAGTCTCCTTCACTTGTACTTTACTGGAAGCATGCAATCTTTCTTGTGACTATGCTGTCCCAGTTTTCAGATATTGTCATCCTGCTGCATGGGGTGATGCTTGGAATCATTTCAAAGCTGAAATCCAGGGAAGCAAAAATCCTGTTTTCGAAAACTGAGTTGTAGGAAAGAACTGTTATCCAGGGTTTATGATGACCTGGGCAGAAAACTGCTCAAGTACAGTCAGTTTGCTGCTAATTAAAAAAGCTGATTATCTTTTCAGAGACATACAGTCAATGTTTGAAATAGTTTACTTCACTGTTTTAAAGATATCCATGTATGCTTTCATACTGTTTTTACTTTAAGTATTACGTAATAAATAACATTTTGACTTCTTAGACTGCAAAATCCTGCTAATGTTCAATATTTGCATCGTTTAGTCAGTAGTACAAAGAATTGTTCTGCTTTAGTAAGCATTCTCTAGATATCATATTTTATCATGGATTGGGTTCATAGGAGCACTAAACCCACAGTGACTTCTGTATTGATAATGCATGGAGCTAAAAAAGTCATTGCATCTGATATCACAGTATCAGAGAATCACAGAATAGTTTGGGTTGGAAGGGACCTTAAAGATCATTTAGTTCTAACCCCCTTACCACAAACAGGGACACATTTCATTAGACCAGATTGCTTATAGATCCATCCAACCTGGCCTTGGACACTTCCAGGGGTGGGGACATCTGCAGCTTCTCTGGGCAACCTGTTCCAGTGCTTCACCACTCCCAGTTTTTTCCTGATACCTAATCTAAACCTTCTCTCTTTCAGTTTGAAGCCATTCATCCTTACCCTGTCACTACCAGACAGCTCTCCAGCTCTCTCGTAAGCCCCCTTTAAGCACTGGAAGACCACAATTAGGTCACCTTGAAGCCCTTTCTTCTCCAGGTTAAAAAGATCCAATTCTCTCAGCCTTTCCTCGTAGGAGAGGTGCTCCTTCCCTCTAATCAATTGGTGGCCCTACTCTGGACTCACTTCAACAGTTTGATGTCCTTCCTGTACTGAGGACCTCAGAGCTGAATGCAGTACTCCAGGTGGGGTCTCAGGAGAGCAGAATAGAGGGGGCAGAATCACCTCCCTCAACTTGCTGGCTTTTGATGCAGTCCAGGATGCAACTGCCTTTCTGGGCTGCGTGTGCACATTGCTGGCTCATGTCCAGCTTTTCATCCACCAGCACCCCCAAGTCCTTCTCAGCAAGGTCATAAAACTTTACAAGCAGGGTGGGGAGAGTGGGCAAGAGCTCTGAAAGTTCACATTGGAGTCTGACACGGGTACTTGCACAAGAACCAAGCACGGTTGCTCTGCCTCTAGCTGGCCCTTATCAAAGGCCCAAGAGGGCAAGACATGAACTTGCACTTCAGCTCCTCCCACTGACAGTCTGACTTCCTAACAGGAACCCATTCTCATCAGCACTTCAATCTACGTGGGTTAAGAAATGGAAAGGCTGAACTGCAGGTACTTGCCTCATTCTTCTGACTATAATGAAGACGGTAATTTCCAACAGCCAGGGGAAATCTTAAATCAGTACAGGCAAATACATCAAAACCCACCTTCCAACTTCTAAACTAATTGCAATGCAAAGCTGCCATAAAATCCTAAGCACAATCAATCATAAACAGGCAGACTGCAATTAGATACATGGATACTAATCAGACTCAGCTACAGCATTTCTCACGTCAGCCTCAGCTATGCAGAAGAAAGAAAGTGCAAAACTTTAAGGATTCCTTACCTTTTTCCAGGTCACTGTTTCCCCTCTAACATTTTAAGAAATAGAGAAACCCAGCAGTTCAGGTGCACAGCTAGTTTCTTCTCCTCTCACTGGAGGTGACCTAATTACACTACCACATCAATGATTCTTTAATGCATCTCTGTCCCTACGCTGTACTGATAATAAAGCAAAAACATCAGTAACTACACAAGATAGGAATAACCACTGTGCCATTTTTATATACTTACTATTTACTATAGTACTACTTACTATAAGTGCTATTATTTATAAGCTACCATCAATTTTTGAAGCTCAGTCTTTGACTGTCCTGCTCACCCAGCACTACCAGAGGCCCCTTGCATGAGAACTAATTGCTCATAATATTCTGTGTATACTTACAGACTATGTTATGGCCCATGACAGTACAGGACCTCTCTTTGCACTGTGATGAAGGGCTTCTTTCCTTCAAGATTCATTCCTCCTGATTTACACCACAATAAGGCAGTACTAATACAAGTGAAGAGAGTTACACAACACAGAAAGATTGTACCTGGCCTTACAGTTTCAAGTATAAAATTAAACCGTTTCACGTAATTCTGAGAGCAAGACAGAGGGAAGAGAAGATGACAGCTCTTTCTTCTGTCCTACTTAATTCAGCGCACAGCTCTACCATATTCTAGTTCCAAGAATTCTCCCTCTGTGATTCCTCCATAAGTTTTACAGCATCTACGTACACAATATATTTTAAATAAATTTGGTTTCGCAGCATACCTACAGCAAGAAAAAAATTATAAAACAGGGCCTAGAGAAACAGATTTAAAAAAAACCACCACCACACACTTACTACTAATTTTGGATACTCAGTCTGAAAGTGCTGAAAACTGCTTTTTCAGAAGACTTGTTCCATGGTGCTCTTCCATGTTCAAAGCCCAGCTCCTATTAACTTCAGCTGCAGCTGCAAGTACTCAGTGCTTCTGCAAATCAAACACTGAGGTCGCAAGTCAGCAACCCAGAAAATGAGAGCCACCTGTGAAAAGCTGTGTTTCTCTGCCGTGACTGGCACTGCATTAGCAGAAATGCTTCTTCACAGCTGTTCAGCTGTGACTAAGGCTAGGCAAGATAGTTGTTTGTTTTGCAGAGGGTTTTTTTTAATTATTCAATTTTTAAAGAAAATAGTAAACTATTTACAAGCTCAGGTTGAATTCGGTAATAAAGAACTTGACAAGTGGGAAAGCTCTACAGATGTCTTCCCTCTGAAGCAGATCTGGCTGAGGGGTGGAGAAAGACTTGGCACAACCAGTCCTACTGCTATGTAGGCATCAGCATTGCAGAGATTTTCACTGTCTCTTTTTCTGTTGCCTGCCATGTTGACCTTCCTTTCAACAAGGAAGCAGGTTGCAAAGAGTTAGTAAAAGCTCTTGGAAGTAATTTATATTTCCTGCCTGTGAACAACTTCCCATTTCACTGCAGAGTAGCGGTGGTCTGAACTGGAGGAAGCCACGGAGCAGGAACTAGGATAGCTCTATTGGCCACTTGCCTGCAGCATCTAGGATCTACTGAGTACTGCAGGATCTGTGCCAGCTTCCAGGTGTACAGCTTTGCTTCAACACAAAAAGTGCACTTGGGCCACCTGGAAGTTGTGAGCTTCAACAATTAAAGAGACACAAAAAGTTGTGCTCAAGATACAGTAGTGACAAAGCTAGTCTTTCCTAGATAGCTGCTCACTGAGGGAACTCCTGTGATGATTCTCTCTCTACAAGGGGAAAAAAACCAGTGTGGTGTTAGTTGGATGTAATGTCTATAGGGGTTTTTAGACCATTTTAAAAATCACCTGTGATTTTTTCTGGGTAGTGTTTTTAGTTTCATGATTACCTTCAAGATACATCCATGCTTTGATTTTCATTTCTCATGCATCATTTTTCCAAGCCTCCAGTCTTACAGTAAATAACTATCCTCACAACCAGGCCGTAGGAATAATTCAAATTGCTCCCTACGAAAAACAGTGTAGAGTTTCTTCTTTCAGAATTATGGTTGTAGAGGAACATGATTTGGACTTCCATTATATATAACCTTGCTGCTACTGAGTGTATTTCTGTCTCAGCTATAAATCTCTTGTCACTATCACTGAGTGCTGGCCAGTACCTCTGACCACACACAGTAAGGAGTTACAGTAGTGAAACTGAGCCTACTTCTGGCAGCATGCTGAAAGCAAAATTTTTCAGAGGAATTCTTTTCTGCTCAAGTAGCTATTTGAAGCTTAGAAAACTACATGATGATGTGTTATCTTTCTCCCTTCTGTTTCCAATCTATTAATTCCCCTTTTATTCGTAGTTAGATATAACAAAATTTGTAAATACTGGTTGCATAAACCACTCAGACTAATGAACAGCAAAGCATGATTTAATGCTAGTAGGCTTCTGTCCTTTACATTAATTGCTTTCATAAAGGATATATTTATTATTTTTCACATTGCTTTTACTGGAATACAATGAAATTTTTTCAGTTATAAATAAAAGGTTTTCAGTTTGCTTTATTCAGCTCTTTATATGATTTTGTTACTTTTGTAAGAGCTTTCTGACTACATCTGTCTTGATAAGTTGTCTTCAAAGGTTTTATTGCCTTATTTGGTCACCTTGTCTCAACCCATATTGCCAGGTAGCTGCTGAACCAGTCACCTGTACATTTGAATCTGTCACTTGTTCTTTGTTGTTAGAAATCGGTCTTGCACGCATGTCTTCTTGTGCCCTTCACGACTTATCTCTGGTTTTAGATGCTAGATTGTGTCCTTGTTTAGCAAGAATATTGGAAATCCCAGAAATCTGTCTATCTCTGCATAATAATATTTGGTTAGCTACCACTGGCTTAATGCTTGCAGTCACAATTTCATCTGCTGCTGGCTTCAAAGCCTCATTTGCTATAAACAAAATAGTCCATATATGGTGTGACATAAGCTGTACTGGAAGGCTGCCTTTGCCTTCTGCTGGTGTTTTTATTTAGTGTAGTAATTCATTCTACATGCTTTGTTATTCTGATATGCTCCCACTTACCTATCTCTCTCCATCTGGAGATGGGGGGGAGGGAGGGAGAGAGAAAAACAATACAATCCGAAGCCCAGGTTTTTGGCAGTCTTGACAATTATTTCTGCCCTGTCATGGTGGAAGCTGTGCTGTGAAGAAGATTAGATGTGTTCAAGCTCATGACAAGAAAACTAAGGCCCATTAACTGTAATAACACTTGACACCTTCTGTTGTTCATTATGCTATCAGGTTACAGTCAAGAACTTCCTCAGCCAAACGTTATAGTGTCATCTGTGTTTGTATCTAACCCCCCTGAGGCCCCACACAACTAAACTGTCATTGGCACCATTACAGCGCTAAGAAAATAGCAAAATGTCCTTCAAAACCGGGTGTATCAGCCAAAAGCCATCCAGAAGATCAAAAAGTTATTTTTTTTCTTTGTCAATTGGTGTTTGAAGGCATTCTGAAGGGAAATGTCTAACACTGAGTCTCTTGCTTGTGTGGCTGCTAGCTTTTTAAAAATTTTCAATGAGGAGTTATTTAATATGCATTGAAAAATGAGTGAGTCAGTAGCTATGAATTCACCTATGTTTCTCTAGAAGTTATTACACTGCTCATTCCATCTGATGATCGTATGATCTTGTTTTAAAGCTTCTTCCCCCAGGCTATCAATTTGGTCTGATTTCTTCTTCCAGAGACACTGCTGTTGTAATATTTCTGCAGGAATGATCTCCAAATGATATTTTCAAGCAAATCACTTCAAGCCTTTGCCTAATGGTTCTAGGGTTTTTATAAAGGACACCTACATTACAGCATGAGTTCATAAATGTTTCTATATACAGCAGACATAAGTCACTATTGAAGTCATAGGCCTGGGTATACCTCTAGTACTGACATTGAACTATTACCCCACTTATTCTTCTCCATCCACAAATTCTGGAAGATTTTAATTTCATAACTCTGAAATTGATGTCCAGATATTTATTTGTAGAATTACTTTTTCTTCTTTGTTTCACAGCTCCACCACAAGGAACAAGAAGCTCGTGCAAGTTGAATTAATTTCCCATGTAACTAACATACACTTCATATTTGTTTCTGCTAGTAAGGGAATTGCTGCTTAATCCAGACACTGTACAAGCAGAGTTACAGAGATGTCACACAAGGTCTGGCCTGTTGAACAATAGGATTATCAGTAAGCAAACTGTTTTCCTGTTGCATTTGGACAGATTAGCCACAGTGAATATAGCAAATAGCATTGCAAAGCAAAAACAAGTCATCCAAAATAGCTGAGTGGCTTGCATTACAGTAATTGCTTCCAAAGATGAGTTATTTTTGTCAAGGTAAAAAGAAATACTTATAAGACTATTTTAAATGACTGTAATGTGACCTCAAAATTTGCATATGCAATAATGCAAATATTATTATTTATTGACTTATAAACTCTAATTTGCATGATATGTATATTCATATACTTTCAAAAAGATGCTGAAATGATAAGGATGAAAACAACAGGCAGCATAGCAGTGTTTTGCACTCCAAGAACATAAACATTACATTATCCTAGAAGATAAACATTTACAAATAAACACTTGCTTTGCTTTGGAGGAAAACGAAAAATGAGCAAAAAAACCCCCCAAATCAAAACAACATAAAACCTGTCACATCTGCCTCGGTAAACTTGGTTCACCTGTCCCTCACACCAGCAGCTTGTTAAGAACTGAGCCATCCTGTTCAGGTCAATAACCTTTATTAGGCAGTGGCCTAATAACATGACAAGTGTAGCTTGAGATAGGCTTTGGTTCATTTCCATTTAGAATGTGACAATACACCACCAGTTTCAAAACCAAGTAAAATCTTACCAGACCTTCAAACTCATTAACAGAAAAATTCTAGATAACCAAGTTAAGTTGATGGAATATGTATATTAAAACATCTTTCTATGCACAAAGAAGCACTGAAACCATGTCATTTTAAGGTGGGCTGGGGCTCAGGTGCATTATCTCCTCAGTCCAATTGTGCTGTAGTTTCTGGTGGAAGGAGAGCTGGGCAAAGGGCTCCATGTGCTTTACCAGGCTATCCTAGCTGTGCAAATGCAGTGCCAATGCTTGAGCACAAAACAAACACGCTCTTTAGCTAACACAGAGCCTGTGAGCATGTTACTGTAACCTCAGTCTTTTCTAAGTGATGCGAGTTGCCTCTTAAACCGAAAAGCTGTTACCATCCCTTACAGTATTACACAAACTCCACTGGGGTGTCTGAGGCCATGGAGAAAGCATTGATGTTGTGCCTTATCTCAAAAAGAGCCATGACAATGGTACTGTGACCATTATTGCAAAAGAACTTCTCACCTCAGGTTTCCAGTGAAGGTTCCATTTCTTCCAAAAAACTGTAACCTGGGAAAAGTGACCTGAAAACTGTCTTCAGTATTCTTTTTGTTTTTTGTTTTTTCCCAACAGTTAGAGTTTTTCTAGACACTTTTCACAGCCACTGAAAACAGCCAATCAAAAAACAGAAGGCCTCTTATCAAATGGAGAACTTATGGAATAAACTGAAAAAACAATATTTTAAAAAAGCAAGAAAAACTAAACACAAAACCAAAACTCACAAAGAAAACATTTTGAATTATCAGTAAGCATCAGATCTTTGAATCTGAAGATACTATTCCAATATGAGTTGTTTGGCTGGCATATTTAAATTCATCCAATTGTGCTGCATTGTCTGTCTTTTGGAGCAGGGGAAGGGGAAGACTAGCCCTACAATTAGCTACAAGGACTGCTACATTTTACAGGTGGAATTTATATGAAGCATTCAAAGACTGAATAATTTTATATGGCAGAGAAAGGGATGATAGACACAACTTTCTAACTCCATACTTAAAATAATTTCATTTTCATGGCATTGGAAGAGTTAATACTACATACTCATTGTAGAGTTGCATTCAGGAGAGGAATGACAACCTGACATAGATGCCCTCAATCACTGGAAATCATCAAAATGATTGAGAGAGATGACTTCTGGGTCTGCTTCAAATTTATTATTCTCATAACAGCAAACATAGGCATGTCCTTGCTTCACAACCCACTTTTGGCCAACTAAGTGACCTTCTGAGATGCAGCAAACTGTGCCCAGCCTTCTCTGCCTCCAAGAAAATTTTTTTGTCAGTTGTGTAACTAGTGCATTTGCCCTACACTCCCCCACCACCTCCCCAATGCTCTTGCTGCTCCACAGGCTCCTTGCCTTTTGCTGCCACCTTCCCTCTGGGCAGACCTCTGTTAACCTAACCCAACAGGAGCAGCCTCCCAATGCCATCTAGGGCTGACCTAAACAAGTCCTTCTAATTAAAGGAAGGAGATAAAAAAATAAACAAAATAACTAAAATAATCCCCCAGCACTCAACGAAATATGCCATCGGCCATGCCTCCTGTCAGGTTTTATTCCCATCCCTGTCTTTCATATTACTTTTACAGTCTGTCAGTGCAACTGAGATAGTTGTTTTCCTTTATTGACCCTTCCACCTCATCCACCTGATGCAGAAACTTAGCCTTAACTTATCCCTTCATCTCTTCTTCTCCAACTCTTAATTTTAATATTTCTGGTATTTCCTTACTGTACAGTTTGTTCTACTCATTATTACTCTAAACTCAGTCTTCTTCACTTCTTTTTAAGCAAACTCTTGATTGTGTTTGGCCATTTGGTTATTTCTTTCTGCATGCAAGATTTTATGTCACACTGATTTTTGCAGGATGTGAGATTGACAAAATATTCTGTCACATAGATGAATAAAATTTCAATAATGTAAAAAGAAAAATTTTCTCCCAGAAAATTACATTTTTTATGTGTATAGGGGGAGATTTTTCCCTTTAATAGTGGAATTTTTATTTTTTTTCTTCAAATCCAAAGGGTAAAAGAAAGTCTAAAGTATGATTTCTCCACTCACCCTCCTCTCATCAACTCTGTGATTATATTTTTATATTATTATGGCTAGCTCCTGTTTGTAAGTCCCTAAATAATCCAATACACAGTTAATGCATCAAGTCTTGTTTCAAATGCTTCCTTTAAATCTATCCCAGCAGGACACTTACAAATCCTTATGCACCTGTCAATCTGTTTAATTTGTCTTCTTACACTTATTGCATGTGCTTTTCTAGCACGTTGGCCACACGCCACTACTATCATACATCTTGTACCAAGGGAACAAGATTTCTGGGATAGGGACATCTTTTTGGTACTAAAGCTACATCACATGAAAACCTACTCTTTTCAGCAGCCTTCTTGCTATGGTAACAGAAAAAAATAAGCGTTTGGAAACCAAGTCCTAAACTATTTTGTACTTACGAGCATATTTGACCTTTATGCTCTTTATATCAAGTTGTATTTCAATAAACCCCAGTTCTGACATAGTTGCTCACAACAAATACATTTCTAAAGGAAACCAATATCCTTTAAAGTTGAATAGAAAGAAAAAGCAATTAAAACAGGAAATATGTTTCCACTTTTTTATTAAAATTAGAGCTGTTGCAAATGTCAAACTGGACAAAGGACAAAGAAAATAAAACATTAAAAGCAATTATAGAAGATATTATGCTCAAATACAAATTATATATAGAAGCTTACACAACTTACAAAGTTTGTGATAGGATGCATCTCTTTTCTTAATATTCTTAAAAATTATAATATGTACTATATAGACTTAAGATGAGTCTTAAGTTACTATTTTTGAGTAATTAATATCTACTTTAAAACACATTTTTTAAATAATATTCCCATTTAGGTAGACAACTAAAAATGGATGTCAGAAGTAGAAGTGAAGCAAATCACTCGTATCACCTTCAATACCTTTGTGAAAACTAACAAAGTCTCTTTCAGGAGAGATGGAAGGCATTCTACACTCATAGATCTCTCCTGTGCTGTCGTCCCTTCAAACAGCAGTGCAAGATATGTGTATGTGGGGGATACCTGTCTTTTGATTCTATTGCCAGAAAGCATGAAAGATGAAATTAGCCCACAATCGTCCATGTTACCTTGCTTCTGCAGCTTAATCAAGTTCAAACTTCGTCTTAAGTTTGAGAAAAATAGGCCTTGCATCTTGAAGTCATTTCTTATCAGTGTGATAAGGCTCACGAATTGATTTCTCAGCTCCATGTATTGTTTATGTTGGCAAGACATCTTGAAAGCATACCCTATTTTTGGTGGAACTTGTAAGAACAGCATTATTTTAGAAAATGATCTTACCATATTTCTCAAATATTTTTTCTGAAACACTATGACATGATGCAATTAGCCTGTAATATAACTAGATGTAATTAGACTATAAGAGGGAAGATATTATTCTCTTCTATTTGGCACTATGTCTTGAATACTCTATCTAGCTTTGATTGTCCAGCAAAAGTCCAGTTACCAGGTTGGTCAGAAGCCTGAAGCGCACAGCCCAGTACAGAGAGACTGAGGGAGCTGAGCCCGGCTGAGTGACAACATAACAGTACCTGAAAAGGGGCTACAAAGATGAAAGGCCTGGCAGTGGGACATAACAGTGGGCAATAAAATAGCTAATCCTGGGAGATTCATCAGGACACCAAGAATAACATTTTCGCTAGAACAGCACTGGGGCAGACAGCCCAGTGTGGCTGAAGTCTGTACCCTGAGGGTGTCTGAGGTTTGGCCAACTGAGCCATGGCTGACTCTCTGGAGCTTGGGCAGGAGCACTACTCGGAGCAGGAAGTTAGACTAGATGACTTTTTCGTCTAAGGGCGCAAAGATAGGAAGGGACACAAGAGAATATTTAAATCCATAACAGGTTGACTAGAGCTTGACTAGAAGTTACATAAATCCATAGAGCTTGACTAGAAGTTACACCTGAAATATAAATGTACCTTACCTTTGACCAACCCTAAAGATGTATTTTGAAATGTAAGCACTGTCTAACTTTAATAACTTTGTTTAAAATTAAAATTGAATAAAATTTTTCTGAAGTGAAACTGCAGTTAGACATCTCTTCACACTGATCCTCATTCAGAAAGAATTAAAAAAATATTTATAGCTTTCAATAGTAGTACTTTCTGTGAAAACTGATTCAGAGATTTACATAAATGGGTCTACTCACACAATTAAAGTCTGTTCTTATTTGTGCTTTCTACTTTCAACTGCTTTAATGTTCATTCGTCTTTTAAAGGTGTGTGTGGAGGAGACAGGAATTACATTTCATTCTGGGTGCATCATGGTTTTGCCATCTATATGCTATTCAGATTTTAAACCAAAACAAGACAACAGAACAACCTACTGGTATAAATCCAAACAGTACACATTTGCTGTTTATAAAAAAGGCTAAAAAATATTAAGAAGAATGTGCACTGTCTCTGGAGAAGTAAGGAAAAGATCCATGGTTTTCACATACATTACCAACGTGCTACCCTCTAAAACAAAAAAAATGAACGTAAGCACACAACAAAAACCTTCATGCCAGCAGAACTAGAAGTTGAAGAAAGTATATTTCAGAATTGTCTCTGGCTAACACTGCCATCTCCCCCACTCCTCCTGAACTTTCTGCTTCTTTTCCAGCTCACATAGCCTCTCTATGAAATACTTGAAGGGCCAGGCTATCTACAGGTTCTCATGTTGTAGTACATCTGAAGTGTTGATAATACACATGAATATACTCTTTTGAGGGGGAGAAGGAAAGAATCTTTCATCTTGGGAGATCCAGAAAGGTCACCATTTCAAGGGATCTGAAGGAACCATATCCACACCCGATGGACACTTTTTTATAATTTCTGTATTTTTTTTTCTTCCCAGCACCACTGCATTTAAGATCCAGAAAAAAAATTTTGAAGGAGCCAACTGTTGTATGAGAGCACAGTAAAACTTAGCAAAAAGTGATGCTAGGAGAGGGAGCTGATTCTGTATGTATCAGGTGACTCACAACTGCATAAGTAGTCGTGAGCTGTAAGTAATGACGATGTAATAGAGACTTCTTGTCTTACTGAGCATCCTTACCATGGATACAGAAAATATCTCAACTAAATTTTGGGGGCTTTTTTAAAATTATTATTTGGCCAGTAAAGTGCTAGCTCTGCTTCACTGTTGAAATAACAGAAAGTTCTAAAACCATGTTGCACTGAAGCTGACAGACGTAATGGTGGAGTCTGATGCAGAACAGTTCAGCTGGAAGCTGCCAAGGAACAAACAAGGAAAAAAAATCAATGCTAGATTTGCAGATACTTGCACAATTTCATGTTGCATATAAATGGCTCCTTTCCCCTACATTCCTATATAAATATTTTTCAAATATTTTAATTTTAATTAAAATTATTTCGATGACGAGCTTAACACTCCCTGTCAGGCAGCAACACCTTTCAATACTTTTGGCACCATGCACTAATTAAAACTTTAAAAAAATATTTACATAGTATATATATAATACATTACTAATATGTTATATATATATAATTATTCTAAATATCTTCTGTAATCATCTAGAGCCTTATCTCCCCAAGATACACCCTTGCCAGTGACAAACAAGGATCAACTCTTCTACATGTGCATATGTGTACATATTTTAACAAAAACACCAATCAGAACACTTTTATATTGCACATGTCACTTCAAAAATGCAAAATGAGACATACACTTGGATGATGTGGGAAATGGACTACAATCCACTTAATGCTACATTTTATCACAGTGTAATTTTTTTCCACAAATTAATCTAATGGGCAATTCTAGTACAGAACAGGAATGGAGTAAATGATCCCACCTCAATCTTACATAATAGAGCAAATCATCACCCACTCTACATGAGTTTTAATTTGTTACAGTAGAAAACAATTATAGATCAATCTGCCAATGGACTAATCTGAGCAACTAAAACTAGTTGACCTTTCTGGTATGCAGTTCCAGGACCAGAATCGCTCTCCTGCTAAGCAGCAGCAGATGGCCAAAGCTGTGCAGTTCTACTTGCTGGTAAAAAGTAATTTGTTTTTCAGGATCATTAGGTATGTAAAGAAAGAAGATACTGGCAAGCCCTTACTTAAGAATCCCAGCCCAGAACAAAAGTGCATCCACAAAAGGGGCAACAAAAGTGGCTGGCTGCTCTGGGTTTGGCGTCACTGAGGTCATCTGTCACTGCTCCCGAGTCACCTGTGGCTGCTCAGACTCCTGCTTCAGTTTGGAGCACCCATGCCACCCAGAGCTACCCAGAAACGCTGATCTAAGCACGCTGTACACCACAAACAGCATGCCCCAGTGCTGCAGCACAAGAACGGAGATGATAGAAAAGAAGATCACGATCAAAGATGTAAAAGCAGAAAAACAGGAACAGGTAAAAAAGCACAAAGTTGAGAAGGTGAAAATATTACATGAAAAAGAAAAATTCATTTCATAACAGCGACAAAAAAAAAATTAAAACAAAACCTGAGGTCATGGAAGAACGACAACAACAAAAAAATCTTAAGCTTGGCTAAATAGTTTTCTCTTACACAGTGTGCATTCAAAATAGGAAATTTGGAAGAAAACCCTAGAGTAAATGTACTACTACTCAGTTCCCAATAGCCAAGAAACAAACAAAAAAATTTACTTCTGTCCTCATATGTTAAAATATGATGATCTGTTGGTTTTATTCTGCTCAAATTTCTTTTATTGATGAACAAGAAATAACACGGGTGTAATAGAGAAATCTTTTACAGAGGAGCACTTTTGCTACCCCAGAAGGTGAATCTTCCCCTCACCCAAAAGATTCTTAAGGCATGTAGTCTTCAATATCAGTACATCACTTTACTAACCACCTTAAATGTGAATTTTCAGGAATGTTCATTTAGTATTGCATACATAATTAAAGTGCATGATAATATACACTTGCATCTCAAGTTGCCCAAAAAGTACCTGATGCTAAGAAAAGAGGTAACTTTTCAGAAGTCTATAGTTACTAATAATCTAGATGCTTTTATTTCTGCACGCTGCATTTTTAACACAAGATGAAGTTATGTGGCCATTTGGGTAAATGGCATTTTGTTAATATGGTTGCTGGAAATTTTTTTAAGTCAAGCAGAGCAGGTTCCCTAAAATTACTTGTTTAAAAAGAATTTGTATTCAACAGTGCTCATAAATAAACAGCTTAAAAAAAAATCCACTCATTAGTGGTGAGTGGGAAGCCACTAATTCCCTGTTGTAGGTCCTAAACCAACAATTCTGGCTAGTTTTAGGCTTTCATTTTTAAAGCTATTAAGATTAATCCTTTGGAAGTAAATAAAGCATTTCAAATGAATGTATGAAAACCAAAATAGTGAGTTCTTGATTCTGCAAAGTGCTTATGCACTACTCACAGTTTTACCAAGAAATTAAAGTTTCTGATCAATTTTGATGTTATTGACTTGAAGATATCCAAAGAAAAAACTAATTGTCAACACTCCTAGTATTCTTTTCACACACACACCTGATGTGCTACAACATAAAATTGGTTAGGAAAGAGGAAAATAAGGTCTTGTATTTGCACCTCTTAGCTCTGATGCATGACCTATAGACTAGCATTAAGCCCCTTGTTCACACCTAGCCATCCATGCAAGAGGCTAATCTGACTATAAGCACTTTTGGCAAACTCTTCCCAGGCAGATGAATGGATTTTCCAGAAGGAGTTGTTAACCATTCATAATCTGCTGGCAATACTTACTGGGTCAAAGTCCAAAAGGTTTTGCTTGTTGGAATGATGCATCAGCTTAAATTGATGTTAAAAGTTCTCACTATTATTGATTTTATAAGGCATTGTGACCCAAAGTATGGCCCTGGAGAGTGCTCACAGACTCTAATCTCACTAATTCCTCTTGTGCAGGAATAAGACTTTGTTTAGTGTAGCTCAAAAAAGTGTATCTGTATCAAATCGGTAAAGCAAATGTCCAGGATAAAATGATCAAGCTGAATATATATTAGATCTGGTTTTAATAATAAAAGACATAAATAGACTATAACATAAACTTAACCCATTCTATAACTAGCAAATGTGGCTTTTGGGGAGGAAAATTACTGTCAACCATGTGGGAAGTTTGTAAGCATATATATGTGTGCATATACATACATATATGTATATGCCTACACATACATGCACAGACAAAGTACTCAATCTGAGAATTATGCAGGCAATTCATGTTACTTCAGTTAAAAACTTTTGCCACACAAGTAGGAATTGGAAGTCTGTTTCAGGTCTTCACTTTGAGAAAATTCAGAAATACTGCAATTGCAGAGCACTAAGGCAATGCATACAGTCTTTGTTCTCTAATTTAGCTTTCTTTGCACAGATGAGACATCTGCTTGGAGGAAAATGGGAAAATGTCGTTTTTAATAAATATACAATGCCTGTGGCAAATTAGGATTGTATTTGACAATCCTACAAAAGTACAGAGGAGGCAAAGTTTTTAATGCTGATTATCATCCAGATCTTCAATATATTTTCAACAGCCATTAAAATAGTCATCTTCAAAGAACTTGTCAGGGGAAAAGTAAAATATGGTTATATGGAACAAATTCCTTCATACAAAGATTCTTTTTACATGGTTTCCTACCCAGGATCATCAGTCTTTTTAAAAGAAGTGGGAAATACTTTGGATCATGTTTCCTATTGTCTTTGAAAATATTGTTATTTAATTTTCTGACAGTATTCTCCTAATTGTCAAACACTGTATGTCATCCTCCATTTCTTATTTCCCAGGCAAATTTAAAATTTTGTGTTTTAAATCCCGGATCCTGAAAGCAAATGCATACATGGACTATAACAGACTACGCAAATATGAATTATGACATAATCTGGTAACATGCAATGAAATTATTATTAACAGTTAAATCTGAAAAAAAAAACAAAACAAAACAAAACAAAAAACCCAGCACAAAGATTGTTATCATTGTTTAGTAACTTACACCTTGAGAACAGAGCATAGGACATAATGGATCTGTGAGGTCTCATTATGCTACAATGTCTGTTCAAGACTCTCTTCCCTTGTCTACTGAAACCCTTGATCTAAGTTTTATTATTATTTCCACTTCATTAAAGAATTCATCTTTCTTGGTTGCATTAAACCTAAATAGCAGGATGAAAAAAATGTTGGAAAACGGCTCTAGTTCTGTATCATCTGTGTCTGGGCTTAGATCTCTGCAATCCAGGCAGCAACCAGCAAACAACTACTGAAAGGACGACTTCTGCCCACAGTATACCTTGCTCTCACTGAATTTGCTGCCAAAACAGCAGAGAGCAACTGGAAAAAAGATTTCCCTTTGGCACAGAGCTTGACTGAAAAGACTTCAATTTTAAAACCACTCAGAAAATATTCTCTGATCAAAATCAAAACCTACATTCTCAAAAAAGACATCCTGGACATTCCTAAAATAGAAAGATAATGGACAGTTTTTCTGTTGCTGGCATATGAATTGTTGCAAGAACCCAGCACTGCAACCTGCTGATGTAATTGCTCTTCTGACAACTCATGAGCTTATACTTCTGATGCCAAAAGATCCAGGTTCAACCTTTAAAATAGACCTGAAGGAAGACGTGCAAGGAAACTGCCAAGGAGAACCCTACTGCCCCCAAGGGCAGGAATAGGCATAAAGAGTTCCTGGAAAGATTTTCACTTTTAAGAGTGCACAACAATGTAGACAATTTTGGATGCCGCTGGCACTGTCACACTTGACTTGTGTTTTCCTGAGGTTTTGGTCTCGACAACACATCCTTCCTGATAAACAATGGATAATCCATGTCCTTCCCATCAACCTTTCATCATCAGTGCACCCCTGAGGAACTGAGAAATTAGGAATTTCCCCTTAGTGGTAAATAAACTCCTACTTTAGCTTTGTAATACCTGTCTTTAAAATTACAACATTTTGGGACCATATCTGCTTCAAAATAGAGCATTATAACAAGAATAAACCTAGTTCTGGTCAAAAATAGAATTGTAACCAACTTTGAGCCATCTTTCTGTGCTCACATGCACATCCAGAAGAATAAACACTCCAAACAAGTTCCTCAAAGGTCTGAAGACATCTCTGACACTATTATTTTATATTACTATTATTTTATTTTATAATAAATGCTACAATATAGTACACATAAATGGTGTATATACCATCCTATTATTACATTTTCTGATGATCAATATATTAGTGAGAAGACAATAAACCATTAAGTACATTATAAATGACAAAAATAGTTCATGAGAGCAATGTATCAAATGACTCTGCATAAGCCTCTGCCTGCCATATCTGCTCTCTGCCCATTATGGGTAAAGAAACACCTGGACCTTATAAGCAGCTATCTGGCAAACCTCTATATCTTTCATTTAGATAGCACTTTCCATGACTTTCCATGCTAAAACTAGTTCTTGAGGAAGAGAAGCATCCTTTTTTGTCTAGATGTTTACATAAATATTGATATGGATAAGGCCAATATAGGCAGATTAGATAATAAAAAATTCTTTGCTGTTTCATATCAAAGAAAAACCCAACACCTTGGGCTTGGGGCTTCAGTTCCTCCCTCATCAGCTAGCACAGCAAGTCACACTAACGTCATGGATTTGTCTACATAAAACATCAACTTTCAGTAGGAAGTGAACACTAAGGCAAGAGGAAAGGCACAGATGACTTCTTTGTTCTTTCTCGCTGGTTTCAGGAGGTTTTCATTTTGCTTTGTTTCAACCAGAGTTTCTCACTGTCCATTCATCAGTAACACCATGAGGATGTGCTACCCTAAGTCCAAGACACTGTGAAGTGCTGTTCAGGAGCAGCAACAAAAAGCAATCCCTCAAATAAAGTTTTTTTTGGGACAGAGTGTTCCTGAACTACATGGACAGAGCAGGAAGGTCTGTTTCTCCTGTTCTGCCAGGGATTAGGGGCTGAGAAGGAAGAAAGGTTCAGGGAAGGAGGCCCTGGCCTGTGGTCTTTTTACACAACTCGAGAACAGAGGACAAATGACATTTGTGGAGCATCATATGATAGAGTAGCAAATGGGAACAGGTACGAAAAAATACATGAAACGAGAGTGAATGATAACTAGAAATTTACCCTAGGTCCTCACTTGGGATCATGTCTCCCTCACCTCTGCTATTCCACAGCTTGGACTTTTCCAGACAGAAACAGAGCCTCTGTCTTTTGGTTTTAGGGTCTGGGACTTCACTGCTCACAGCTGGGAAGCAAAAGCTGTGATTGCTCCATATGAAGCAAGACCATATTTTCTATTTGAGTATTATGTTGTTCTGTTCCTCTTCTCCACAGAGAATAACGGAAAATCAATCTAGTGGGACTTTTTTACTTGAAAAAGTACTACTTGATCTGCTTGATCCCTAGAAAGAGCACAAACCTCTCTACAGGGTTAAATGAGTGCAACAGGCACTGCTTGAAAGGTATGAAATTTGCAGGTATCAGGTAGCAGCAAAGATGTACAGAGCTGCATGCAACACAAATCAAAGTAGATGCAAAGAACCTCAGAAGAAATAAGTGAGAAGGGAAAGAGAATAGAGATAAAAGCATTTGTATGTATTTACATAGATTAAGCTGGGCAAACTGACAAGCAAATATACACTTCTGGAAGTGGCTGGCAGAAACTGATTACAGGAAAAGGAGGGAAGGAAATTAAAAATATACAAGTGCTTCTAGAATATACGCATTCATGTAACAAGATGGAACAGCTGAAGAGAAGAGAATGATTTTCCAGAGCCACAAAGAAAATCGTGAGACCCAGGGCATGGCTTTTGCTTGACTGGCATGATACATCAGAAAGTTAAGAAGAAAAAAAAATTAATTTACACATTCTCTACTCTGGCTAACATTTCCAGACCTACCCAGGCATGTGTCAGAGATCCCTGTCCTTGCAAATCAGCCCCTAACAGCACTCCAGACCTTCTTCTTCCTTAGTGCAAACTCCCATAAGCTATGGAAGTCTTCTGCAATCAAGCCTTTGTCTCAAACTTGTACATTCCTATGGTCTGTTTTTCTTTTAACACCACCCCAAGAATGACCAAGAACTGGTTTTGTGTTCCTCTCCAGAGACTGTAGTCCTAGAGACTTGTATGAACCTCTATCAGCCATGGCAACAGTTACACACTTATTTACTCAGTGCATTTATTTCTCAAAAAAAACAACTGTATTAAAGAAACAACGAAAAAATTATAATGCTAGACATACTGAGGTTATAGTATTGAAAAAATTAACACACCTGCTGGTCAAAATGTTATCTTTAGTCTACTCCTCACTCTGATGCACTGTCTCAATTTAAAAGTATGTTTATTACGAAGGCATTTATGAGAGTGTCATGTTACGGATATGAAGATAGACCAATATATTTGTAATGTATATAGATGTACACATTTTCTTCCATAAAAATCTAGCAGCTGGATAGATTTCTGCAGAGCTAATGGAAACTCTTCCTTCCTCTTCACAGTTTTTTAGTACTAGCAGGAATCTCTGATTTGACCTTGGGCAAGGCATTTAAATTCTTTGTGCCTATGTTTTGTCATCTGTAAAATTAAGGCTATAATACCTACCTACTTCACAAGAGGGACAGTGTTAAATTTAATGCACTAATGTTTTAAAGTGTTTTCAGACAGCTGGATCAAAAACACTACAGAATGTAAGTTATTATTAAATTATGCTTCACTGAGTTAATGTTGTTGCTTTGATTAAATAAGAAAAAAATATTCAAATGACACCTCTTGGATACTTTTTTTTTCCAGAGGATGCAGCCTACAGATGGACTCAAAGGCTTATTTTGGAGAAAGAAAGAAAGTAGGGAAATGTAGTAGTCAATAGACGTGAAAGAGTCCTGAGGAGTGGATGATTACAAGGGTGTTTAAAGCAATTGTGAAGTAGAGCAGAAGGCAACTGCACCTTGTGCCCTACTGTGACACATCAGTCTCTGGAAGCAATACAGTCGCTGTTCATCTCTATGCCAGTGGAACAGGAAACCCCCTCTGTACCATCACATTAACTGCTGCATTTGGCCGCTGCTTGGAGTAGTGAAGTGCAAGATCTGAAGCCTGGAGTCTCTTTCCTGGTGGATCCGACCACCTCCCAGGCACAGCTCAGATATGCTTGGAGTCTGTTCAGTCATGGCAGCTAATCTGTCTGCGATGAACGTGGTACACAAAAATATCAGTTGTAAAAAGGGGGATTTATTGCAGGAGGGTTGTTCGTACCTGATGCCTCTCCTACATCTCCTCTTGACCTGATGCGCAGATGCCTGGTCTTGTCCTGTGATCTCACATCAGGATCTTGTTGTGTGGGGGGAAGGGGAAGGAGTGTTTGGAGCAAGAGCTGCAGGAAGATGAGAAGGGTTTTTGACAGCATGTTGAGTTGGATGTTGTACTGGTGTTGATGCCGCTGGTCCCAATGCCATCAAGACATTTCTTGTGGATGACAAGGAATCTAGGAAAGTAGTGATTAACATGCATATCAGTGTGATTGACAAGCTATGTTGTCTGCTTTGTGCTAATGTATTGCATGGATAACACCTATTCTTGGCATACCAGAGTCAGCATATAGATTTAGAGTAAAGACTTAAATCAGATATATCTAGTACCTTTCACAATAAATAAAAAGAAATTGTTTGATGGATCTATATGCTCAATAGACCATGGAGATCAGATTCTGCCTGGTAAGGGAACATTTTTGCCTCAAAGGGTTCAAATGGCTAGTAGGCAACATTCTTTCAGATTGCAGAAAGACCCATTCATTTGCTTTCCCATTCCTCCATCCCAAATTTATCACTTGCAAAGACAAGAAAAAAATAAGTACAACATCAGGTTTGATAACCTTCTGATAGTAGTGTGCTATTAAATATACACAAATCAGGCAGCTTGGAAAAACATAAGCCTTCCCAATCTGCCAAGAAGATTGAAATGGAAGTTTCAAAGTCTAAGGTTGTATATATTTTATATTCTTTCTGACACCATGCTGCACTCATTAAAATTACCATTCTTTTTTTCTTTTCTTTTCTTATCAGAGGCTAGACTACATGCTTTATTACTATACAGGTCAAAGATCACACAGGTTTCTAAACAACAACGATGCTACTTTATTTTCTTGAGAGAAACCTTTGAGATGTGAAAACTTACCACAAAAGCAGAGATGCCACTTTTGTCTGTTTGAATCCCTGCAGAACTGCTGCTGTGTGAAATGTGTGTAGTAGCTCCTAGGATTAACTCTGTGTGACAACTCTACTTTCTGTTGGTATTCCACACAAATATTCCTTCGCAATTTTCCTCTCTTCAGCAAGGCACATATGTGCCATTCCCAATGGCACTGTTTTATTTTTTAATCTACCTCATATTTTATAGAATTAAAGTCAAGTACCTGAAGTTGAATTCATAATGGCATCAGTTTTATCTATTTGCTTGTTTGGCTGACTAGAAATTTTTAAGTTCCTGGTACAACTCTAACATATGATCATCCAGAATCAGTCTCCTGCTGCCAAAAATTATCTATATCCTTTGATTGAAAGATCAGCCGCTTCCTTTGTCATCTTTATGCCAAATGTTAACTCTGAATCTTCTTTTAGCAGCAAAGAGGTAACATTTCGCAGTCTGTTACATGTACTACTTCTGCATGTAATTTCTATCAGACGATTAAGTGTAAGGATCTGAATAACCATATTTCTGAGTGATAAGCATGAAAATGTATTGTCAGAATATCTTCAGCTAGGACAATATACCTCATCACTACTGCAGCGAAACAGTTTTCTTCCACCTCTAATTTTAGTGACATTATATCTTCTAACAGTTACAACTCTACCTTACAGCAAGGCTGGCTGGAGGAACAATGATGTGATTTATGTCTGAAAGCCATTTACCCAAAGTAAACTACAGTAAAATAAAGCATGCTCAAAAATATAATTTAAGACTACCATTTTCGTGGGAAGATAAAGTGTGTAGATTTGTATTTCATTTAGGAATAGTGCAGTAATCAATGTTTCCAGTATTGTTTGAAGTGACTGATTCAGCAAGCTGTTGCAGGGAAGTGGGGCTGTTAATGTAGCAAGCTAATTTCTGGATATTATTTTTATGCACAGAATATAGAACCTTATCGATAATCATTTGGTTAATTACAAGCACAAGACGAAATGGCACTCCGTGTGCGTAAAAAAGGTGTAGAGAAGGAAAGCAGGAACTACACAGAACAATTCAGCATATAGTGTGAAAATTAAGGATGTCAAGTCATGAGCAGAGCAAGAATGTAGGGGTTGCTGTCAGAGGTGACAGGAACAGGAGGAGGTGCAGAAAAGATCATCACCATCTAAGCAGGTAAAAGTATAGCCCCCTACTGTGAAAGGTTTTTTTAATGATCTGGAAATGAACTGATTTCAGAGGTTTCCACAATTCACTACTCCTGGCATAGAACAAACCCACTATAGTTAATATTTCTAAGTTCTACAGGTTGAAAGGTCTGTTCCAGAGGTTTTGATCTTCTTCCTAGCTGTTTCACAAGGAGAAAGGAGAGGGAAGGTTGGGTTGTTTGTTCTGTATGATGCAGCAAGTACATTTATACCCCTGACATTTCTCTTCTTTTGGCAGCTCCCCCACAGATCACCCTGCGCATGGAGAATATAGAAGCAGCAGGACAGAACAGCACAGCAATCACAAACCTCCTGTGTATCTGAAGCTGAGATAGAATCACCAGCACTGAAGCTAAAAACCGATTTCAGTGACATCTGGCAGAATTTGCCAGCTGTTAATATGTGACTTCATCCATGGTAAAACAGGTAAAAATGCACATCTTCAATGAATGAATTGCACAACATTGAAGAACTGAGAAAAAGCACTAGAAATGAATCGTATTAGGTCCTTCATAAGACAATTTCTCAAACACTCTTTATATTTAAATGACTGTTAAATGAAATTGTTAAAGCTGTAACCCTGAACTTGTCTGTATTGAATTGTACTTATTTTTTCCAGACTGTTTCTCCAATTCATTGTGATCATATTCAATTTTAATTCCATCCCCCAGCTAACACCAAAGAAAAAATATCAACACAAATTTACAGATCATGTCCTGAACTGCTGGGCAGATGTCAGATAGGAGGAACACGTTGCATCTTTATTTTTAGATTCCAGCAGAAATGTTTACAGCTTATTGGCCCCAAGTCTGACTGTTTCTGACTTTCAGAAGGATTCAAAAGGTAATACTCTAAACTACACAATTCACTTCAATAGCTATGGAAGTCCTACTGCAAAAGCAACTTGAAGCTACAGGATACCACCAAAAGTCAGCTACCAGATCCATTCCATAGAGAGTCTTCAGAAAACAAATTAAGCAGCCACTGATCCCACAGACTCATGTTTCGGACTGAATATTCACTGGATAGGACAGTGTTTTCAAGCTCTGGTCACACTCTCAGAATTCCCTTGACACAATTTTGTTTTTTTTGTGTCTCACTCTCCAAACACTGCCCATGTAGGCTCCTACCAGGCCTGTTGTGTAAACCCACTATTAAGGTCTCATCCTGCAGTGCTTCATGGAAAAAGAGTGTCAGATCCCACCGAGAATTCTACCAGAAGATAGTACCACCAGTGCCAGATGCAAAGCACTGTGTAACTATGTAGACCTCCCTGGGCTGTGAGAAAGCCCACAGGGCTATTTACCCAAGCCACCTCTTGCAGACTGACACATGCCTGCATTGTGGGCTCCCCTGAGCAGAGGAACTGAACAGTATCCATCTTGATGATTCAGGATCAGGGTGAACTTGAAAGCTGCTTCTCCTCAGGACTGCATGTTGTTTGAGGATATACTACTGCTGCTACTACTACTGCAAATACTACTACTCCTACTACTACTACTGTTATTACTGCCAGAAACATTAAATATGTAATAATGATCCCCCTTTATGTTGAAATTACACTCTTTCAGATTTAAAACAACCACAACTTCCAGACTGCAGACTCTTTCATAACAACCAAAAAAAGTTCTTTTCTTTTTTTCCCCCTTTTTTTTTCAAATAATAAAGATTTTCCCACCATTTCTTCCTGCTTTATCTTACAAATTCCACCCTAAAAACATTTGGAGCCTCATGATGAGTAACTGCGATTCTACCACTGTTAATCTTGCATATAGATTGACATTTGAGTCAGGTTTAATATAACAGATGAACTCAACTGCTGACTGGTTCCAGTTATGTTTAGATGTTCAGTGAGTGACTTGTAAAAATAGCAAAAAAAATACTTCTCTAGAGGCTGAGAAATTAACACCATACTGAAACACAGATCTCTTCTCAAGTAGTTTTCTTTTTGGGGAGATCTTTTCATTCACCTGTTACTAAGAGAAATCAATGCAAGAAAGAAATGTATGGGATGTGGGAAAAGGGAGGGGCCATGCAGGAGAGCTATAGGAACACTGTCAGAGTACACAGGGATGCAACGAGAAAGGCCAAGGTCCACCTGAAATTGAGTCTGGCAAAGGACATCAAGGACAACAAGTGCTTCTACATGTACATCAGCAGCAAATGGAAGATTAGAGGAAATGTGGAACTGCTGCTGAATTACATGAGTATCTTGGTAATGGAAGACCAAGAAAAGGTGGAATCACTGAATACCTTCTTTGCCCCAGTCTTCACTGCTGAGAACAGCTCTCAGGAGTCTCAGACCTCAGAGGTAAGAGAGAAGGCCAGAGAAAGGAAGACTTCCCCCAGTCATAGAGGGTTGGGTTACAGATCAGCTAGGCAGACTAAACACCCATAAATCCATTGGCCCTGATGGGATGCACCCACGGGTGCTGAGGGAGATGGCAGATGTTGTTGCTCTACTGCTCTCCATCATCTTTGAAAAATCATGGAGAACAGGAAAGGTAATGTTGATCCCATTTTTAAAAAGGGCAAGAAAGAGGACCTGGGAAACTACCAGCTGGTCAGCCTTACATCCATGCTTGGGCAGTGATGGAACAGAACATTCTAGAGGTCATTACCAAGCATGTAGAAGAAAAGAAGGTCATCAGGAGTAGTCAACATGGATTCACCAAAGGGAAATCATCCTTGACCAATCTGATAGCCTTCTATGGATGCATTGCAGGATGGATCAATTAGGGGAGAGCAGTGGATGTTAGCTACCTTGACTTCAGCAAGGCTTTTGTCACTGTCTCCCACAACATCCTTGTAGGTGAGCTCAGGAAATGTGGGTTAGATGAATGGGCAGTGAGGTGGCTCAAGAACAGGTTGAATGGTAGAGCTCAAAGAGTCGTGATCAGCGGAGCAGAATCCAGTTGGAGGCCTATAAACAGCAGCATTCCCCAGGCTTCAGTACTGGGTCCAGTCTTACTAAACTTGCTTATCAGTGACCTGGACAAGCGATAGAATGCAAGGGATCATCAGTAAGTTTGCTGACAATATGAAACTGGAGGGAGTGATGCCATCTGAAGGCTGTGACGCCATCTACCCTTGATAGGGTGGAGAATTGAGCATAGAGAAACCTAATGAGTTTCAACAAAGGCAAGTGTAGGATCCTACAACTGGGGAGGAATAACCCCAACTACCAGTACAGGTTGGGGGCTGACCTACTAGGGAGCAGCTCTGCAGAAAAGGACCAGAGAGTACTGAGAGATTGACCATGAGCCAGCAGTGTGCCCTTGGGGCCAGGAGGGCCAATGGTATCCTGGGGTGTATGGGAATAGTATGGCCAGCAAGTCGAGGGAGGTGATCCTCCCCCTCTATTTGGCCCTAGTGAGACCACATCCGGAGTAGAGCGTCCAGTTCTACTCTCCTCAGTACAAAAAAGACAAGGAGCTACCGAAGACGGTCCAGCAGATGGACACAAAGATGATTAAGGGTCTGGAACATATCTTATGAGGATAAACTGTAGGAGCTGGGTCTGTTTAATCTGGAAAAGAGAAAACTGAGAAGGGATCTCATTAACGCATATAAATATCATAAAGACGGATGCCAAGACTCTCTTCAGTGGTACACAGTGACAGGATGAGGAGCAATGGGCATAATCTAAAAAAAAAAGTTTCACCTCAAGATGGGGTAGAACTTCTTTACATTGAGGGTGGTAGAGCACTGGAACAGGCTGTCCAGAGAGGTCGTGGAGTCTTCTTCTCTGGAGACATTCCAAACCCATCTGGATGCATTCCTGTGTAACCTGCTCCAGGTGACATTGCCTTGGCAGGGGAGTTGGACTAGGTGAACTCCAGAGATTCATTCCAACCCTAAAAATTCTGTGATTTATCTGCCAAATGACAACACAGAACGCAAGAGTAGTGAACAATTCACTCATTTATTTCCCTGCACTATCGCAAAATATTAATGGCAAAATGCAGATTTGCATAAAAATTGGCAAACTGCATGTTTGGTCATAACTGATTAATATGAAACCATTTTCATTTCTACTCTTCTTACAGAATTCAAGTTATATATGGATTATAAGAATGTAATGTCCCTCCATTTCTTCAATTCACTGTGCGCTTTCCTTCCCTGTCTCGCCATCTGTTTAGGTGTTGTGTTTTTTTTAAGCTCTACTATTTCATGCTACTAAAACTTTGCAAATTTTAAGCTGAAAAGGGAGTTGAATAATGAGTAATTTTGACTCTTTAACATGGTTAAGTAAAATATTCAGTCTTTAATAATTTGAATTATCTTTGATATTTCCTATTAAATAGTAAATCTTAGTAACCTTACTTAGTTCTTATACAGCGGTTTTCACCATGGACAAAGCAGGAAATTATCAGTTTGCCAATATTTCAGATACCCAAATATTCCTGAAATTCCTTCATTTCTTCCCACTCAGGTTCAATTTAGCTTATCTTGCTTGACAATCAGAAACCACAGAATAGATGAGGTTGAAAGAAGCATATGAGGATCATTCAGTCCAACTCCCTTGCTCAAAACAGGCTCAGAAAAACTAAATTTTCCAGGACTGTGTTCAGTTCTGAGTGTCTCAGGATGGAGACTATACAACATCTCTAGATAGCCTGTTCCAGTGTTCAACCACTCTCACAGTAAATAAAAAAAAAATTCTTATATTCAGATAGAATTTTCTGTGTTTCAGTTTATGACCATTGCCTCTTGTCTTCTCAATGGGTGCAAATGAGAAAAGTCTGTTTCTTCTTTACGCTCTGCCATCAGACATTTATAAATATCGATAAGATTTCTCTTGACCCTTCTCTTCTTCAGGCTAGATAATCCCATCAGCCTCACCACATATGACCATTTGCTCATCATCCTCGTAGACTTGCTCCAGTAAGTCTATATCTCTGTTGTACCAGAGCGCCCAGAACCGACACTCCAGATGTGGCCTCACAAGTGATGAATAGACAAGAAGGATCACCTCGCTCAACCTCTTAGCAACACTCCTCCTAATGCAGCCAGCCCAGGAAGCTGTTGGCTTCCTTTGCTGCAAGGGTACATTGCTGGCTCATGGTCAGCTTGTTGCCCACCAGGACCCTTGAGGCCTTTTTTCGAAAGCTGCTTTCCACCTTGTCAGCCCCAGCATGTAACTGGTGCCTGGTGTTACTGCTCCCTGCGAGTAGGACTTTGCGCTTCCCCTTGCTGAACTGCATAAGATTCCTCCCTGTCACTTCTCCAGCACATCACGATCCCTCTAGCACACACACCTGGTTTATCAGCCATTTCTCCCAGATTTGTATCATCCGCAAACTTGCAGAGGGTACAGTCTGCCCCGTCATCCTGATCATTAATTAAAAGGTTAAGCGGTATCGGCCCCTGTATTTATGCCTGAGTGTCTGATCTCCAGCTAGACTTTGTGCCACTAATCACCACACGCTGAACCTCGCAGTTCAGACAGCTTTCAGTACCCCTCCACTAGCCCCTCCTTCATCAGCTTGTGAGCTCCTTATCACTTACGTTGTTTGCAAATTATCACCAATACCCTCCAGAAACATCCTGAACTGTCTGTGCCCTTCTGTGTTGTCCCTCCCGCAGACGTGAGAATGGCACAAGCCACCCATGAGATGAAGAGATGATAGCACAATATGGTAGTTGCACTTTACCTTCATGCTAGTGAGTCACCAAATACCATCTGTTTTGCCTTCTCTTACATACAGTGTTTCAAAACTAAATTTTTAACTACATTTTGTACGTAATGTTCTCCAAACCATTTAACCGTCTTGGTAACCCTCTGCTGGACTCATGCCGTTAAGTCAACGTCTTGCACTGAAAGGCCCCAGGTTAGGTCCTTTTAACCCAATCTTGTTGAGCTCCCTCTGCCTCCAATCATCTACAACCTGGTGTCATCTACAAACTTGAGAAGTGTGTGCTCCATCCCGTCCTCCGCATCAATAACATAACAGAGGAATTACACAAAATCAGCTCCAGTGTTGGTCGATCTCAGAAGGACACTGCTCAGTCTTCTCAGTCTTTAGGAGGGATATATTTAGTTAGAGGGTTAGGTTCTAGGTGACATGTTTTAGAACTGAAAAATAGTATTTATAATTTGGTTTTTTATTTAAGGAACTCTCTCTGTATTTTTACTGACCTATAAAATCCATTCCGTATAGCAAAGTTTAAATATAACATATCGTTACATTACATTTCTGTTTTCAGAAATTTTGAGGACTCTGATCAACATTTTTCATTGTTTAAGAATTACTTGCTCTGTTATACACACAATTTCAATGCATATTTCTACTTTAGCCCAATCAGACCTACAAGAATTGCAGTTACCAGAGGTAAATTTAAAAGCCTCTTAAGAAATACATGCTTATATCTTACTATTATAAAGAAGAAATCTAAAATAAAGTTTCAGACAGAAAAACCACATTCATTTAGTTAAGTGTGAAGTTGTTAAAAAGGTATATTTCTTCAAAGTCAAATGGAACAATATAAAGAAAATGTCTACTCTGCACAGGACAAAAAGGCAGGAAGTTAAATTTCACTGCAAAAGGGCTGACAGGAACTATGGTCCTTACTTGACTGCTACACCTTATGAATCTCTTTCCTATTTTGTTAGTACCATCCATTACAGATGTTGGAAAACCATGAGTCAGGCTCCAAGATGCCATAAAACTGAACCTATAATCATAATAAATTTGTATTGCTTATTTACCTTTTGATTTTGGAGTGCATTCCTATTACCTTTTCAAGTTTTACTCGGCAACCACACAAGAGACTGCATGCCTATTTTTAAATGAAAGCATTAGAGTGGCTTCCTGATCATTTATCACACCACCTTTCTCACTGCTTCCAGTACTCACTTCAGAGCTCTCTCCTACTTGTTTTTTTCTTGTGTGCTATGGAAACTGTCCAAGACATCAGCTTCATTTCAAGGACCCAGAGTCTTCCCACATTTCCTTATGCTTCAAAAGAGGCAGAGTCAAAAGAAGGAAAGGGTGATCTAGGGCAATCTTTAACTGAAATAATAATGGAAGCAGTAATTTCATACATCAGTTCGAACAAATTAGAGGAACTGGTACAGGACAGAACTGTCTGGGTGTGATCTACCTGTGCATTATATATTGGGCAATACAAAAAGCAGATTGACTAACACTCAAGTAAAACAAGAATCTATGTGGGTATCCCAGTGAAGCCAGAAATACTGTCACAGGTTTCTACATGTGATATCTGGGCAAAGAAGATTTCACCAAGCCAAGTAAAATGCAAAAGTAAAAAACAAGAAAGTCTGGGGGCTTTTATTTAGGGGAATTAAGTTGAATAAGTCTCCCTATGTGATACTTGGGACTGACCTTCTCTTTCAAATCAGGCAGCGTGAGGATTCAATCAGATCCTAGCTGTGCATGTGTCTCTTCTGACTGAGGCATCTGCAGGCCTTTGACCAGACTCATCTCCCCTCTCTGAACCCCTTTTATTACTCCTGTATTCATATTTACGATGGAGTTCAGCTCATATATAGATGTATCACTGTTTTGTCTAATATCTGTTTATAATATTGTATCCACTCTTTTCTATTTCATTTTTTGTATATTGCACTTTGATTTTAATGTATTTGCTTTCCTGATACATTTGCCCACTGAATGGGAATTTTAATTGAAAACTGAACTTGAACTCAGAATGGTTGAAATTTAACATATTTTATATTATCTTACCAAATTAATTACATATGTCACACATATGCGTGACAAGATAGTCTGAACTGCGGCTGAAGCACCACAGTGATGATGAACAACAAATTGTTAAGTTTGGGAAAAGTGAATATGACTAGACTGCCAGAGGATCAGTGTCAGAACAGTCCTGTTTAATATTTTAATTTTTATATGGAAGGCATAAACAACCAGTTAATTTGCTGGAAATTTGCTGATGCTATTAGACTGGATGCTATCAAGAATACTAACGAAGGCAAGGAAATAATAACAAAGAATTCAGTTTAGAAATGTGTTTGGAAAATAACAAAAATTTTCAAAGGTGTAAAATTATTAATTAGCAAAAGCATCCTGCAAAATTAAAATATCAATAACAAAAACAAAGTGAACACAGTTCTAGAAGAAGCACTGAAAGCAGAAAATTAGACAAACATGAATTCTACAGTGGAAGTAAAGAGAACACATATTAGGTAACACAGGCAGCTCCTGGGAGGTAGCAGTCCCTCAGGCTCAAAGATATATTGCCATTAGCAAGTTTACTTCTCAGATGCTAAATGGATGGTCTGTCATGTAAAAACCTAGGTAGTATCCAGGCATTCTATAAGCACATACACAGACTTGAAGGTATTCCCTAGACTAAGAGAAGAGCAGTTCATGAATATGAAAGAGTAAAAACACTATAAACACACAGTTTTGCTACACAGTTGGTCAACAATCTAATGATTGTCATGTATTTGAACAGTACATGCCCAGATACACAGTGTGATTCATTTGACCAAACTTAGACATGCTAAATATTCTGGCTTAGTTTAGTAGACAGTGGAAAGAAACAGACTATTCTAGTACAAGATTCATTGCATTCTAAAGCAGATGTCTAAATGTCTTGACTACAAAGGCTTACCAGCTCAGACACGCATATCTAAAAAAAGGTGTGATGAATCAGACATCATCTTTGCATCCATCATCATTTCTCAGTTCAGTTCAGCTTTGATGGGTCCTATCCATCCATATGGATCCTGATTGTGGATCAGGTCTTAGGAAGGGAAAGGCTAAACTAGCCATACTTCTATAACACTAAGAAAGAAAGTATTATCAATAATGATCAAGGCAGAAAACTCCACAAGTGTAGAGAAAAAGTAACAGGGACAGGCGGGAATGGCCATAAGATGAAGGAGGGTAGATTTAAATTAGATCCTGGGAAGAAATTCTCTACTGTGAGGGTGGTGAGGCACTGGAACAGGTTGCCCAGAGAGATGTCCCAATTCTGGAAGTGTTCAAGGTCAGAGTGGATGGAGCTCTGAGTGACCTGGCCTAGTGGAAGGTGTCCCTGCCCATGGTAGGGGGTTTGGAACTAGACGATCTTTAAGGTCCCTTCCAACCCAAACCATTCTATAATTTTATGATTCTGTGAATGGGAGCTTTAGAAATACCATCATTTCAAATTAGATAATTTTATTAGCAGTTCTCTTCCAGAGATTTAAAGAAATGTCTATAAAGCAAAAGAGCTCTCATACAGGAGAGATGAAACCTGAAGCAAGAAAATGGTCTTTTGGATGTCATATTCATAACTAGCCACAGTCCCACACCTTTTCCTTTAGTTATACATAGCTACATGTATTTACACACACAGGCTTTTTAGGTAAACAAAGACAAAATACAAAACTTCTGTTGCATCATTTCTATTGATTTACAATCTTTCACTGATACGTGAAACACTGTAAAATCTTAAAATACCCTCTGTTTCTAAAGCTAAGCTTTTTGTCATCAAGGGGATGGGTTTCAAATTTCTCTCAAGCAGAAAAGGTCATACTGTGACTCTGTCTATCAAGAAAACTCAGACTAAAACAATTACAGTCTAATCTCCTCATATTTTAAGAAGACAGTCTGTATCTCAGTATATTCCAAGAAGGAAGACTAAGTGTTCTCCATGTGCTGACAACCAAGGACGTGTCAAAGTTTCTAGAGACACTTTTACCTTAATATACAATTTTAAAATAAATAGGGCTCTTTTCCTATATCAGATATGTATCCCTTTTGCTCTTTGGACCTCAGCACATCAGTAGTAATAGCAGAGGCAATGCTGTGGGAACCGTGCTTTTACAGTGTGAGGTTAAAGTAGGAGTCAAGAAGGGAAATGGAGAATGGTGATACTCTTATGTTCCTTCTCTAGAAAGCTAATTTGATGAATGGTGTAACTTCTGAAAATTCTGCCTTGCAGCAAGAAAATAAAAGCACTTCCTCTGTTTACCACAGCTAATAGAAAGTAGTGAGATGAACTCACAACCAGTATACGGAGATCACAGTGTGATCTTAAATCTAACAGAGAGCCTTATATATTACAATTGAAATACAAAATGAGCAAAGTTGAACCAGAAATAAAATGTGAAATCGCTTATTGGTGCAACTTGGCAAAAAATGCAGTAAATTCTCTTCACCTTTGGAAGACTCTGAATAAAAATTGCACATCTTTCAAACAGATATATTACAATTCTGAGGGAGACTGGTGAACCGCTGTAGGAATCACTTGATGGATAGAGTAACTGGTCCATGGAAGGCTAATGAAGTCAAGATTACCATATTGTGCAAATACTGGTAAGTTTTTGACCAAGTTAGGACGGACAACAGTAACAACAAAAACTAGGCATGAAGAACTAGCAGTTCTTGTCATAAGCATACCACACTCAGCCTACTAACACTTCTATCACCATGTCCATCTCTGTCAAGACAAAAACTATTGCTGATGTACCAATATCTACATGCAAGTATTCCTTTCAAAGCCTATGTTTTGTTTCGCTTTTCAGTCATCTGGTTTTCTCTGCTGTTTGGTATGTAGGTTGTGCTACAAAGGAGAGGCTTTCTGATATTTCTGCCAGTTTCTCCCCTGATTTTCCATATAGAAAGTTCTCTGTATGATCTCTTAATAAGTAGAGCTTAGTCCCATGGATAAAGGCTTGGCACATCACCCAGCTTTTAAAAATGCTTGTATTATAGCATCACTTTGACTGCAGCTACCAGCACACCAAACTTAAGGGAAACAACAAGAATTTTTTATCTTATCATTGCATTTCTACCCACCCCACAGGTTATATATCTCACTTTATTAATACTGCGTTTTGGATTTTGTGGAGAGAAGCTTACACTGAAGTAAATTCTTTTGGCTGTGGTTGTGGTTTCTGTCTACATAGACTTAAAGATCAGACATTTTTAAGGCACCTTTTACAGTAAAACAGTCCTTTGCATAAATAAGACTCAGATCAAGAGTATTTTTCCCATTTTTATATAAGTACCTACAGGATTGCTTGCATCAGCAAGGTTTAAATAATTTAATAGGTATCACATAAGTATTATAAACCAACTCCAGCTACTTGTCAGATCTTCATGTGAGTTTTGTTATGTATCAAGGAATTCTTATTTCTATTAGTGTTGTTTCATTTGGAACAAAATGGTGAACGCAATTCACTGTCCCTGTATTCACAGTAAAAATAAATAAATACTTAATTAGACATGATTTAATCACAAAAATGAGAAAAAAATTACAAAACCCGCATGATTGTCCTTAAATTATGCATTAAACATAGTTTTCAGAAAATCTTCCATTCCAGCCTGAAATCCATGAAATATATTCAGTAAAGTACTGTAGCAATTCTGGATCCACTCAGCAACAAGAAGCCAATTCCAAACAAAAATGTGAATAAAAATGCATTTCTCTCTTCTTCCTGTTGCTAAATACCTTTGGAGTTAACACCCTTCACTACAGCTTCAAACTGCATTTCTTCAAATACAGCACTCTGATCATAACATTTGGGTCTCTGAACTTCTTGTGGTTTAGCTGATACCAAGCCATGCACTCCCAAAGGGTTCCTGTGCTTGGAAGTTGAGCATAAGACATTGGGGTGACATATTTTCCTGATCCTTCTCATTTTAAACCCCTGTGAAACGCCTACTTATTCTTCACAACATTTCATCAGCCTCCTGTTGTTGACTGCTCTCTCTTGGATCCCTGCCTCTCTCTCTTACTGTGGGCAGTTGAGAAATCACAGAGCACCCAGAGTCAGTGGTCATGGGCAGGAAAAAGGAGCTCTGGAGCAGTAGTGATGTGAGACAAGACAGAGCATATGCTAACTGTGAGCAAGAAGACGCCAGCATTGGGAAACAAGGATAAGAGCCACAGATGGACTGAGTACTTTGACTATGGTGAACATAGAAGATCTGGAGAATAACTAGAAGAATTGGGTATGAACATCCTCAGAGAACAATGCTACATTCCTTTTTTTTGTTGTTTGGGGTTTGTTTTGGTTTGTTTTGGTTGGTTGGTTGGTTGGGTTTTTTTGGTTTTTGGTTTTTGGGGTTTGCTGGTTTGTTTGTTTGTTTGTTTGTTTGTTTGTTTGTTTTTAAATTCCAGATTCCTTCTCTATGTTTAAAATATTTACTCTGCATCTCTGTCAAACAATAAAATGTTTCTAATGGTATGGTATTAGTTATATCAGAGAAATGCATAGATGGCACCTGAAAGTAAAAGTCATTTTTATTTTAAAAGATTACCTGTGCAAAAAAAAATTAATCAAGTTTAATTGTCATGCAAAACCAAAATGTCTAATCCTCCAGTGGGACTACTCAAATCAATCACGTGGTCTGACCACCTCTTACTTTGAAATAAAGCCTGGTTTACTTCTCCTGACACTGTGCTAGTTGTCCAGCAGTTCACTATTCTCAGAGCAGTTCGTGAAGCTGCCACACTTCAGTCTAGCTGCAAATGATCCATAATTTAGCAACATTTTTTTTTTTTTTAGTTCTTTGTCTTCAGAAGGTCCTTGCATTTTTTTATCACTGCTTTACAGTGAAAGCTAAGAAAATTGCAAGATGTGTCTGAGAATGGCAGCAGAATGGAGACATCACTGGTGGTGTTTCTTTAGAGACTGATATTGCACAAACATAATAAACCAGCATAAAAAATTGAAGTTGCCCTAAACAAAGTGTGCTTATATGCACTAACTTTTCCAGAATCTGATTGTTCTGATGGATCTTCCTTTTCATTTTAGAATGTGAAAAGAGGCATTTTATGAAATTTTCACAGTACAGATCAAAAAATATGCATGTGTAGAATTTTCATATGGAAAACATCCATGAGGAGCTATGAGCAGGGAGGTGCAGAACAGGAGCAAGTGATTTGGTGAAGTTTTGCAAGTGGTTTGCATGTTACTAAGAATTTTAATCTTCATAAAAACAGTAATTCAAATTCCGACTTTCTTTTTTTTATTATTTTGAATTTTAATATGTAATATAGAGCAAAACACTGCCATCTCAATTGAAACTAATTTTGAAAGGAAAATACAAGAGCATGCAATTTCAAAAATTATGTCAAGACTATCTAAATTATCCTTCCTTGGTTTTTGAACTTAAGGCTTGGTCACAGTAATGTCGTTTCACAGTCTTTGTGATTTTGAAAGAAATTGTGCTCTGCATTGATAGTTCTCCTTACCATTTTCCCCTTATACAAGAGTTAAAAGCAAGACCAGAGAGCAGGATGTGTTTCCCCAGCATTACAAAATTTCATCTATGAAAAAGCTGAAAATGGGGAGGCCCACCTAAACTACAGCTCCACACCAAGCCCATGGTCACCTCTGGTGAGGGGTGGCCTGGCTGTCCACAGGGTTGGCACAGAAATGCTTCCTGGTCTGCATTCCTGGCCACAGTGTGGCCACCATCCTGCTTCCCAACACAGGATAGAGTATTGCTGACCTGGTTTCCAGGTTTTTCTGCTAGACATGAGAGACCAAAGAAGGATATTTTGTAACCAAGAAAGATGGAGTGGGGGTGGTGGGAAGAGAGCGATCGGAATGGTCTGCTGAAACCCCACAGAAAGCGAGAGGTGATGGAAATGCATTGTTACTACAGGTTTTTAAATTAAAATTCCCATAGACACTTAGGGTAGGCTCTAGCTGACACAATACAGACCCCCACATAGGAGACATTTGCATCTACACTAGGCAACTGAGGCTCCCTTTATACTTCATAGGAAGAAATAGGCTTTCTCTAGTATACAATTCTTTTTATCTTAAAATAGTCACCTAAAATAGGTTAGATGAATTTTTCCACATAGAAATGCCTACTCTTTGACAGTACAAGAATCCTGCCACACTAGCTGAAGGGAGATATTCCCAGCCCAGGCCTCCAAATTCAGATCAGATGAAATCCAGAGCTTGTCTGCCCTGGACATACCTCAGAACACCCCTGGCTTTATAGTGCCAAACCCCTCTTCTGCTCTGTCAGCCCTCATTGGATCCACCAACCAAATCCTCTGCTCAAATTCCTTACGGCTCAGAAGCAGTAACAGGAAAACAAAAAATGCCAAGCCCAAATAATTTTTCTCACACCAGATGTCCGTATGTACACCACCCATATGTATAAGGTACATTAAACCCAGCAACTTCAAAGGCCTGAAATGAATGAAGGGTGACACTAAGAAGACAGAGTAAAAAGATAAAACTACATAAGTGAATAAAGACTGAGTCTTCTGGGGCCAAAAGGTAAGAAAGACTACATTTCTTTCTGCTATATGAGAATTAGCTCAAATAACATTTAGAAAGGGTTAGCTTAAGGCGACTGTGTAGCCTTTGTGCATTCTGAACCCCTGATGCACTGAAAAGTAAAACATTAGAATAAAACTGTACCTGGGTAGATTTCATGGCAGTTCAAAAGAATTGCTTATAAGGAATTTAGCCAGGCTTATCCCATTTTTCTTCAATATATGATTTAGAAAACAAAGAGCTATTGCCAGGAATCATAATTAAGACTTTTTTTGGGGGAAAATATAGGCAACAGGACCCTTTTCTTATTGTTTTCAGTTAGACAGTTCTAATAATAGGGATAGTGATACAACAGTCTAGGAAAGCTAAAATTAGCATTTGACAAGTGTTTTATGCTTCACAATTTTCATGACTAAAATACGGTACTGAGAGGCAGAATACAATACCTTGTTCAAGTGAATGTTAGATGTCAAGAACCAACTTACCAAATACATGGTCTTCTAATAACTTCCTAGGACATCAATTTACAGAACTTTTCAAAATGTCAAGTCTTTACAGAACACGAATGACATGATGCTTTCATTTCCTATGCTGTCCTGGCAAATGGTTTCATAAAGCATCCCAGAAGGTATGAAATGTACAAGGTGGAATTACAGATCATATGCAACAAGTTGCACACACAAAAAATCAATAGCTATTTTTTCTTCTTTATGAAATAATGCTGGTGTTTTATACTAACACCATTGCATATGGGTTTTTTTGTTTTCTTTTAAGAAATTAATGTACACATACAATACAAAATTGCTTCAGTTTACTTCATCTTAAACCTGAAGTAGATTTTTTTTCTTACTTAGGTAGGATAAGAAAACAAATATGTCTTGAAATTTTCAATTTAGAAATAATTTGCTTCTCAATGTCACTTTCAGTGACTGTTCCATTGCTGGTTTGTGGGGTTTTTTTGGTTTAGTTTGTTTTGTTTTTTTCAATAAACACATAAAGATATGTCTTAAATAAGCTGACAAACACCTATCATGTTATTGTGTTGTTCCATTACAAAGGAACCAGTTCATTAACAAAATAAAGCCAACAAACCTTTAAGTCAGACAGATATGTTGCATCATCCCTGTCAGAAATGATACACATTAGGATAGGCTCAGCCAAGTGTCAACAAGCAATGTGAGTGCAAATCAGCACTACTGAGATAATCCCAGTGGTAAAGTCTATTTGTTTGCTCAGGCCACGTCCTAATTACAGCACTTAAACCTTTCTTGTTAACACTATTGCTAATAAAGTCCTGGCTTCATTTCCCTTTAATTGGCTACTAACTCACTGAAAACTAGGTAAGAATAGAAGAATAACTTTGAAGGACCAACATATTTTTCTTTACACACCAGTAAAACTATTTTTAGATTTGCCTAAGCCTGTAAGAATCCACCAGCCAGATCACCCTGAGGACAGCGTAGAAGGAGAGACTCCAGATGTCAGCCATACGGTGAAAGACAGAAATAAAGTGATATGCAGACAGCTCAATTATACCTGGCTGCCCACTCCCATGAGTGAAAATCTCAAGGGCATAATTTCCCTTACTGCACTAAAAAGCTACTCCATGGTTGGATTAACAAATCTGCACAAATCAGCTTTTCTGCCTTCCCACACCCTTTGTGCAACACTTCAAGGATTTGTGCTCTCCACACAATCCAGGTTCAGCCTTGCTTCAGCCCTGCTGCCTTAGAGGGGGTGAAACACATCTCCCCATGATGCCTCTGCTTGGGGTGGCTGGAAAAAAGAGAAATATCAGTTCTATTAACACTGTCCTTCTGGTACAAGTAACTAAACATTGCAGACATAGATTTCCATTTGATGGATAAGCAGTCATTTACCAAACTACAAGATTATTTTCACTTGCTTGTTTTTCATTCTCAGTGAATATTTAAGCATTTTTTATGTGAAAGTGCTACATGAGTGTTCAAGGGACTCCCACTTGCAAGGAATTGACAACGCAGTAATTAGAAAATGCACATTTAATCACAGGAGACCTGAGAGACATCAGTCAAAGAAAGCATTCAGTTCTCAGCTCAGTGCCAAAGCCACCAGGTTATAAAGTACTCTACTGAAGAAAGTTTTCCCAAAGGCTCCAGCTGAAACAGCTTCCTTTAATACAAAGGATTCAGGCAGTTCTTGCAAGAGTGCTCCCTTTGTCTCATGGTTACCATTCAAATTCTGGAGTAGTGACAACTTAATTAGATTAAAAAAAAAACAGTAGCAAAGCAGAAGACTAAAAACTCTCCCAAAAACATACTACCTTGTAGCAGAGAAGGTGCTCTCTCGTAGGCAGCAGAGAAGGTGGATTCAAAACCTCGGGGGCTCAGGACAGAGCCCAACCCTGCTCCCCTGTGCTCTTGAATGAAGCCACAACATTGTTCAAGCCCCGTGCAACATTTTATATTGGGTGTCATGATTTCTTTCCATTTTTTATTTCTGCAAAGGCAACACAAGTATTTTTGGTTGTAACTTTTCTCTCTTCCTAGTTAACTATGCCAAAAAGTCAGTTATGTTTCCCCTCCTGAAAGATCTTGCATCCAAAAAGCAAAGTATGTGTATTTTATGCTTAAAAGGAAGTTAATTCAAAGGTTGTGTAAGGTCATATGTGGCAAATCTAGGCTCACAACATTAACAAACAGAATCAGCTCTCTTGCATCCATACTGTCACTGAGAAACAATTAAATCCAAGGACCTCTGTAGCTTGTCTGTAATCAGTACTTAAAACTCAAGACTGTGCACTCTACTCTCAGAACCAGGAAGAAAAATCAGAAACCTTAAGGACCCGCACTTCGTTAATCTCTTATAAGTCACCACAACATATCTTTTTCCAGGGGTTGCTTCAAAAAGATAATTATAGATTACTCCAACATTTCAATTCAAATTGTAGAGGTCAGTGCAAAAGAGCTGAAGTTGCGCAATTCAAATACACTGAACGTTTATGTGGGGAAAAATATTTTGGAGTTGCTCCTGGAACTGGAAACTATGTAAACACAATCAGCAAATAAACATCCGCCTACACGCACACACACATACGCACCCGACCCAAATGAAACAAATACCAGTAGGTTGTAATTGCTGTCCACTTAAAATCACATCCACAGTTTTGACTTATTTAAGCTGAAATGTTACTGCGTATCTTAATCTTTTTACATGAGAAATTAAGATGTACACATTTTTCAGGACTGCATATCTATAATTGAACTTACAGACAAATAAATAAAACAGTGAATTGTATTAAAAGTAATTTACAAGACAGATATTTTCTTAATGAGTACATGCAGTTGATACATTGGTCTTCCAGTATTAAACATGGAAACTATCCTCAGGTAATTTTATGGCATGTTTGTTTGATGTTAAGCACTTCAAAAATTACATATAAGTGCTTATGAACCAAATACACTATTAAAATTACATTCTAATTTCTCCCTTGGCTAATTTTCTATAGCTTCAAAAGAAGACATATAATATCTTCTTCCCATTATATAATGCAGCACAACTGTCATAGGTGTAATATTGTCACATTTCAATAACTTCATCATAATAGTATAATCCATATTTAAAGGTTTATATATAAGCAAATATGTTGAGACGCACTACTTCACAACTTCAAAATATTAAGCAGTATAGGGAGCCTGTATGCATGTAAGTGTGTATGAGTCTGAGGGTAACTGCTCCACCACACATCTTCAATGCAGGAGAGAGAAGTTCAAATCAGTGAAAATCTCCTTAAGAACAGGTTTAGAGTCCCAAATCAACCTGATATGTGAGTTCCTCCTCTTAATTTTGTCACAATTCTTTTGGCCAAACTGAAAGACAGGTTTTAGAAGCAGATTGCCTTAATTTCTGCACAGGAGATGGGGAGATATATCAATCCTAGAAGAAGATTTTCTCAAATTTGAAATTATTACAAAGATATCCTTTCAATACCTTTTATATCTAGTTTCTCAGAATCCTCAACTCTTATATTTTTCCTTTAACTTTCCTTAAACCAGCAATCAAGAATCTACACAGTCAAACACACTGCTCCAATGGCACAGCACAGACCTCTCTCCTGCTCACGCAGAAGCAGAAAGAGAAAGATGTCAATCTGTAAAGCTCTCACTGTGAAAAGCTGGAAGAGCAAGATGCAGAAGACAGTGCAGAAGAACAGGGCAACTCAGCAAGCCATGGATTTGGAGATCACTTTCTGAGTACCTCAGACACACCTGAAGATACAATAGGTGTTTGCCATCCTTCCTAATTTGCACACTCTTTATTCCTGCTTCTAGCACCAAGAGGACATGATTGCACTGCAAGGTCCCTGTCACAGTCAGGCAACCACCCAAGAGCCCAAACTTTTCTGGAAAGCCACATTTGCTGTATTTCAGCAGAGCAGGGTTCACCAGGAAGGGATTCAGTCAGAAACTTTCCAAAGTGTGCTCACAGAGAAGGCTCGAATATTACACAACTCTACACCTACATCCATTTACCTGTGTGTCATGGAATGACACCTGGAGTTCATAGTTCTTCAATATCCATTTATGCTTGTATAAATGTTTCAAGGCTATATGGACCGCAGGCAACACATCTGTCGTTATGTTTCTCTGATCAATCAGGCAGCTGTTGGGTAAAAGCCCGAGAAGAGAGAGGCGAGTACGATTCAGTTCCTCAGAGCACCTGATTACTAGTAACACAAACAGCACCAGTGTGTCCAGTTTCCAGCTCCAGAAAACCATCTTTCTTGGTGCTTTTCTTCTTTTTCTTTCCCTTCCCCTGCAGCCCACATCCCTGAAGAGAAGGCCTTAGATTCCCCGGTTGTCCGACATTTTGCAGCTCTCAGTTGCTTCAGTCAGCTGTGTCCCTCTAAGAAAGGAGCTAATTGTTATTAAAGGATAAAGACCTCTCTACGACTGGCTTTTCCAATTTGGACAGTAATCCAGCTCACAGCAGTGCTGTGAATCAATACTTCACAAGAATAATCTCTAGGCAAATTGCTCTGCCAAGTCTAATTTTAAACGTGTCATTTTAAACATTTCTGTAGCAGAAATATTCAACCATAGGTGACAAATCAATACACAGACTTGTATGATTCCTATGAAAATAGATATTCTAGGGATTGATCAAGGTGGTTGCATACTGAACACGTATTTGCAGCAACCTGTATGCCATTGGCTCAGAATACTGCTTCAGTCTGTTTTATCTTGCACAGACCACATTTTCTATTGGTTTCATACACACCAAAGAGAGAATATGCAGTGTTGTGTATTGATAATACTCTACATACTTCTAGTGCAAAAGCTGGATCAGCTTAAAACCGTAGATCCTCTGCCTCTGCTTTTACCAGAAACCCCATGCCTCTCTTAAAATCAGTAGTAGTTTTGAGAAAACAGCATTCAGGCCTGTTCCTCCAATCTACAGTCACACAGCTTTTGATAGGCATTTCACATATTGTCGTAATTTCAACACACTATTTGCAGTTTTCCAAGTAATATGCCAGGCTACGAAATGGAACAGATGCTGTACATGCAGAAGTGCAGAGAAAATAGTAATGCTGGAGAAAATCTTCTTTGCTGCTAATCAAAACTCGCCAGAATGTGAAGGGATTATATATAGGATCACCACACCAGAGAAGAACATGCACCTCTGCTCTCCAGGACTTGCAGCCTACCTCACCCCGCGGACAACCACTTCCCTGCCCCTTTCACAGCAACAATGCCACTGTTCTCATGTTGGCAGCCACCTAGGTGATCTTTTTCCTCCCTTCAAGTAGCCAGGTCTCTCCAGGCACAGAAAGCCCCTACTGGAATGCTATCATAGGCAAAGGAAGGAAACACAAGAGCCAAATCCCAAGGCAGGGAGAGGAAGGACATGTGGCCAGGGAGATGCTTGCTTCTCCAAAAAGAATAAAGCTCCAGTTTTTAGCAAGTGTCATTATATATACAGTTGAATAGAAAATTGTTTTGCCATCTTGTGGAAATTCAAGATTTCAAAAGAATTCCCTGTGCCAAGCTGGGATGGAAACCCAAAACCTCAAAGGTTTTCATGACTCAATAATCTGAAAGGAAAACAAATGGAAGGGCCATAAGCAGAAGGCTAATTTGGTACAAATCAAATTTGAAATTACATGTTCAGAGCTTGGCAACTTATTTTGGGGTTTTTTTGACATTTCAAAAAAAAAATAGTTTGCTGCAGAAAGTAAGGGTGGTTTGTCTAATTTTAGTTTTCAAAACACAACATTCCAGGTCAACAAATTATTCTGAAACTGACATGCAACTAAAAAGTTTCTACAGAAAATGACCAAATAAATTCTAATTATAAACATTCTAATTACAATCTATATATTGTTGAATGAGGGCATGGAAGTAAATAAATAAATAAAAAATTTAAAAAAGAGTAAAATTATATAGAATAAAGAAGCAATAAAAGATTATCTTGGGCCCAGCAAATAGCCCCAAGCAGGAGATATGCTCAATTTATCACTAACTGCCCACAGAGACTCTTCTGCCAATTCACCTGTGCAACTGGATGGGCAAGAAAAGAGCCCAATGCATTCTTTGACACAAAAATGAGGTGAAACAGAAATACCTGATGCATAACCCTTGCTTTTCTTTATCACCATTGCCTATAGTCAGAAAGCAGCAAGGCTGTATTGATTATATATATCCCCTCCCACTTTGTGTGGGGAAGGAAAAACAGGTTTTCTTCCTACACAAGGCTATGACCAAATCAAATGCATTAGGATCAAAATTTATTATAGGCATAGCAACAATTTTACACAATGACTTAATAGGTATCTTCCATTGTTTAGTCTTATGATTCCATAATGTGATTACTGAAAACATATTTTTTAAATGTTTTTAAACTCAAGATGAAATTCTTCCCTGAGCAGAGGGCCAGTTTAGGCCGAGATGTTGCTTAAATCCCATTTAATACCTTCCTTAGAAGCTTAAACGGGATTTTGTTGGTGAATAGTCCTTGGACCAGCCTTCCTTACAGCATTTTTTCAACATTGACTACGTTAAGTAAGAGGGGAGGAAAGCAGGTATTCACACTGCCAAACCACAGCAGCTAAAGTGCTCTGAACTCTTCTTCCTTTGCCTAAATCTTTTCACCAGCTAAGTGGATACATGGGGCTCCACTGAGTCATAGTTTTGGCCCATATGTAGGTAACAAAAAAATGTGCTTTGACTACCCAGTGTCCTCCTCTGTGTTCAAAAAAAAGACCAATCTGCCAGCACATCTTACACGACCCCCGTTGCTCAGGCAGTGGCTTTAAATTCATGAGAGAGCACGGGTGTATCAGAGGTTATGAAATCATATTCAGCACCGTATGGATGGACATACATTTTGGGGAACATCACCTTATTCTATAGATGCGTGACTGGTTTCAGCCTAGACAAGTATTTTTTCTCTCCTTGTGCTACTTCTGTGTGTCCTCAGCATTGCTGCATTTAACCCATGCCTCACAAAGAAGCAAACAAGATTATGTACTTGAGCAGCCTCCTGTTACTTGTGTCCTTGACAGAAACCTTAACTATCTAACCAGATGATTGTTTCTTATACAGTATTTTTATTGCTAATTAATCCTGTGATACTTTGGGAAAAACAAGGCCATGTGTTTTCGTTTTGATTGATAAAATAACCATGTTTGCTATGCTCATGATTGATCACAACAGGTATAATTTTTGGGTTTAGAATACCATCTTTCTTACATCCCTTTCTCAAATGGGAAGCTGAATTTCCACAATCATTTGAAATAGCACTAATTTTGAAACTTAACTTCAGTGTCAGAAAATGAAGGCTATTTCATTTTGAACTCTGCCTTCCTCACTGTTCTGGGAGGTTTTACCAAAGGTAAATAACTGTTGTTCAGCACAGTAAGGTAGATTTTACAAGATCTAGCTGAAAGGCTTAGGACAGAACTGGTGACCAGATGACTCACTGTTGGCATCTCCTTTGTGAGATCCACACAAACTGAGTAATTTTCAGAGTGGGAAACTGTAGGAGGAAATTGTGCTCTCCTGTAGGAGCACAGTCCCTGAGAATCTAAAAATAGAAGAAAACCCAAACACCTGGCATAAATGTATTGCCCATAACCAATATTTTCCAAAGGAAAAAGGAGAAATCTTCTCAGTGTTGTCCTCCTCTATCACATTATCCTCTGCTTTGATAGCATTTAAAATTCAGTTCCCAATCCCCTGATCAGTATTTTTGAACTGTAAATCACTTAGAGTTATTAGTTCATGTAAAAGGTTGACTACAGAGTGTATTAACTATGTTAAAGGCTGGCTATATATTTAAGCTATATGTCACCTCATGCCTCCCACACACAGTTTCCTCCCCCTTGAGTAACACCCATTAACATTTATAGGATGTTCTAATCCCAGCCTCATATGTTAGTTTTTTCAAAGTAGGTTATCATTCACCCTTCTTGTCCCACATGTCTCTGCTCTTGCTGCTTAATCGCTTAGTGTAATTAGAGTACAGAGCACTTGCACATCCTATGAAACCTTGGTGATATATTGGAAACCAATACATTTATTATGGATGGCAACTCCTGTTCTTGTACTGAGACCAAGCCTCTACCCATTGCCAAGAGCAGTTTTAATATCAATACACTATTATCTGCTGTAATGTGTCCCAGCTTTCTAAGTAGCTGGCTGTTCAGCTAAAATTATTTACCTCCCACAGCATCACCCAAATGACCAGGCAGTGTACGTTGAACTGCTCTACCAAGACTGACCAGATTTGCTTGTAGCTAGAGAGATTCACTTGGAGAAGGCAAATGAAAATTTATTTTTGCTGCAAATCCTAGTGTTTCACTCCTCATGTGTAGCCTGAAAATCCCATCTCTGCCTCCTTTCCCTCTTTCCCAGCAGTGCAGCACAAAGATCAAATTAATTTCCTCCATTCTGAACAGAAGGCTTGAAGAAAACAGATAAAATTACTAGTATATACGGCAACAGTGAGATTATTCCTGAAGTAACAGATCAAATTCTAGTAGCAGCACTTTGAGAACGAAGATGAGAAATCGTAAAAGATTGAAAGACACAAGAACACATAAAAATCTGAGAGAAAAAAACACAACACCCAAAAGCCAATTCAGTCTATCTAGTTTAATGTTCAGAGGCGGCTTAATCTGTAATTTGTTCCATAGTAGATGAAAAAATGATTTCTAGTAATGCCAAAATTTTGAACTCAAGGATTAAGGAAAACTCACTTTTACCCTTCAGTAAACTATCCCCTTTTAATGAAATTATCTTTACTATATCTGATAAAAAAGTTGTTTGCTGCAGTAACTACTCTAAGGGCTTCTGCTGACATTGAGATAACACCTCCCGATAGCCACCAGTGCCATAATTGTGCCAGCCATATAGACCTGCCTTGAGTAACAAGACCCCAGAGAAATAGCGTTCCCACCATGTCACTCCTTTTGTTTACATCATACGAGCTGTTATTTTTGCCAAGGTCAAACACATCGTTTTCAGATATGTGTTCATTATAAAAAATACTATTTTTTAATTGTCTGGTTTTTAAAAATATCTGTACCTTGCATATTTCTCAACTACAAGATCTGAGATGTAATAATCTAATTCTACGGGATATTTAATACTGCTACTGATTCTGAAAGGATCTCCATCCTAAAGGCTGAACAAAATCAGCATTTTATTCCATCAGGAAATCTAAAACTTTAAAGCAAGTAACGATGAATGCCTTTGTTCTTAATTAAAAGTGGCAATTCTAGGTCTCCTCCTCATAGAAGCACGTCGCATTTTCATAGGTGGGCTGGCTTTCTAAAGTGCTGAGCATTCAGCAATTCCCACTGTTGTTGACAGAAAATGCAAATCACTCGGTGGTTTTGGAAAGCAAATCTTTAGTTCAGGGAGCTAACTGGAAACTCTTTTTCTTTTGTTTTGTTTTTTTCCTGTGGCAAAAAAAAAAAAGAAGTGATCTGGAGCTGATACTATTAGCATGCTTCACAGCAAGAAATAAGGAGCAGAGGGGAGCTTGGCTAAGTTTAAAGATCTGGAATGCAAAACTTTTTCTATCACTTATGTAGTGGTACCTATTCCTACTTAATTTACATTACTTAATTTACATTAATTTACTACATTGCACAAAGTCTTCTTGCCGCTAGAGCATCCCTCCAGATTAGATTCTTACCAAAAACATGGAATTTTTAGAAAGGGAGAAAGTTGGATTTCTTTCTTGGTCAACCTCCTGTAAATTATTAATACTTAAGGGCTTGCCACATTTACAAGGAAAAGTGGAAAGCAAAACCCAAGATGCTTTTACAGAACTTCAAAATTACATAGAAGACCCGACAGAAACACAGAGTTTAATACTTTTATACCTTATGTGTATACAAAAATATCCCTACTTGATGCTGTTAGATACGCAACAGCGCACGTTTGAATCAGAGTGCTTGAAAAATGTTATGTATTTTGTACCACACCAAGTGTTAGTCTGTCAAAAACTGTCCCTTCATATAGAGTAAAAATTGTAAAGAAAGAGACGTATTCTTTGCTAGAAAAACATTTAATTCTCTGTGAAAACAGGAGCAGTAAACAGCGGAAAGGAAGTTAATTAGCATCCCAAAAGGGGCCTCTTACTACTTCTCCCTGGAGGTTTTGGATGTAAAATGGTTACTTAGACACCTATTGTGTGTATGAATCTTCACATAATTCTGTAGTTCAATGAAGCTGCAGCAGAAGCTGAGGCCTATCCTAGATAAATGGTAAATTAAAGTACATAACTACTTTAAGGACATAAAACATTCAACAAATAGATTTTTTTAGAGGTATATGGTTGTGATTATTAAAAAAAAAAAAAAATTGAGACTCTGGAAATAATCAGGCAGACAGGATGAGTTCCTCTGATGAGGATTGTGACAAAATAGGTCTTACAAAAATAGTGGATGTAAGGAAGAAAATGAGTTTAGCAAGAATTAAAAAAAAGTTCTGCAGAACCAGCTACTCGGTGGCAGAGCGCATGAATCCAGCAGACCCAGCTTGCAAAGAAGGAGGCAAACAAGGTTTTCGCGTATGGTCTGCGACAACCTGGCAAAGGGAAGAAAACTTCTGATTCCGTCAGGATCTAATCCACCAGAGCCCTTCATGCACGGTCTGGATCCCCTGGATAGCTCTAAAAGCCAGAAGGCCTTCAACCCACTGTCTTGCCAGTGATGTCCCGAGTCTGTAGCCAGGAAGGCATTGCAGGGCGAATAGTGAATGCAAAAACCGGGAGCTGCTCTCTCACAGCCCTCAGCGGCTACAGGGTCAGCAGAGTTTAAGCTGGAAATAGCAATGGACTTTTAAAGGGATTTCAGGCAAATCATAGGGAGAAGTTTTCCAGGAAGAAGGATTTGGAGGGATCATTAAGACAAGATCTGAAGGTTTTCTAAAGTACATATTCTAGTTGGCAGTGAAGCAGGCAGAAATCCCCAAGTGAAATACATGGACTATATTGTAAGAGGTGGAAAATCCTAATGGTCTTCTGATCTAAGAACTCATTAATTATTTAAGGGAAGTACCATGGCCATAGTAGGAAATCTAAGTTTTCTAATCCTATCCCTCAAACTCGTGATGTTCACTTTAAAGCAATTAGTCCATTATCTGGGCCTTCATCTCCCAGGAGCCTCAGTAACAACAATTTGGATAACCCTGCTGAATTAGCCCTCATATTCTTCATTCTTTGTGAGTATAATTTTCAGGCAGAAGGTGGATATTTGCCTTTAATTTGATATTTGATATTTGCCTCTTCACATTTGAAAAAACTTATTTGAAAAATACTATGGATAAAATTGTCAGAAAATTTAGGCCGATGATAAAGAAAAACTAATGGCACAGAAATTGGACATCAATCACAGACTTCGAAATAAGATTACATGGTTATTCCATCACAAGGGGCAAAAAAAGAAATTAAAAAAGTGTTTGCCAGTCAGTATGTCCCATTTCCACTCAACAGGCAGTATGAAGCAGTCCCCAAATACAGCAGATCTTAGCCACAGCAAAACCTTCTGCAAGCAGAGAAATTCCCAATTAGCAAAGAACACAGCCTACAAGCGTCAGTGGCATGGCAAGGGAAGACAGACCTTGACTGCAAATATATTCCACCTACTCTTAGGGGCACTACTTTATTTAAGTCAGAGCAATGGTGTGGCTGAACCAGGCTGCTTCAGGAGTCAGGCTACAGATCGATTAATGCTGGAGTCTGGGGACCATGAAAGTACTGCAAATCTCATTTCTAGTTCAGCTAGACCCACAAATCATAGAACAGCACATTGGGTTCCTGAAAATCTTGAGATCTGTGACTGACTTAGTTCCAAGATACCTAGTACGAAAATAAATTCAAAAAAATATGATGTATGTGCACTGTACCATCTCAGTTTGGAATCCCAATTTGAAATATTCCTACTGCAATATAAGGGGCTGATGTATATTAACACACATCTCCACAGGACTGAGTCACACCCATGCTGACCAACCTCAGTGCACCTCTCTGCTATCCCCAGCTGTTTCAAAAACTATCTGAGACAAAATGGATCACAGAGGGTTGTCCTCTCTTAACTCCCACCACTTGATTCCCTGAACCAGACTTCTGTATGTAATGGTTCAACCCTTCCTAAGGAAAAGTATCTTCTTTCCTGTGATAGCAATGGTCTCCACTTGAGTTTTCATGAAAGAGCTGTTTGGCTCCCAGCTTCTTCAGTTTGCTCAAATGCATTGTTCTTCTGCCATATGCCATGGAAACGCCCATAGAGCAATGAAATGAAAAGCAGAGAATAAAGCTTGACATGCACATGCATTGTCATGCTCAGATCATTAATGTGAGATGGTGTTTTGTAGCCTTGACATGCAATGCTATTTATGTTTTCATCCTAAATAGTTACATGTATTTAATAAAACCAATATAAACAGTGCATGGACAACTTTCTTTGTGAATGCCATCATTAAATCTCTCTCATCTAGCTCCTTCCTCTCCCTTTTCCTATCGCAAATATTTTCTTCACAGTTACCACCAGGATATTACACCCCATATTTTCCACAAACTTGAGTAAATCACTCTGGTTGATAACCATATCAGAAGATAGGGCCTTCCCCCTCTTTCTTCAATTGTAAATGGAAACTCCTTCCTAGATTTATTCAAAAAATAATTTTTCCCTTCTGACGGAGTGTGTTTGGCATTTGAATCAAAAGATTCCATAACAGTGTGTTTTGCAGTATGCATATATACAAGTTATACAAGAAATTGCAAGACATATGCCAGAAACTGATTTTAATCTCTTTGAAGAGATATTTAGAGGATATACATTCTGCAGGTCTGGGATCCGCACCCAGAGGAGTGGGTGCAGTGAATACATGATCTCTCTCGTCTCCCCACCCACATCTTAACATCAGCAGAGAAGCCAGCATAGAATTAACATAAACACTTAACTTTTAGATTATTCCCTCCAAGTTTAAAAAACTCTAAAGCAAAAAGAGGTTATGTCGCAAATAGAGTCCTATTACGTGAAAGTCAAAGGGGACACTGACTATTTAAAGAAATATGTCCCTCCCAAGCAGAACGTTGTCAGCAGAGCAGACAGTGATCGTCACCATACACGTAACGTATTGCATTTTAATGCCACAATCTCTGCAAATATCAGACAGTGCAAGTACTTGGTAATATTAAAAGGTAAGAAATTACCCAACTATCTCAACATATGCCAGACACAGGCTCACCTGATGATACAAGAAAAAATGTCTGCCAGTTCTGTCTGCTATAAACTGGACTCCCTTTCAGGCTCTGATGTCTCCTGTGTATTCAGCTGTTACTCTTAGAAGACCACAACACCACCTTGTTTGTTCCATTTTGAGCACTACAAAAATGAAAATAAGGCTCCAGACTCAGAGTACTCAGAGCATTCACAGGCATGACAGGGCTTACCCCCAGGAGCCCCACTTGACTTTGGTACACCATGCTTCCCCTTGCGAATCCAGTCGCTGCTGAAGTGACTTCAATCTATGCCTCCTAAGACAAAGGGCCTTATCCACACATGGCATGCACTTCTTTTTGTTTGTGGGGGGGAGAGAACTGGGGAGGGGGGGGAGACAAGGGGGTTGCTCCCTTGCTCAGTTCTTTTGTTGTAGAGTTTTTCAGACAGCAACTAGTAGCTGTTTGTCCCTCTGTGAGGACTGTTATATGCTATTGAACACTGAGCTCCAGTGAACAGATACCTTATTTTGCATCACTGACTCAAACCTGTTCTTCTGTTTCCAGAATATATTCCCCATCCTTAGCAAAAATAAACACTTCTCTTACTTCCACTTGCAGGAACAAGACATGAGTTGACTTTGTTGACACTACTCATGACTGGACTTTCTGGAAAAAGCATCTTTATTTGGAGGCTTGGGGTCTTTTAAATTTTAGAACAGTTGGCGAGAATGATGCAAACTGGTGCATGGCCTGTACAACTTTCTTAAGCTTTAAGAGTTTTACTGAAAAGACAAGTAATTTTTTAGTAAAAGAAAAAAACAGAGAGAAAGTCTACATATAATACACCTAGACTGTAATTTCTTATCAGATGAATTAAGCAAGGCACTTTCTACTTAGTTACAGAACAGAAAAAGGTAAATATGTATCAAATGTCAAAAAGCTCACATTTGCCTTCAGATTTTGCGGAGTCCTCTGCATTTTCCAGAGCTCCCTCTTCTATGCCAACCTGCTATTTAAAGGTATTAGAGTGTACTATTACACGAAGAGGAGATTATATCATGATTACCACAAGTTATTTGTTGTAGGTAGAGAAAAAGAAATAATCTCATCCCCAGAGTATGAATATTCTTCCCTCTTTGTAATAATATACCCACTTACTTCTGTAAGACTTTTTTTTTCAGCTTGTCAAGACTCACTTGGATCTTCAGAAACAAGTGACAGAATGCTAACTTGCATACACTGCTTTCTTGACTATGCATGTTAAGATTCAAAACAAATTCACACTGTCTATGCACCACTTGCAGCACTGCTCCTACAAGAAATCAGAAAATACGTTGCATATTTGAGGGAAGATGTCCAGATGCAGAAGGGCAGATATCCAAATTCCATTAAAGCCCTTGTCTTCTTCCACGATGCCTCTTCCTCTAGTTCCTGTAAGGTTATTTTTTCCCTGATGCACAAATTTAATACTGTTGAAAGTTATAATATTGTCTACTAGATGCTTAATTCCTTTCTTTTAATGTTATTCTGCTTTTTTGGCCTCTAACATAGGTATGTCAGGGTGCTTTAGCTGAAATCATCTCTCCTGATTTACATGAAGTTGTGAGCTTTGTCTAGTGTATGAAGGGCTTTTTCTTTCATTATTTTGTGAAACATTTCTTTGTATATTCAACCAACTAAAGCTACAATCACTGGGATGGAAAAAAAGAAGATATACCGTACCATCGTCATTGATCCAAAGCCATGAACTATCAAGCACCCTTAACTTCTAGGACCTGGTCCAAGGGCTGCTGGAATCAGTGCATTACTGCCATTAATTTCAATGGGGTTTGGATGAGACTCTTTAGAGAAGATAGCTTCATAAATCCTCGAGTTTCTAAAATAACATAACTATGAAATTTTGCCTGAGAGTCTCATCTAGTGTGAGACCACTGCTCTCATTAAAATGAACAGTAAAAATTAAAGTCACTAACTTAGACAAGAGTTCTGCAAATGCCTACACCTGAGCTTTGTTTCATTGACTGCAACTAAGTAGGAACACCTAAATAGACAGAGACGCCCAGGGAGTAGCAAAACAGAGTTTACCAAACTGGATCAGGATCATACTCCAAGTACATTTAATCTCAAAAAATACCCAAGACAGAAGCCTCTGCATTTTTTTACTTGAGGTAGCCTGTGATCATATTTCATAACAAAGATGTAATTCACACAATCTCAACTGAGACATAAACTAAGCATTGTATTTAAGTGCTTCATTCAATTTAAATGCTTTGAAAAACACTAGAGCTGCTGCTCGTGTCCTCAAAGGTTAGTGAGTTCAACTGCTGACAAACAGCAGTCAAACTTAGCAGGCATACTGCAATTCTTTAAGATGGTTTGTCAGAAAGTAAAGGCATTATAATGCTTCATTATACAAAACCAGAAATATCAAGCAAGCTAGAATACTCAGTTCAATTCTGACAGAAAGGTACTTGAATGCATAATTAAAAAAAAACAATATTTTTATTTTCATTATTATTTTTCACAAGCTTTTAGTTAAAGTATTATAGAAAATTGCAATACAAAGATCAGATTGCAAAAATAAGGGAGTTTGGAAAGACACAAGGGAGAATACACAATCACTGCCGTACATTTCCTAAGCATTATAAATATGCTGCAATTATTTCTCAAACCATTAAAAAAATCCCATGTGTTCAAGGCTCTACATTCTCTCTTTCAAGAGCCAACAATGTCACAAGCACCACCTGTGAAGCCCTGAGAGGGAGAACTACTCCCTGGTTTGTGATTATGCAATGATAAGGATCCAGGCCCTTCAGGCATATCTATTTATTGGCGGCCTCAGAAAATAGGCTGAGGACCAAGTGGGCATGATGAGCCAGCTACCCTTCTGCTTACTGTAAGTGCACTGAAGGAATAAGGTAATGTCTGAACCAAGAGAAAAAGTTTGCACTGCCATTATGTATTTAATGGCTATTCCAGACATTAGTCTGTTCCGTTTTGGTGCAGTCTTCATGAACACTAAGTTATTTACTTGTCACTATTAAGCATGCAATAATAATCCAACCATACTCCAAACATATGCATTCGCCTGACTTAACATTCCACAGCCATCCAATTATTAATTGCTTAAAAGCATTCAAAGCAACACAGCAGGCTGGCAACATGACCCTGATTCCTTATGTCCCTAGAGTACAAAACAGTAAAAATGCAATTTTTAAGAAACTGATACTCATTCCAGAACAAACAGGGCATTTCCCTCACCCCCCCCCCCCAAATATTTTAATGATAACTACCTAGTTCAGAATCCAAAATCTTTATTAAGAACTTCAAAATATTTTGACTGCAATGAAGTGCAGCACCTTATTCATTATGATGTTACTATATGAAGAAAGATCCTACCTAGGCTTCTCTACTTCCTATGCATATGTCATTTTTATAATAGTTCCATCCAAGGAAAGAACTAATATAGAACAGTGTAATGAAAATGGGATTAGAACTGTGATTTTTTCCTAACATGCATCTCGCCTTACAAGACAGGTAGTGCCATTCAGAAAATCCCCCATAATTCTTTTCATTATGATTGCAGAGTTCCCTGAGATTCATTTTTTTTTTAAGGAAACAAGCATCTACTCTAGCCTGATCTAGCCTATTCCCTGTCAACATCTCAGTCTTGTTCACACAACACAACAGGATGGCAGAGTGCTCCTTCCTAAGTGACATCTTCAGCAGTATTGCCCTCCATGCATTGCTGCTCAGAGGTATCTAAAAAAAATACTATGACAAATTTATGTCAATAAAAAGCAGCCACCCTTCAAGGAGAGGCTTTTGGTAGCCGTTTTGGGGACAGAAACACTATCACGGAAGTGGTACAGCCTGTCACTGCTGCTCTCAGCTTGGTCGCCCCGGACCCTGAGAACCGAAGGGGAGCAGACAGGGGCTTCCTTAAATTACAGGCAGGGAGATTTTCAGCAGCCACTCGATTTACCGGGGGCTGTCTTGGAAGCGAGCCCCGGCCGCCAGCATTACACAAGAAGCGACTGCCATCTTCAGGGGAGCCCCGGTACCGGACCCGCGCGTACCCTCCGCAAACACACCGCTACTGAAGTTATGACCAAAATCAAAGGCAGTTGTGGGCGAGTGGCGGTGGCAACCAACTCGACAAAGCCCTCGCTTTGCTCCCTGCCTCTCTGCCCCAAGTAAATGGAAGATGTTTCTCCGCGAAGCACGGCGCAGGACTCCCTCTTCTCCCATCCCTGACGGCTGGCCGTGGGCAGCGCTCCGGAACGGGGCGTCTCGCAGGCATCCCGCTGCGCTGCTGGGCGCTCGGTGGGGACCGGGACTGCAAATTTAACTCTTTCCGAGGAGCCAGCGCCTCCGCGCCCCGCCGCCCACGCACTCCCGGGCGGGCGCTTAGCCGCTCCCGCCGCGCCGGCCGGAGGGCAGGGAGGGGGCAGACCCCGCGGAACCCTGTGAGAGCTTCCCCGCCTCCTTAAGCTACGGTCGCTGCCCGTCGCGTCCCCGCGCCGCATGGGATAAGCCGGGCTGGCAGCGTGTGCCGGCTGGCGGAGCGGGGAATCGGAGCGGCCGGCGTGCATCTGTTGCTGAGCGGGTGGCGGCTGGCAGAGGGACCGCGGCCGCGGCTCCGCCAGGCGAGGAGGCAGAGCCTTCCTCCCACCGGTGTACGTGCGTGCCAAGGGCAGCAGATCCCAGTCACCGCCGCCACCAAGCACCTCCGGCACCCGCCCGGGCCCACCCCCGCGCTGTAGGCGACTCCCGGGCAGGGGCGCCCCCGGGACGGCGAGGAGAGCCCCAGCTGCCGAGGGAGCCGCTGCTGACACTCTGGGCGCGCAGGATACGGTCCGCCGGCTCCGCGTCCTCCCCCTCCGCCGCCAGTCCCCCCACATCTGCCGGCAGCCCGCGGGGCTGGGCGGGCGAGGCGGCTCGGAGGCGCCGCGCACGGCCCCGCCGGCAGTCGCAGCCCCGGCCCGGGCGTCCGCGCTGCCCTTGCGCCCCTGCACCCGCAGCGCCCCGGGACTGGGCGGCGGCGCGGGGCCCGCGGCGTCCCTACCTCTGTGTCGTAGAGCCGCAGGTCTAGGAAATAGGGGTTGAGCAGAGACTCGTTGCGGATCTGATCCATGGCCAGCTGCACGGCGGGCAGCACTCCCCGGCCGATCCTGCTCTTCTGGTCCTCCTCGGACTGGCTGAGCGGCATCAAGCCCATGATGGAGATCGGCGTGGTGGCGTTGGGGGGCAGCCCGGCCGCCCCCCGGGAGCTGCCCCGCGGCCAGCCCCAGCCCGGCGGCGCCCAGCCCAGGCACAGGAGCAGCAGTAGCATGGCAGGGTTGGAGGTAGCAGCGGCCGGTCTCCGCGAAGAGGGATGCATGCTGCTGGATGGGGGGGAGGAGGAGGACTGAGGGTGGGGAGACGGACAGAGCGGCGGAAGGGAGCTGAGCCCCTCTCAGTCCGGGCGCATCCCCCGGCGGCAGAAGCCAAGGCGGGAGAAAAAGAGCTGTCACTCTCCGCTTCCCCGGGAGCTTCGGGGTCTTCTCTCTCTTCCCCCCCCCCCCTCCCCTCTCCTGGCAATAATCCTTCTGGCAATGGCGCCCTACTCCTTCCCAGGTCTGCCAGCTGCAACCACCAGGAGCAATAAATAAATAAATAACCCCCACCACCACGCACACTGACACGCTCCCCACCACCCTCCTCCGCTCTCCCCGGCAGCACAGCAAGGGAACGGGACCTGTCTCCCCGGCAGCTCTCCCCTTCTCCGCTCAGGGAGGGACAGCACCTCTCAGGCGCGGGGGGGGGAGCCGAGCAGCCCTCATTGAACACCTCCCTCCTTCCCCCTCCTCCTCCTCCAAAAGGGGGGGAGGGGGGGAAAGGATGCTCCGGCAGAAAACGCCGAAGAGGAAAAAGCCCCCCCTAGAGCCAGGGAGGCGGAGAAGGGGAGCGGTGCCGATCCGGGGCGGGGGTGCTAGTGCCGCATTCCGTGGGAGTCAGGGCAGCCCCCACCGCGGGCGGGAGGTGCCGCCTGCGCCCGTCCTTCGGGTCGGGCAGAGCCGCCGGGCAGGATGCGCGGCCGGGGACAGAGCAAAGTGTGCAGAGGCCGGGCCGGGCCGGGCCGAGATCCCCTTCATACGGCAGCAGCGTCCGCTGCCGGTGGGTCGGGCACCTTCTCCAGGTGGAGCTCCCGACGCGCGCGCAGGTGGGCGCGGGGAGGTGCGTGCGGTGGCCGCTGCCCATCCGCGGGCGCGGGGGGGGGGGGGGGGGGCGGCCCGCGCACTGTCCCCACTCACACAGCCACTCACACGCACACGCAGCCCCGCTGCCCGGCGCGGGAGGGCTCCGCGCACACTCCCCACCCGCCTCCGCGCACACGCGGCACGCAAGCACGCTCCCACTCGGGATCGGCACCTCGCACACACGCACACGCGCAGGCAGCCCGGGCCACGGCAGCTCTGCGGCACGCAGGAGCCGCGCGTTTCGCAAGAGCAGAAGCCGGGATATTTTTTTTTTTTTATTTATTTATTTTGACTGATTTCTTTTTTTCCCGCAGATTTTGGCGGTTTTTTGGGAGCCTGGCACGACTCGCGGCTACAAAAGAAAAAAAAATAAAATAAAAATTAAGGCTGCGGCAGGACTCTGAGCTCCCCCGAGGGCTGCTACAACCCTGCGAGTAGCCTGGGGGAGCCGAACCCTTTCCACGCATGTTCTCCCAAGTAGTTCCCTCCACATCTCACTGGCCGTGGGGCATATCCCATATACAGCCCAAGGCTTTCTGCCTCGCTCCCAGCCTGTCCCTGCACTCCAGGGAACACATTCACACTGCCCACCCGCATCCCTGGTCTGCAGAGTCCCTGCACAGCAGTGTGCTGATCTGTTGCCTGGCAGGTGGATCCCACACAGGAGGCAGTACTGGCAAAATGCAAAACTTTTCTTAGCCCTCCCTTAGGCACCCCACTTTTTATACATATTCATAATTTTCCTGAGGTCACTCAGAGCAGAACTTTGAAGATCAACCTAATGCATCTAATTTGTATCACATACACGATAGCAGTATCTGTGAATAAACTGGAAAGAATCTTCATGGATTAATAAATTCTAAGATCATAATGATCTGACCCTGGGCTAAAAGGCTTCAACCAGTAATTTCATAACACTTGCTGCTTTATAGCCTTTCCCTCAGAATGACATCCAGAAGTGTTGATTTTAAGGCATCTGTAATGAAGAGTCCACCACATCTCTTGATAAATCATTTCAATCATTAATAAGTTTGCTAAAAGGTGCAACTCATATTCAGTATCAATTTGTCTTATTCCAGCTTTCAATCATTGGTTCTCACCATGCCTTTATTAGCTTAAGGGGGCATAGTATTACTAATATTCTCCCATGCACATGGCCTAAGATTAATCACACTTTGCTTTTGTAAAATAATTAGGCCAACATTCCCTCACCTCAAGAATCATTTCTGGAGGCAATTCCAAGGCATTTTGTGTGAACTAGTCCTTCTAACCACATGACCTGCCAGCACTGGGCCATCAGCTGCAACCTCAGCACCTCCCTCAGCACCAACCAGTTCTGGAGGCTGGGCATGTTGGGAGAGCAACGGGCAAACCAGTCAGTGTATTGTCCTTGTGGGAATGCCTCTTTATCCAATAATCTACACTGTGTTTTGAATCCATGCTGCCTAAGCATGACCTACTTCTTTACTCCTGTGCACTTGATCTTGCACTAGAACAAATCAAACCATGAGCTTTATTTGTACAAGTGACTTGTCAAGCAGCTTGTTACCTGCAAACTTTTCAGTAACTCCTTTTCTGCCAGAAAATTGATTATTATGACACCAAGAACATTCCTAGGATGCCAACAGGAATAGGTGCCATATTGATTTTGTATAATGCTATTTTTAATCAGAATGTCATATGCTAAATCATGTTTTGCCATTCTCAACTTGATCTGCAATTGATACCAAGTTTGTCTGTTACAATCTGTTTCACAGAAAATCATTATTCACTCTTTGTACCCTGTGTCATTCCATGACTTTCTCCAGTTCTCCAGTACTTGGCTACCAGGACTACAGTTACTTGGATCAATTTGGTGATCATTTTACAATATTGGCAGTTTATTAGCACACACACATTGTCTCTGGAACATCAGCAGCTTTCTAAGGTTTTTTGTTTTGTTTTTTTTTTTAAAGCAATTTCCCAGCTTTTGGAGAACTCAGTCTTTCTGAAAGAAAGCTTGAGTCCGGATTCTGTGGTACAACAGAATTAACACCTTGAATATTATTAGCAGCTGGTTGATATCCTTCTTTGTTACTTCTGCAGCAGCAAATGTCCCTTTGTTAGCTGAAGAATGAAATGCATCTCCTCTCTTCTTTTCCAATACAGGTTGGAAAGAGTGATTGCACAGTTCTACTCAGCATAAAGTTCAAGGCTTGCCTTCGTGTGGGAGGCAGAGCCCAGCCACTGGCAGTGACCACACAGTGCACTAAGAAGGCCAGTGCTACAGAAGCAGGGCAAAGAAATGCACCTAGGAACTGCAGCAGTCTGGAGTATGGCTGGATATAATTTAAATCACGCAAAGCTACACTTCAAATTACAGTATTTAACACTGTGGTACTTCTGACTTTAATCTGTTTGTCACTGCATTCCCTGTCAGTAAAACGTGGGTGCTCCTCCTTCATGGTAATACAGTCAAGACAAACTAATAAATATTTGGGAAACACTGAGGTACTGTAACATTCAAGTTCTATAAAAACAAACAAACAAAACCCCAATCAACCAAAAAAAAGAACCAACCAAAAAACCAATACAAAACAAAAATCCCCACAACTAAGAAAATAACTTTTATTTTTCAAGCTAGGGATTTATTATGGGGAAGTAAGTAAGACATATATTGAACAATGAGGATTAGGCATAGTAAATCTCTGAAGATTCTTCCTGTATATCAGTGAGGCACGAAAAAGACAGTTTCCACAACTTTTGTAAGAAAAATGTCAAAAACCAGGGAATATATTGCACAAAAATATTGTAATTAAAAATAATGGTGTAATAGATGCACTGAAGCTAACTTAGATTTCACAAAAACCTTTATTTCTGGCACTCAAATATTTAATTTGCAATCTGATAAAAAACTTTCATGTTGCACACATATGTTTTCAATATGATTCTATGATAGTTAAATTTTTTTAAAGCCTGCTTCTTTCCAATTCTCAGCACCGAGAAATTTCTTCTTTCAAAGGCACTATCCCTTTGTTTATGTATAACAGATGGCCAGGTAACAGCTCATTTTAAATAAAAGGAGGCCTAAAGGAGAATTGCACCAAACTGCTTATTAAAGATTGTGTCAGACACAGCTAGTTGCCCAGCTACCTTTTTCTTTTTCATTAGAAATCCCCTGAATGTTTTGCTATCATGAAATTGGTAAAGTGCATTCCCTAGGATGAAATTCTCTGAAGCGGTGCACATCCTTTATCTGTCTTACAGCCTTTTTATGCAAAAAGGCTTTATATTCTCATTTGGTGGTCCACATCAGACATCCTCTGCATCTGTTTATCCCTTGTTGGCTAAAATATCAGTTCACAAGAATTGGAAATCCTGTTCTTTTTACTTGAAAAACAAATGTCACTTTCCTCCTGGCATGTTACCCAGTCACTTCAGCATTTCAATCACGTGAATCCTTCAACCATATTTCTGTAAAAACAGTGTCAAGTATCTTCCTGCTAATGATCACTTCCAATTTCTCAGTTATTACCAAGTCTTCTCACAGTGTAGGCACAGTTAACATTTTTGTTCTTTGTATATTCTTTATATTTGCTCATCACAGAGTACCTAATTAATTAATTTCACATTTAAGTATCTGTACTGGTACGACTCTCTTGACCACTTTTTCTTCAGTTGCAAATTAAGTATCTTCAGAGCATGGATAAAGTCAAGAAATCCAGAAAACTGATTTTTCCCTTAACATCAAGAAAGAAATTGCATCTGCTGCGAGTCCCTTCCACTCTGGGAGATGGTTTGATGCTACATGAAACCCATCAGGCCAGCAACTCACTTCCTGCATCTTGCATCTTCTTATTACTCTTGGAGTTTGAAGAGGTCACTGAGAAGGTCCTGTCCTGTTTTTGTCTCTACCCCCTTTGCAAACCCTGGAGCCATGCAATTCATGTCAGTGCTGACTGGGACTGGTCTAATCAGGATTTGCCTATTCATAAAAATGTCACTGAGCAATGGATTGAAAAAAAGATTGAAAACTGTTGATCTAGGCATATTAATTTTAGTACTGCATATACATAAATAATGTTATTCCTCTGTAAATGGAAGGTGGAAGAATACTGTAATGCTATAATTCAAATGCAGCTATTGCTGTAGCACCCTGACAAAACGGGGGAGGTCTGCTGTCCTTCTCTTCCCTCCCTCCCAAGGACTTTCCCACCTACCTCAGCTAATTTGATAGCACAAAGTTCTGTGTTTGTTACAAGCCTATACAGCGTTTCCAAACTGCCAAAAAACCCGCACAGTTGCAAGCATGTATATGCAACTGCATGATCCTACCCCTAGGATCTCTAGTCATCTTGATATCAGGGTATAAGAACAAAGCTCAGCTTCAAATTAATCTCCAAATCTAAAGGCTGTAAGAGACATGAATGAAGGTAAAAGAGCATCAGATTTTAAATTACACACCAAGCAGCATCACTGTGTAACCACCCGTGTTTTCATAAACAGGGAATAGAAGCACAGTCTCATCAGTCTTGGTGTTGTCAACCAATATGAATTTCCCCTTGCAGTACATCTTACCACTTCCTATAAATATAACAAAAATTGAATACAGTTTTGAGTCTCTGTTTCAGCAGAGCCAGCAAGAAATACTGTTTCTAATTTGTGTTGACTGATGCATGTACAATGATGACTGTTGTTCCCAGGTGTTTGTACAAGCTCTAACAGTTCCCCATCATAATGGTTTGGTCAAGACTGCACATACAGAAGTCTTAGTGGTTTATTTCATAGAAGAAAAGTTTATATGCTGTTTTCTGTTGAAGTAAAAATCCAGTAAGTTCTAGCCCATACTGAAGACCCACAGTTTTTAAATGAAAGGAAAATGGTGAAGGAATAAAAGAAAAAAAAGTCAAAATAGTTACCTGATGATTTCAAATAAATAAATATGATAGACACCAGACACCAGACTGCAATCTGGATTGCTCTTATTTTGTTTGTTTTTGTTTAAATAAAGGAATACAAAGACTAAGAAATTAGCATCGATAGGATTGAAGTCCTCCAATTTTTTCCATTTCTATGAGGCATGCAGCCCCATCTCTGCCCAGGAGAAACCCAAAGTCCACAGTCCATTACTCAGCTGACCTCCTGCAGAAGGAAGTCTGCAGATGTGACTCAGATGCTTGATGGAGTCCTTCGCCCTCTGAACCTGAAGCCAGACATTAATACAGCTCCAATGAGCTGAGAAGAAGAAAAGGCTATCAAGGAGAAAAAAATGGTAAGTAGATGGTAAAAGGCCTACAGAGGGGGAGCAAGTTGATGATTTTGCTAACGTTCAGTGTCTCCTTTTGAACTCAAGTGTGTTTGTCTAGCAAATGTGCAACCCAGGCTGGCAGGTTTGCTGGCATATGCAAAAATGTCTCAGCTGCATGTAAGTGGAAGCCAAAAACATCAATACTTCACTCTAAACAAGGGCAGAGTGGAAAGATGTATGGAAAATAATTTCCAATTACTAAGTTTCACTTGCATACCTCCACATGATGATGAAATCTTGAAATCCCAAAACTAAGAAAACCTCACTGACCATGGAAAGTCAATGAGAATTTTGTCTGTGACTGTAATAGCTGGGCTTTTATTAACTTACTAATATTGTTCAATCAACAGTCAAGAAGGAAAAGCAGAAATTAACAGAAAATCCTTGCTGTGTTGCTAGAGCTCTCACAGTTCTCTCATGTGGCTATCCAGTTTTGATTTGTGGCTCAAAGTGCAAACTACTGCTGTTAACAAGTGAACAGAAGCATTACCGAGTTCAGGAAACAGAACCTGAGACACCATAAAATAAAGCTGTCTTCTCCCAAATGCTGCAGGGATCTGGGCCTAAGAGATTAGAGAAGTGATTAAATGAAAACCACTGACCATAAGAAAAACAAAAGAAATAGTTCGTAAGACAGTTCCCACTCTACTGAATCACAAAATATTTTATTAATTCTAACATCAATTTCATCAGTCCACAGCCCACAGAGACAAAACTTTAAAGGTGCTCACAAAAACATTCTATCTACACGGGTTTAGAAAAACCTTGGAAGAACCTACATATGTATCTCCTACAGGCAGAAACCCTCCCCCCACACCCCAATCATATAAATAGGTATGCCAAAATGGCATGAGCTTATGGGGATTCAAAGAAAAGACTGTACATTTTTTATAGAAAACATGAACAAAGGCAAATAACAAAATACATCCCAAACTAATAAAATAGATGCCAAGACTTCTGAGGGGAAAAAGGTCGACATTTTCATCCTTCTATATATAAACATACATTCATCTGATAAAGAAAGAAATTATTCCTATGAGCTGAAACCCTTCTAATCAGCATTGTAGTGATGTTGGTCAATGACCAGATACATTGCTATACACACACTACTTGTCTGATTAGGTAAGGCAGATCCCACACACCACAGCAGAAACCATCTTGTACTGGTACAGATTAAACCTCACGTATTCAACTGGACTATATGCTTTGACATGGCCAGCTCATCAAAACAGAAGTCCCCAGATGAAATGCAAGTTATACCTGAAAGACAATTCTTTTTGCATTAATACTAGCTGCATATCATATCAATTATTTGCAAAACCATTCTTTAAAATATTATCATTTTTACATGAATCATTTAAACACAATTTAATGAAAGAATTTCTTAGGTTCATTTTCTTTAGTTGTAATTTTGAATTTTTTTTCAAAAGAATTATTGCTAGGTCTGATCTTGCAAGTTTTATGCATGTTAAAAATCCACATAATGTTAAAATGAGTTGTGCAGTCTGGGACACAGACACATAGCTAGGTCCATGTGAATCTAAATAGCTTTTCCCAAAGCATCGTCTTTAAATACTATTGCCTTATTTCTTTAAGAAAGATGAGAAAATGCCCATTTTACTCCCAGACCAGACTTAAGCATGATTAGAAACTCATCAAGTGCCATGAGCATCTAAAATTGTCACAACATTTAAGGTATAGTATTGTCAGGCATGTGCAATCTGTATGCATCTAGATTGTTATTTGTGCAAAACTATGCAGACATACTCTGCCTTCATGTGTAAATCCACACTGTCTTCAGTGAGGAGTTTGTGATAGTCACTTAGGGCAGAATATGGCCTGCATTTACCTTCTTTGTATTTAAAAGATGAGAATAACTATTAACTACTATCTGTTAAAAGGCCCAACTGAAGAATGTTTTAGTAGAAAAATAAACATTTTAAGTTATTGGCAGATTAACATTAGTGCAATTATTTTGACTGCCTTACTTCCACACAGTAGATTAAAAAAATACATTGTCACTTGTGAAAAGAACTTAAGACACTTCAGAAGCAGTTATGTAGCTGCCAAATAAAGAGAAAAGGAGCAGATTCTGTAGCACTTTACATAGCTCTCAATGCTTAGTGCCTTCTAATGCTCCAGGAAACAAGATCCAAGGTTTGTAAACTAATTACAGTTCTTTCCATACAAAAATATATCACTCATGTGATTTTCAAAAAGGCTGACTAACTGCTGACCAGAAAGAGCACATTTTTCGTATTCAGCTATATCCTAGACAACATCTGGATCAACTTCGTTCTTTGAAGAACCATTTCTGGTAGTCCGAGTTGGTACACGGTCGTAACAATGGTGCTGGGTTACCGTTGTAAACATTTGACTCGGCTTGTACACACTTCTGGGTTTGTAGGTGAAACAAGGTACTATCCTACAACAGACAGAAAGAAATTTTGCTTTTCAGGTCTCAAAAATTACAGACACATCACTGTGTTTTAAAAATAACAGAAGACATTTGCCACAAATAAATATCACGCATATCCTTCCAATGAGACCATGCAGTAAAGCCAAAATGCCTAACTTGAGGATCTCTGAACTTTATCAAAAGACCCTGCTTTTAAACTTACATTAACATTGCTTTAGAGGGATACATGTAGTGACACCTCAGCCTGTAAAGTATGTGTTAACATCATTCACTTTCATTGCCTTTTGTTACTGCATCAGAACATGGGCAGTAAAAACCAAAGCCAAGCACAGGCATTACCCAAATTCAGCAATTTATTGCACATCTTGTAAGTAAAAGGTAAATATTGTTCATTAAGTGTAGATGCTGAACATATTTTTAGCAAGAAATTTTCCCCTTTCTTCATAGGGGACATTTTTGGTGGAAAAAGTAAAAATATCTAAGCATGCCCCTTGCCTATGGATGTGTGTGGAGTTCACTTGCTTTGCTGGAGGGCAGCACAGCTGTCTCAAATGTGTAAGGTCTGACAGGCCTCCACAGTCAAATTCCCTAACAAACACATTTTTAGGTCTCAGGCCCTCCTGTTACAGTAGTGTCCAAGCACATTTAATCTCCAGTTCACGTCTCTCACTCCAATCCAGGAGCACTGACAACTAGGATAGTGAGCTGCAGAAAGGCAGTGTAGCCAGCCATGGAGAACTGCCCTGCTCTGAGACCATCCCTTTGGCCTGGGTGACATTCCCACATGCAACCATTTCCAAAGCCTTTAGCAGCTTCAAAAGAAAAATGCCCTGCTTCTGAGCATAACCCTTACTCCTTTGGAAGTCTGCTCCTTCCGTCATCAGGAATATTGTACTTAATTGCATCCTGAGCCACAGCTCCTGATGCCCAGTGGCGTGTTATTGCTCATGGGCTTGCTTAGCTTCTAAATGACTTTCCTGTTTCTGTTGTGATAATTCACATTTTTGAGAGGACTAATCAGTATTTGCCTCACTCATTTTTGACTTGGTGCCCATAAGAACTTAATTCTTGTCAGGCTGCTGGGAAGGCTGGTTAAATCTGTGATTATGCTACATCCATAAGGACAGCTGTCTGATATTACTCTGTGCAAAGCAAAAGAAATGTGGTACTGACAGCTCACCCATCACTCGCCTTGAAAGTTAGGGACTGGTGATTTTGATTTAATGCAGTATAAGAAGAGGAATTGGAGCTGAGCAGTACGTTCAAATCACACACAGGAACAAAGTGATCATGAGGAAGGAAGAAAATTTAAAATAATTCCCAAAGTTTCAGATGCTAAAAGTTAATGGTTAGGAATGCAGTGGAAACAGATGCATTCCAAAACTTTTTTTTCAATTGTTCAGATTTCTCAATTTCAAAATTTCTGTTTTCTCAATTACTTCCTGAAGTGACTGAAGAACTTTCAATATATTCTTATAGATTAATGCATATGACCTTGAGCAATTTTATTAAAAGTCAGCATTTAAAATGACACATCATTTATATAGTCAGCCTTTTAAACATTTTTATTCAGTAATACCACTATGAGCTTCAGTCTGCACTGGATTAAGTGAATGGACAGTAATTTTCACATAATTTTTTAGAATTTACCCTGCCACTGGTGGTAGTATCTAAGCATGAAATTTGTTAACCATAGATTCTGTAGAGTTTGGATGCATTATGCAGACACATTATGTAAATATAACATTTTGATATATTATGTGACCTTTTCCCGTAGCCAAATAATAACACTCCAGAACCTGACCAGGGCCATAATTTTTCATCCAGCTTATTTTCTCTCAGGCATTCAGGAACTTCTTTAGAGATTAAAAACTACTAAACACAAGTTTTTCTAAGATCATGTTATGCTTAATAAATATACCACACTTCTCAGTATTTCCCCCCTTTGGGAGTAGGCTTGAGGGTTGAAAAAGAGAGGTACAGATCTGCTGAGTCCCCATAGCCAGTAAGATGTGTCCTGTGTAGGGGCAGGAATAGGGCAGAAGGTATTTTTTGATGATGCATCAAATTACACAACTGCACATTGCATTGCAGAAAAGGGAGCACTCCTGGTGCTTGTGGGAAGGGTTACGAGAGAGGGTCTGCAGAGGAGAAGCAGCTGTTCCAAAGCAGGGAAGAGTATAAAGTAAGGGTGGTATGTGAAGTACTAGGGATATATTGTAATACAAATACTGTGAAATAAAACAAGTCAATGAAAAGAGAGCAGAAGTAGGACAGTCATGAGACTGGTTGGGGAAGGGGTATATTGAGGCTCATCAGATCTCGGGAGAAGACAGCAGGGGTGAGATGCAAGAGAGTGTTCCCAGCTCCTTTGAGGTTATCAAGGTTGCTTTCCTTCTTCTCATCTTCCTATTCTTTATGACTGGCATACTCTTTGCCAATGCACTGCTGCTATCCTGGTTCTGTGTTCAGATATTAAAAGCCAAGATAGCGTATTTCTCCCAGAGATCTGTGCTAGTGTTGTGGCCTAAGATAAAAAGAAAAAAACCTCAACAATTCTCCTTCCACCCACTTCCAGAAAAACCAAACCCAAACTCAATGAGGCACACTTACCTCCCTGAAAACAAACTTCTGGTTTTCAGGAACACTGTGGACATTTTCTTGACACAAGTACATTGTCAAGTAGTCAGTCCCTGAATCGACTGCTGCACAGACTTCTGGTTGTCGGGTGTTGTAACGTATTTCATTATGGGATGTGTACTCAAAAAACTACAAACCCAAGAGAAAAAGCAAAGGACAGCAGTCATTTCACATGCACACATGAGAGTATTTATAAGGATATATACTAAGATACTATAATTAAGTTCACATATTAAAGTTGCTATTGTGAAGGGAAATTCTGCCAAAAATATTCAAGGATCCTTAACTTCTGCTGTTTGCTTACTATTTTGAAGAAAATCAATCTCATCACAGCACTGCTTTACTCTGGGAGAACTTCAAGTGCATGAAATGCTGAATAAATGTCCTGGAAAACAGGCATTCCAGCATTAAAGAACTTATAAAATTTGACTGTAATATTCTACTCTCACATTCTAGATCACCTATTAGAAATAGGACGGAAAACAGTTTCTAGCCTGATGCTGCACCTTAATTCAGTTGTCACAAAACAATGTTACTCTTAACTAAGGAGCTGCTCACTGCATATTTCAAATGCAGTTTGGTCAGAGTTCATTTCCAGTTACAAAGTACTCAGGATGCATGGTGATAACCACCTTATTCTACAACACTAAAAAAGTTACAGCGGCTTTTAAACATGAACAAAATTTTATAGAAAATTTACTAGCTTTGCTTGTACGATATTCTACAGAGGTAGAATGCTTTAAAACATCTTGGCTTCTGTAGCAATTATGGTTGAAGACTTCCTTAAAATTTTTATATTTATCATGGACACCTGCCAACTTTTGGACTTTCATTAAAGAGTGGCAGAGTTTGAGAGTTGTTTGTATTTATCATGCCTGTAAATAATTTAGATGACTATAGTGCACAGATGTGTGTTTAGATCTAATTTAGATAATACTCAATAGAGTAGAGGAGAGTTTTATAAACATCAGAAAATTGCTTATTACCAATAGCGCAGCTGCATTAGCAGAAACCAATAAAAGGATGAGGGAGAGAAGGAATCCTTTTTTGTTTTGTTTCACCCCTGGAGACTGTAAGGCTTTGTGATGGGAGCTGTACTAATTCAGAAATGTATATACTTGACCATACCACAAAAACATCCTTAACAACCAGCAAGGCTAATAACCTTGAAAGAGAAATCGAAAATGGAGTTTCAGTGTAAACAGGACCCTGTGGTTACAAAGTCTGCAGTCATCCATTTCCAGGTGTAAGAGCTCTGATCTAGACTTCTGTGATGATAGTTGTTTCATGAAATCTTACCCTCCCATTATCACAATCAGGAATTTCTCTGCCACGGTGGCTGTTGCTGCCATACACAGACCAGTGCTGCTCACTGCATCACCCTATAGAGCTTCATGGCTTTTCTTTTCCAGCAGTAATGCAAATGACAGACCCCCCCAGAATTAACCTGTCTACCACCATTCATTTGCAGTAAGCCACAAAAGGAAGTGACTATTTCAAGAAAGCAACATCAAGTTTGAGTCTCCCTGCTGACATAACACCCTGGAGACCGTGATTTCCCCTTGAAACCTATTGCTAGAGCCTGTTCCTATGATGTAGGCTGTAATGCCTTTACATTTGCCTTATGCAAAAGAAGTCTCATCATCAAAAAATGTAAATTGTGAGGATATTGGTCCTATTATTACTATTATTATTATTTACCCTAATAGCCAGGGTCTATTCCCTGGCCCTTAGGTTTTATTCCCAGGTTCAGTATCTGATTGGCACATGGAAAGTCTGCCACTTTGGGCACCACAGTGAGCTATAGGGGCATGAATTTTAATTCTATGGTTTGTGTATAAAGAAAAAGCTTCAGTCCTGCTCACTTGTGTCTGGATGGACACTTTTTTTACAGCTGTCACTTCCACAAGGCCTCGCTTGTTAGGGGATTTATTACATATAATAACTCTTTAACAATTTGTATTCAGTATCAGTGAAAGCCTGTAAGCTGCTTATTGTACCAGATGCATCAAGAGTAGATGGAGCAGCTACTAGATCAGAGCACTTCTTACTACTGATATCTTCCCTGAATGGTTTCTCAAGGACTTGCACCAGATTTTGAAGAGTAAGTAAAATGGTTAATTTCTGGATATCTTTAAGGAATGGGGTTATAGTATTCACAATCAAGCACTCCTGCCCTGTTGCCCAATGAATATAATACTGCTTCAAATTGAATAAATACTTCAGGCTTTGGGCTTTTTCAAGCTCTGGTAATATATGAGATAAATTTGTTGCTCCTCAAAAGGTGAAGTGTTTTTTAGTTCTTTTTTCTTGCCTTCTGTGGGCAGAAAGGAAGCATTTTCAAACTGACCCATGATCTGGTAACTAGTAGCCTTACTGCATTTCTTTCCTTCTGGGAATCAGTAGATTCCCTTAAGTGCTACTGGGAAACTTGATGAGGCCTTTTTCCCAGTGCCTATGGCTTCTACACAATCTACAGGATATGCCCCAGCTGCACCAGTGCTAGTTGGTACTGGGGCTAGCAGTAGATTTTGGCTACCTCACCAGACCTTGAAACGCTCTCACCCCTCTCTGTGCCTGGCTAGTGCTCTTCTGCACGTAGGAAGAAGTTTGCACTTCATGGGTAGAACCAGCAGAGAGGTTACCAGGTCTGATACTCTTTTTGCAGATAACTCAAGGGTTTTGCTGAATTCTTTAGTTTGCCTCTCACTATTTACCAAATCTCTCAGCTGCAAATGGGAGTATTGAGAAGGATACTGTCAGTCAGTGTTTTCCCATCCTCTTACCACATCAGGTCAACTTCCTGCCATCATGCATTGGTGCTCTCTGTTCTGCTTCCAAGCCAAACCAAGAAGAGGAATGGGCTTTATTGCTGTTAAATTTCAAAGCCTTTCATTCTCATCTACTGGGGCAGATACTTCCACAAAACATAAGCACCTTGAGGTGCAAGCACTGAGTAGCCAGCGCCTGTATTTCCTGTCTCTATTTCTGGCCTCTCTTCCATATACAATCAGCTCCTATCACTGCAGTGTTATCCTCACCTTCTTGCTGTAAGGAACCTGCTAATTTTAAGCAACTCCCAGTTAGTTTTCTTACTGCTTACACAAAAGCAACTCAAAAGGACTAAAGGGAACCCTCTCAGTTAGGCCAGGGGTTCAAGGAAGTACACCTACAAATCACCAGGGACTTTATTTATCTGAGAGTGGTTCTTATTTACTGAGATTAAAACGGGATCAGGTGCTGGACCTTACAAATAACCAAGATCACAGAGCTCTCTCTTCTCAGTACAGTGCACACAGATATTCAGGGGTCACTCTAAGTGGAGAATTGCTTCCAGTGAAGAGGATGATCAACCTTGCCATCATCATTTCATCAGCCGACAGCGGTGGATGTACATATGGGAGATTTGACTGGTTTGGTTCTGACACTGTCATCTACCAAGGAATTCATACCACCAGGAGCAGCATTTTAAGAATAACTGTCAAAAGCGTGGTGGGATGGGAAGGAAATGGAGAGAAATGTCCTGCTGGTAGATTTCACAGCTATTTATGAGCCAAAAAAGGGAGGTGCAAGCTCAGCAACCCTGACTTCCATTTCCTATCTCACTTATGCTTCTACATCTTCTCTCATTTTAGCCTCTCTCTGTTCCCCCACCCGCAGCTCTTCCTGTTGTCCATTATTCTCTTGCAACTACCTGACACCCCTACTCATGCCCTCATTTGCACACAAACATGACATCTCTGCTGTCATGTTCTGTAACCCTGCCCCTTTCCACTAAAATATTCTCCAGTGACTCTGTTTCATTCTCCCTCCCTGTAGCTCCTAACTACTCCTCCCTCTATCACACATGCCCTGTTCATCACCTGTTGTCCAACCTCTGTCCAAAACTACTACTGCCCTCTGTCACCTTGGCCCCTTTTCCCTGGCTCCTGTTAACCCTCCCATGCCTTTTACCCATCTCACTAATCTTGTTTTATCCATTTCCTGTGATTGACCTTCCTTCCTCAGGCTCTGCAGTTCTCTTGAGTCATCTCATATTTTCTTTTATTGGTTTATATTGCAGTCAGGTAGTTTCTCCATTTCTCCTTCCTCCTCCTGCTTGGATGCCAGCAGAGGGAGCGGTTTGCACAGTTCAGAGTATCGGTGCTTTTATCCTCGTGCCTGCGACCGCAGGTACACAGATGCATTGTACCATCAGCAGAGATGGAAGAGCACTAATATCCAGCGATGTGATATCTTTGCAGTAAATTCAGTTCATCTTTTAGTGCTAGCTAAACAAATGATAACTGTAAAAATGTCATCTCATGACAATTCATCTCTCAATTGTACTTCTCTTTTGCCTTCACCTTTTATCCCATGTCTTTATTTTTCTTGGTGAAAGGGATAAAATTTAAATGAACTTTTTTGGTTCAGAGAAATACAAATATTCAACCTCTCTGTAATCTGTAATACAAGGAAAAAACAAATGTATAAACACCTTCTGTGTGCTAGCATGTAACCTTATAAATTTAATACTTCTTAATCTATAAAAACAATCAGCTCTTACTTATAAGAAAGTGGCTTAACTGGGTTATCTGATTATTAACTTCTCTTCTATATAGGTGTATAGAACTGTGCTTAACTCAGGTATGAAACTGAACTGAGGGAGTAAAATGGGTTGGTAGGGTGGGGCTTAGCATGACTGGCATACATCTGTGAGTATTGACATCCTTTGGCTTCTATGGTGCAAGATTCTCCTTCTGCCTTCCCCTGCATCTTAGCCTCCAGGACAGAAACATTAGGAAAATTAAGACATAAACCAGACATGAACTAATAAATAATAGTAAATAACAGTTCTAATATTTAAGACAATAAACTCGCTATCAGCAACAAATCTATTTCCTTTTAAGATCTGAAGTACAGTGCTCAGATTGTTGTTCCTTTTCCCTTTCTCATATAAAATGCAATTCATATTAGAAGCTTTCTCCTCAAAGCAGACTTGTTTTTCACTCCTTGAGCTTTTATGTCTTCTTTTAAGCAGAATCCAGAACAACAACGGATACGCTGCTTATCTGCCACATTTCTCGTTCTTTTCCAAGCTAGATTTTCCCTTTTTTTCCCTTTTCCAAACATTCTCAATTGAATGTTTGGATTATTTTCCTTAAAAAAAGACCCAAACAGTTAAGCCATCCAAGCTGTCACAGAGTTATGTACAAGAGGTCTCACAAGACCTCTGATACTCGGCACTGGTGAGACCACACCTCAAGTACTGTGTTTAGTGTAATCTGGGTTAGAAGCCAAAAATCAAGCTCGATAGGCAAGTACATGCCACATGCCACACATCAAACAGCAAACCTCAAGTATGGAAGGTGGTCATGGAAAATCATGCAAAACAGCCACTGTAACTTGGCATACAGTGCCTCACAACACTTTTACAATGGCTTTATGCAGAGAGGCTTATGGGCATCATAACTAACCACTGCTGCACACAGTGTTTCAATCATCATGGAGAAAAACACCAGCATTTTCAGCTTCAGAAGTTAAAACCAAGAGTAAAAATGAAAGTGTTAAATGGATCCCTGCTCTCCACGGTTGTGGAGCCTGAGTCCAGGAGGACATTTCTGGAGAATGTATTACGGGAGAAGATGCAGTCCAAAACCTCTTGCACACTTACACAAGCACCAAGAGGAGGAGACATGATGACAGACCCAGGTGGAACTAGGTGAGGTTTTCAAAGCTGTTAAGGGTCTTGGAGGCATGGACAGACAAAATCTCAGAGGTGTGCTGGTCTGCCCAAGACCAGCTGGAGATGAGTGAACAGTGGCCTATAAGCACTATAGCTGCACTGCTGTGCTATTAACCCCTGCTAATGAGCTCTGATGAAAGGCATAATAAAGGTATGCATGAGTTCTCTGGACTTGGTAGACACATCTGCAGAATGAAGAAAACCTGATCTGAAGATACGTCAAAATAAAAAGCGTTTAGTGCAAGAATCAAAATTAGAACTAAGATCACCTTACTGTGGCAACATGTTCTCTCAGCCTTACTGCAATGACTTTACCATACTTTCTTACATTACAACCATTGTGTTAACCAAAATGATAATAAAACATGAATCTTACTTGATTTTGTCCCATGCCATGACATGGGTACAGTATGACCCTGTGTCCAGTTATTTGATGTTCATTTGTAGGGTTGTAATCAAAACAGAAGTTTTCCATTCCTCTATTCTTCAGCTAAACAAAACAAAAGAATGTTTATAAGTATTAGTCTGAAGTAAGGAAGATATTCTATACTCACTTTACACCCATCCAGCTGGGCTGTGAGATCCATCGCAAATTAACAGGAATAGATCAAATGGATCCAATGGTAACATCTCTCAGACTAATGTGAAATAAAGCTGTTGGGACCATCTTGACTTTGGGCATTGAAACAGCCAGGTACCATGGTTTCCCCTAGGAATGACGCTGTGTTCCAGTGTATTTGCAAAGGAAGTAGGTAGAAACTACAAAAAACTGTTGAAACCCAACAAACCAGCAAGTCATGCAGAACAAAATAGTCTGCCAAGTCTTTTTTTTCCCCCCCAGGATCTACTTGTTCAAATTTCTTATGAAAAGATGACTACATAGTTCTCTCAGTTTGTCAAATGGGAAATGTTAGAAGGATTTGTTCTCGAAAGGACTCCAGTACCCTCTTGAGGTTGAACAAGCAGACACATTTTAAGATCAGAAATCATGTAAGCAGACAAAATATATCCCTGGAAAAAGAACTAGATATGATATTAAACGCTCTTTACTAGTGTTCCTGAGCTTTGACATAAGAGATGCATAATTTTTAAATTTTGAAGTATTAAGTTAGCTGATTTTAAAAACAACAGGCTAATTAGCAAGGATTTGCATTTAAGTATTCAGGAGGCAAAAGTAACTGAAAATAAGTTAAACAATGCCTTAACAAGTACTGATTAACCAAATTTGAAATTACACACAGCAAAATAGGTTCTGTAAACAAGAAGCTGAATGCCCCTGTTGTTGAGTGTAATTATATCACAGACAAAAAGAATAAGCAACGTAAATCTCACAAGAGTTAGTTTAGCAAGGTGTAATTTCACAGTTCTTCCCTAGTCATGATAATTTTATCTTCAGTTCTTAGTGTGGAGAATGAAGGGACACAAAGGAATTGCAGAAGGCTAAAACCAACCAAACAAAACAAACCCTCCAGGACCCATATCCACCACAGAGCAAACCACACAAGCTGGAAAATTAGATTCTTGTGTTCTACATATGTTTTGCTTTCCCAGCTTCTACTTTCAGTGCCACCCAACGTCTTTTCACTGATTTGTGCCCATTCCCACACTAGACCACTGCAAACCTCCTTGAGCAGTCAAAAGAGGACATTTTGTTTATCTTCCTAATGCAAGGCAAGGTTTACACTTAGAAAACCAGGAAAGAGAAGTGTCTTATAGAGATTATTTTTTAAGCTACCATGGAACTACATAAACCAAACAATAAGGTTCTCATGTTTCTACCTTCTACAACAAGAAATGTCAACTTAAAAGTCATAACAACTTAAAACTGGTAACTGTATCTCTAAAAATATGAATCAGTTTCAGTCATTGTCAGCAGCTCTCTTCAGGATCACAGGGTCTCTCGTTAGTATGTTTAATAACGTATGACTTTGGCTGACTGTGTCCTGGCTCCAAGGCCAGCAAAGCCCTTATCTGTGGTGCCCTTCCAGGAAACCCAATGCCCCTGCTACCACTCTTCACCATCAGCCCCTGGCACATGGTCAAGCATGTGCTCCCCTTTGTGGCTTGGAATTCTAAATAACCTTATTTGAAAATGCCATGCACCATCAGAACTACTGCAACTCTCCTATGTATGTTACTCAATGCCCAAATACACACAACAAAAGCTGTTTAAAAGCTTATTGAACTTAAGCTTTATTTCAGGTGGTTAAAAAACGAGGCTGTACTCCCAGGATGCTACTGTGTACGTTCTCTCATTGTCTCTTTCATGCACAAATGCTTGTGATACATGCTGACATATTCCTACATATACATGGTCCACATTTTGACCTGGTTCTTTTAGTTCATTTTATCAGACATCAGTAGATGCTGTTTTGTGCCCACACTTTATCAGGAAGCTGAATAGGTATTCAAGACCCAATCTGTGGGAATAATATATTCTAAGCTTTTAAATGACCTGATCTGAAATGACACACAAAGATTTGAACATCTGCACCATTTATGCAAAAAAATAATAAAATCTGCCCCGGTATAAGGCAGAAAAAATGTGTGAGAGAATTTGTGAAATATTTTTCTCTTGTGAAATGAGAATATACAGTTTAAGATCCTTTTACGTGTAACAGCTCTACCAAAACAGTGCTAGTCCACTCATTTCTGAAGCTTTTTTCCTATATCTATCATAAAAAAGTCATGCAATAAGAACAAAATTTTGTCTGTGACTTACCTTATTTCTTTTGCAGAATGCTGCATTAGAGAAACAGAAGCAAGAAAAAATGTTGATCACCTTGCCATTGAAACACATAGTTAAGTTCTAAAACATTCTACCCATGCAGGACTACTCACAGCGTCTTTGTACAGCATTTGCCTTCTATTGAAATGTTGCTGGTGTTACTCTACAATGCCATTTAGTCACCAATCCGGAGGCTGGGATAGGTAGAAAACAGCAACTACTGAGATATTCACCTTAGACCTTATCCCTTACTGCTTGGAGAAATTTAAATCTCTTGTTTCCCAACATCTGGACACTTGCATATAACTACATGATATAGACAGCATTCTATGAATAATTATTAGTTTGGGCTTGGTTTTTTTTAAGATAAAATCCATTGTAAGCAAAGCATCAACAACAGATTTTTGACATGAAAACTTCATTACATTAGTTGATAAATACAGCCAATGGAGCACAGCCAACCTTTCTCTTCATTCACAAAATAGATCAGAATCCTCTTTATTTTACCACAGTGGCAGTGGTGCTGACGTATTAGTGATATGGGCAGATGATACTGTGGAAAGCCAAACAGCTTCACTAGTAATGACCAGACATAAGCTTTTACCGCAAAGGTCATCTGAGCAGTTACTGGGAATGATTTTACTGTGTGTATGCTATTTTCAGATCACCTGTTAACTTAAGTGCAATGTTGAAATGGCTACATTGCATTGACTAGTAAGATCCTCTGAAGGAACCAACGATGATTCATTGTGGGACTCACTGCTGGATTCATTTGCTCACCCCAGCAAGTCCACTTCTCCCTGGGAGGCTCAAAAACATATAAGCATGTGGTTCAAGCCACGGTGTGTTCACTTGAGTTTACTATCAAACACTTGAATTTCTTTCCACTTCCTTTTAAGAAGTCTTTATCAAGCTTTCAGAGGCTGTACAGCCAATAAAGTAGTGCATATTCCCATGATGGACATCAGATCTTCAGGTCTAGTCAGTCATAATCTTGGGTACCAGTTCAATTTTAAGTGGAAGCTCTACAATTTGGGTTATAATGCAGTTTTAGAGGTATACCCTAGAGGAGGCTGTTTTGGAGCCTCTGAGAACTTGGAATCTCAGACATGTTATGTTATCTTTGATAACATAATTTAAGCCAAATAGTTAAGATCTCTTCTTCTGTAAGCCGGTCCATATATCTCATGTGATATTTAAATAATTTATATAATGTGCTCTTTCATGTCACAGCAAAACAAAATTCTTCATGGTTTTAAAATCTTTCTTTCTGATTTTCTCAAGGTTATATCTGGTTTAAATTAAAAGAAAATTATGACTAAGCATTTGGAAATTAATTGAAGATGACATGGTCTTAGAGGAAAATGTGGAAGGAAGTTGCCAATAGAAAGATTCAAGTTTTTGATCTCCCAATTGATTCAGTCAGTCACAGATGCCTTTATGGTTAGATAGTCTCAACAGACATCTACCAACTTAGTTGTTTCACATTCAGATGGAAGAAATATCAGCTAGAAAGTCTTTGAGAAGAACAAAGAGAAACTTCTCATGTCAGAACATAGTATGGTCTCACAGTCAAGTCAAAAGGATTAGTTCATGTCCCACACAAAGTTCCAAAGCTACTTGAAGCCCAAGGAGAAGTAAGATGATATTTCTCTCATTTCTAGGCCTCAGGCAGTTTGCAGCAATGCAATCATATCTCAGGCGAAAAAATTCAAAATTCAGTATGTTTAAATAAAATTTTAGGCAGCTAACTTTTTAGATGACCAAACTTGGTAAGAATACTTTTATCTACATATCTAGAAAAAAAAAATAGCACAAGGGTGTATTTGTCAGTGCACAGCACTGAATGCTGCTCAATAATTGCTTATTCTATTTCAATAACACATGGCTGACTTATGGGTAATCTTAGATAGATTGTCAACTTCAGTTCAAAAGTGTAAAGATTTTCAAGGGAGGGACAAATCCCCACATGCCTTTGTATTCTCTTTGAACAATTAAATAACCTCACACTAAGCTGTGCTGTTACCAAAGCTGCACTTTTAAACATAGTATTTTTGTGAACCAGAAAAGCACCACACAGCTAAGGCAGGAGTAAAAACATGATCAATGATTCATCGAAGAGAGCAGATAGGACTCAAAATCCACAAATCAGTTGAATCAGTAGGTGTCATTTTTGCACTCAGTTTCTTAGAGTACAACTGTACTTTAATTACATTTTAAATTCTTTCTCCCCCCAAAAATGGTGTAATCTTATTATGTTCACAACCAGATGACAGCATTTAAGAATTGTTTTTAGAGAAATACATAGAGCACACCTAAATTACACTATAGATACCTCAAGCAGCTCCGAACGAGAACTATTATTTCTAGGTACTGTCGACATCTTGCTTGAGGATGCCATGTGCAGTCAAATCGTGAAAGAAACTGCACAAATTCCTCCCCCTCCCCAGGAAGTTGAAGCATTATCACCACCACCAGTCCAGCTTTTCTTTTGGAGGGTGAAGGATGGAGGTGGAGGGAAGATGAAGTTACTTAACTGCTCCTGGAAGGTAAGTCTTATAATATCTTACTGCTTCAACTGTCCCTGACCTTATGAGTAGCAATCCAGCACAAAACAACAAAAACCAAACTAATGTTGTACCATGGTTTGTTCAAGGTACCGGGTAACGATGGGTAATACCTTTCATGCCAGTGATCACACAGAGATACTACCTCCAGTACAAGCTCCAAGACAAATGTAAGAGCGTGGTAACTCTCCCTGAGGCTCCCCTAAGGGCTTTGCTGACAACTGATGCACTCCCTTGTGGGAGCTCCCACAGTTCCCCATGGGAAATACAGTTCCCCATGGGAAACCAGAGCATTTTCACATTAGGATCTTTTTCATTTAAGAAGTAAAAAAGATATTAGGGTAGACTGTGGGGAGACTTGGTTCTTGTACGTTTTGTATGCCCACAGTCATCAGATTTTTTCTGTTCCTGAAGGAGATCCAGCAGAGACTGAGTAACCGAAGGGCAAATGGCAGCAAGACAAGGGTTAGAAGTGCTGCAGCAGTATGGGAACGCAGCTTAGTTGGATCTGCAGAGTGATCAAGCTACCACCAAAAGTACTTCTAAGTCAATGTGGCATTGGTAATCAGGGAGGTGTTTGATACATCTTTGCCTGGCGGAAAGGTAAAGTTTTGTCTTCCCAACACGCAGCAGGTATATGGTGATTTTTCAGAAGAAACAGGTTATTTGTTGCATCATTCTCTGCCTTCATCCCTACCAAATGAGATTACAGTAATGTGATATGCATGGAGCTATACTTTATATTTATTCGTAAGCTGCAAATAGCATAGTAAGCTGTCAAATCTTAAAAAGAGAAGTGGATTCTGATATTGAACCAACCCTTGCTGGTCTAAAGTGACCTCCTGATTAAAAATTAACATGTTGGTTTTGACATACAGAATCCCCTATGACTTGGGAGCACTTAGCACCAGCTGTCTTTCCCATTACCCTAGAGTGTCATAGTTTTCATCAGATAAAATGTGCAAAGATACGTTTCAAAGCACACTCTTTCTCCTTTCAACTCTACAACTAAAAACTAAAACACTCTACCATTCTCTTTTTTCATTATGTAAAGTTTAAAGAAATGAAAATGACATCCTTTCCCACGTTTAACAGTCTCAAGATGTCACTTAGAAGGAGAAATTGATGGCAACGTTACCTGATCTACTCTCTCGCAGAACTCTTTCATAAACAGCATGCCCTAAAATATTCTCATAGAAACCATGTTTTAAAGCCTATCAATTCTAACTGAATTCTACTAAAATCCCAAACTGACTTTGGCATAAAAACACATTCACACGGAGTTAGTAGGAGAGCTCAGAGAACTGCAAGGAGGCCCCTTCTCAGCAGCCACATACCATTCCAAAGAAGCCTGGTCTGTCCTCGGGTACGTGAAGTTCTGGATACACATTCTCCAAGAACCATTTGAAGTCCTTACATTTCAGCTTCTCTCGAAGAAGTCTTCTTTCTGTCACATCTCCATATGGCTCCTGAAAGAAAAAGAAAGAAAAAAGATTAAAAAAAACCCATCCAGAAAAAAACCCCATCCAGAACAGATGCTCTCTTTTAAATTATCTATATACATTATTAGGAACCGTATGCTACAGTGATGAGTAGGACTTCTAGCCAGGAAAAATCACCATGTTTGGGTGCTGGATTTGATTTCATTATCCTTACATTCGTTAAATGTTGACAAAAAAGAATTGGAACTGTGCAAGTAAAACTTTCAAATATTCTAGAAGACATTCTGAGAAAACTCCCTGAATCCGCAAGTGAGTAAGCCCTTGAATACAGATTGCTGGAGACCAAGAAGGTGTATTAGAAAATAAGACTTCCTTTAACTGGATAATTGGAAATCTCAAAAGCAGTGAATGAATCTTGAGGATTTTAAATTATGTCACCATCCATTTGCAAACTACCTGTACAGTTTTACATTTAACTGATGAAACCTGTAAAATCTGCTAATGTTTCCTTTGAACTTCATAGTTTTGGGGGGTGAGGAGTATGAAGTCATAAACCTCCAGAGAAAAGCTTTCATTGTAGGCTTTTTCTCTGTCTATGGATTGGAGCAGAGTTCACATCTTTTCATGTGTGTCTTCAAAAACCTATCTTTATATTGACTAGGGCTTCAGATAGTCAGGCATGAAATAGTGTTCACTGCCCCCAGATTTTTACAGGTCACTTGACACACTATTTTCTCAAACAACAAATTTATTTGCATTTCTCAAAGCTGTGGAAATACCACTGAAAACACAAAACAGATGTAAAGCAGAGGCAGAGATGCCTGTTTGAATAAATAAACAGCGTGACATATTAGTTCTGAGGTCTGAACATTAATCTTGAAGTGAAACTTCATGAAACCAATTTTTGCAGCCATAGCTTCAATCTTTTTTCCATTATGTTACAGAACTGATTATTTGGGTTTGATGAAGTAAAAAGGTCTGAACTCAACTGATGCAACAAGTGGTGCACAGAGTATTATAGAAACCAGAGTTCATTGGCAAGAGCTCTGATATGGGAAAAAAAAAAACACATGAGTTTCAGCTTACATCCACGGTGCTACAATAAGCCAATATGCAAAACTTCCAATACTAACACACAAATATCCTTTAAAGATAAAGCTCTGTCATTAGAGACATAAGCTGCTCAGCATTTTACAAGAAAAACTGTCAGTGTTCATTGCTCTTTTTGCGTATGACAAGCAGAATCGGCCTGTCATTGCCTATGGGTGAATCCCACATTTCTCTCTAAGTCAGACTCTAATAATAAAACCTAAATGGCTTTTATGACGCTAAAGTAAAAAAAAAAATTTACAAATGTGTAGACTATAATAGTCTAATTACCCAGTTTAATCCAAAGGAACACAAGATGGAAGCTAACCAAATGCAGCTTCCCCAGTATCCTCCAGTATCCTAACAGTTTCAAGAGCATTTTTTCCCCTGGCATATCTATTGGGGTAGGTCACTCAAACATGCCAGGAGCTCCCTGTCCCTCAGTCCCTAAGCTCTGGTCTGGTGTAGCAGGAGACAAGTGCCCAGCAGCAACTGCAGGACAGCTCTCCTGAGGAACAAAACCAGAAAGCCAGTGCTTAGAAAACTTTCCATACAAAGAGTAGGGCCTGGGAAGATCAGGCAACTCTAGAAACAAGCAACAGCACAGAATGATTACTTTTGGGCCTGAATTCTGGGCCTTGTGTCAGAGGTTCATTTAAGCCATTTCTAGGCACTGTGAGGACATTTTCAGTGTTATGTGTCTTCCAGCCTCTCATGATAAATATGTCCAAGTTATTAATTTGCACACTGCTTTACTATTTTGACATGCTCAATTCTCACAGTATTTATCTTCTTTAAAAGTTTTGTTAACAAATGATCTTGTATTTTCATTTCAAAGCAAATAAAAATACTAATTTAAAAAAAAACCACCCAAAACAACAGAACCGATACTTTAAACATTTTATTGGGAACATTTTCATCTGAGTTCCCAGGACTTATTTTAATTAATTTAATCTTTTCAATATTGATTTTGGGTTTGGAGTTTCCTTAACAAACATGGTGTAGTAGTAAAGCAAACAGAAATATCTATTTTATTTTACATCAGTCCAAAGTTTTACAATTATCACAAGACAGGTAATTTTGCTAAGGATTATTATCATGCTGTTCATCTAAAGGTCTACTGTTCACTCAAACTTGCCAATTTGCATTCATTAATTGCATTTCTGTAATTCTTTATTGAGAGAATCCTGTATCAGCCATTTCACAGAAGAGCACAATTTAAGCTAAACTCCCCCTTATTTTGGCCACCTCACTTAACATTATTCTTTCTTTCATTCATTCATTTAATATTGACATAGATTTGGCATTCTTGTAGTCTTATGGATTTTCAAATTTTTTCCAAGGAATTAAAAATTATACACTTATTCTATGCTTGAGAAAAAGTTTTAGAAGAAATAAGAAACGAACATAAAAAGCACTTCATGTTAAATATTAGCTTAATTAATAGTTCACTGAAAACAAAGCCTACTGAAATTGCAGAAACGATGGACTTGAACTCACCAGGCGAGCGTGTGGGTTTCGGTGGTAATAAAGTTCTTTATATTCATCCATCCACACTTCAGCTGCACGCACACTGTTTGCCAAAGCTTTGGACCGTGAGTATGGAGCTTGTTTGGGGAAAACGTGACCTACATGGGAGCAAGGATGGATCTCAAGACTTCCTCCACACTGCCATATCTGAGCAAGGAATTGACATTGCGTGTATCATTAATTTGAAACTTTGCAAGAAGAAGGATATAGTAACAACAAGGATGTTGTGTAAGGATGATACCTTCTCGAGAATCACACCATACTGTAAGTAACACACACAATAATTTTGTGTGTCACTTGATAATTAAACTAGATAAAATTACATTCTTGTTGCTGTCAGTAATTTGCTCTGACTTCATAAGGAGATAACCTCATCTCTGGTTTTATCTGGTGTGCAATATCCCTTTCTTAGCTTTACGTACTCATGATAGGATATGGTCTATGATATATGTTATGCAGGCATTGTTTCTTTTCCAAATTAACCATGTGAATAGCCACTTCTGAAAGAAACCAATGGTTGATAACTAATCCTTACCAGAAATCTTTGCCTATATTCTACTGGAAAGCTGATTTAACCAAACAGGTAAGCTTGTCATATCATTGGAGAACAGTAAATTGTATTCCCACTTGTACAATCAGCACTGTAGAAGAAAGGCATAAGTGCCTGGTGATAAAATCAAACTAACCTTTTCCACTGGAATGCTGGCAAAGGAACGAAAATGAAACGAAATGAAAAGAAGAAGCAAACTACTTCTATAACTAACTTATGGTGGTGCAATCAACAACAGTGAAACAACCTCCCTTTTATCTAAACCAATATTCCTACTTGCTGCCAAGGAAAGTACTTGCATCTGAATATGGAATTGGCAGAACTAACTCTGCTCTTGTGCTCATCCTCCTGCCTCTGGCTCCCCAGGTCAGGAAATGTACTGCCCATAAGTAATCACCAAGTGGATCCATTAGCCTCAGCACTCTGTGCACATTTTTCTAATTACACTCTTCTCCTCTGACAACCACGGACTTTTGGCAGTTCACCTACACACCCATTTTCCCATTACCCATTCTGATCTCAAATTTGATGTAATGAAAGGAAAGCACAGCTAGGTATTTCCTATTTAATATCGTGTGGGACCACAATGTGGCAGATGTCCTGTTCCTGAAAGGTGCCTAAAACAAGGTTTCTGAAATTTGGTCAGATGGAAGGCAAGGCGGGACATGTTACTGCACTTGAACTAACTCGAGGCTATCACCAATGACTCTGATAGACTTTCTATAGATTTTTAGAATTCTCCTTGCGTATTCAAGTGTGCGTAAGTGGTAGCTCATCATTCCTTTGTAATGGAAGACAAGGGAAATTAGCTGAAATAGGTTTAAGGGGTAGAGGTTTGCTCCCTGACAACCTTCTTGCATAAGACATACAATTTTAATTACATGTTATTCAAATGAACACAGCAGGAATGAAACATATAAGTTGCAAATAAAAGTTCTGTTGCTAACAATGTCAAAAGATCAGTGATGGGATTTTTCCCACCTCTCTCTTTGGGACTTTTAGAGATTTAAAAAGTCACTACAGATGAAGGTTTTCAGCATACATAAAATGGAGCTTTTCTTTAGACTGTTATTTTTTTTAAAAAGATACTTAGAGTTTCTCTCAAATTTCTTAATTTGGAAAACAATGAACGTTGTCTCTATTGATTTGATTTTGGATAACGACATCAGACCTTTGTGTGGCACAATATTGTGCTTAATTACAAAAGTGTAAGCACTCACATACATATGTCTACTTCTGAAACAAACTGTTTCCTTAAAGGTATAGGTAATTCATTATTCAACTATAGGGAGCAGTGGATAATCTTTACTTTCTGGATTTAAAATTCATATTTCTTGTTTTTCATGTGAGGTTTCTCTCTTCTTTTTCACTGCTTTTCAGGGTAACAGTATACTTGTCATTTGAACAGAAAGATGATTAAAGGAATTATACAAGAAATCTAAAATTCTGTACTGATCTTTTAAACAATTTGCATAGGTTCACATGAAAGTTACCCTACTGCCATTTTGAAAGCTGCTATGAAACCAGTTATCCACTTTCACTTTAAGATCTCCCTTTTTGAGAGTTGTTCCAAAACAGTGTTTTTCATAATTATTATTTCTATATTCAAAATTAATTGTTAAGTTGCAGTTTATCATGCAAAATTTGTTAGCAAATATTAAAACCATTCAATTTATTAGTTTAACAATTTCCAATTTGTCATAGTCCACATAAGCATTTTTTATTCATCATTACTTTTTAGATCAGTCTGTTTTTAATCAAGATATGAGGAACAGACAATAAAGACTACTGAAGTAAAAATGTACAGCTAAAGGAAGCATATGCTTCAACTCTTCCTTGATAAAATTTGATTTCAATGGAATGAAATAGACTGACCATACTCTGTTAAATTGATGACAAAAAGAGAAGTCCATAACAGCTGAATTTTCAATAGCTAAAACTCTCTAAAAAATAACTGTAGGTTGCTAAACAATGCTTATTGAATTCTACTTATTTCACTAAAACAGTCAAAACTTATCTTGTCTTCCCATTACAAAAGCAAATTAAATATATTTCAGCTAAACAATTCCTCAAAAGGTTTACTTATTTTCATTTGAATGGAAAACATGACCTCTATATAAAATCAGGTACAAATGAACAGACATAAAATAAAGCAAGGAATTTAATAGAGAAACTAAAGTTGATTACTAAATGCTAAATAAGTGACTCTGGAGAAGATTCTCCCATAAAACTATTTCTTCTGTAACAGAAAAGCACACTAGGTTTCATGCATATTTTGCATGCTCACATACATAAAGAGATGTTTCTTTACTACGTCTGGCTAACTCACCGCTCGCATTATAAAAGCATACATTTTTCCTTCACCTCGAGAAGAAAACAAGGTCACATTCCTTTTTACTTTCATTTTCATCTTGATGCATGCAGACTACCAGTATTTTTTCTTTTGTTTTCAGAGACAGGTGGTGGCATTATGAAAACCTACTGAAAATGCTCAGATCTTGCCTCGCAACCCCCTTCCCTGACAGGAAGGAGATTGGACAACTGACGTAATGCTGGGTCAGTGAATGCTAAAGAAGAAAAGCTCTATAAGCTCTACCAGTTCATTCTAACATCCTAGGACTCTCTAGAGGAAATAAAAAAATAAAAAAAGGATGCTACATCCTGAACAAAGACAAAATGTAAAAACCACTATGTTCCTGCCCCTCTCTCTGCTACAATTTTTCTTGCTGATTTGCAGCTGAGCTCCCCCCCGGGTGGTTCTCTTGCACAATCTGCTGGAAGTTGGGTGGGTGGAGGCATCTCAGACACACGGACCCATCCTGGCTACTCCTGACACAAGACAGATTTCCATATCCAGACAGAAAGAAACAATACAAAAAGGTCAGAAAAGAGAAGACCCCAGGCAATCGGAGGCATATCATCCAGGCTCATGAGCAATAAAATTTCTAAAAGAAGAAAGGTCTTTTCACACATAGCGGGCTAAAGAACAGACCTCAGGTGTATCAAGCCTCAGTCTCCAGAAACAAACTTACATTGCAGTGCCACTAGCAGGACTAAGAGCAGAGGGAGGAAGGAAGCCGCAATCAGATTCCCCTTGCTCCTTGTACAAGAGGGAGAAGATGAAAGAGTATGTTTTTAATCCCTCTGAAAGAGGAGTTTGAATGCCCATTATGCCCATGAAGTGAAATTTTATCCAGCTAAATAGCATTAAGCAATCCAAAATCAAGGTACATTGACTCAATTCTGCATTCAGCACGTAGCTTCCATCTCTCTTAGTCATCATGCTTTTAGCAAAAGCTTTTTCCTTGTTACACCTCTCAAAACCACAGAGAATTTCTTTGGTTTAGAATGACTGAAGTACAAGAAAGAGGAAGCTTGAGGACAAGTCTTTTCATGTCATCGAGAGAGAGCGGTGTTTACAGAAAGAAGAACAAAAATAAATTAATTTACAGTGTTTTTGAGTAGTCTTGCTCCTAATTTTCAGGTCTGACACATCTAGAAAACACAAGGACAACAGCATTAACACTGATTTATCCCTCCTGACCTCTTCGAGCACCGTGGGCAGCCAAAGAACACAGTTAAATAACATCATAGCACTCTGCTCTTTTCCACAAAAATCCTCACCACAGGGAGCACAAATAGAGGGGCTCCAAATCAAATAGAGGAAAGCATGTTGCCAGATCCTACTGGCAATCTGCACCAGCAAAACTGACATGACAAGGCATATTGGTTGGCTGTTGCATAGTCTGCCCTGTAAAATCATTTGTGTCCCAGAAGTCGCTTGATCCACCTGCACCCATGTGCCTGCTTGGCCCCTGTGGGCCACAGCAGTGTGCTCATGTGCTCTCTCCTGGAGACTCTGCTGCTTCCTTTGTGGTCTTCCTGTGCACTAGGCCACCTCTGATACTTCCTGTGTCCCATGAGGAGACCACATGCTAAAGGAGTAAAAGCACTGCTCATACAGGCTGCTGCACCTCATAAAAAATGACACTGGCTGCTGGAGCCTCATAGAGGTCTATGGCAAGGAAAACTTGGCTCTAAAGCAGCAGGCAGCACAGGGGCACTCCAGGTCATAAAGGGAAAGGATCAGGCTTGTTCTGCCTGCAACCTTTTGTCTCCTGAAAAGCGACACAAAGAGCGGAGAGCCAACAACTGCATGCCGAGCACACTCTCTTTAGATTTTCTAAAAGGAGTTGCAGTTCTGGATACCCCAGAACTGGGAGACTTCTGCTTCAGAGGGACACAGTGCTGATGGAGGTCGGTCAACTACTTTAAGCTTCAGGTGGAGGCCTGCTGAATTAGACCAAGACTACTAAGTAGGCTGTGTGTTTGGACTTACGTGACAGAAACTTTTCCCTGTGTGGAAAAGGAGGTGGCCATAAACGCAAACAGCATTTTCAGCTGAGAAATCCCCCCTCCAGAAAGAAACCATGTCAACTCTAGGCCTGTGCTTATTATCTTTCCTAATAATTTTCTTTCCATATTTCTGTACCCTCTGTGCTAAGATTCCTGCACTACAGGCAGCAGGAGACAGGAACAGCAGCCAGGAAGACTCCATGCTTCTCTGACATCAAGAGAGACAATCTGCTGATGGCTCCTTTCTCAAGAAAGTGGGTTTGTAACATTAAAATGCAATTTATCCCTGAAATCTGTTGTCACACGGTACCACAATTCAGTGACTCACAGAAAGGCAAATATGACCATAAAACATAACTGGTGATGGGCACAACAGACAAGGGAAATCCAGAACAATAAGTTGTGAATTCCATGAAAGCCAAAAGCGGCCCTACAGTGTCCCTCCTACGTCATGACTGGATTGCTTCAGTGAGCTAAGTGTGATATGGGGCAAACCATAGGCAGCCAGTGCTCAGTAGGAATCAGCCACGCACTCATAACAGCTGAGTTGAGGAGGACAAGACTATCTTGCTTATCAAGTCTGGACTATCTTGTGTCTCCTCTCTTTTTCCCTGCTGTAAATCTTTTTCATTACAGCTATCTATCTGCCTCACACCTAAGCATGGCCCACCCCCGGTGAGGTGCAGCTCTACAGTTCCTGGAGATCTTCCCCATCATCTTATATAACCCTTACATAAACTTTTCCTGAGGTGAAATAGAATAAAGCCTTAAAAGAAGTACAGGGGCTGCCTTGTCCTGCCCCACGGGGACCAGCTACCAGCTGCCTCCTGCTCACTCAATCAGTCACATCAAAGAATTACAAATGCTTCTTTCCAATGACCTTCTTCAAGCCACAGAATGTAAACTTTACCCGCTAGTATCACACCACCACTTGTATTTTATACTGGCACTCAAAACAAAGACATGTTTTAAAAATTGCTTTAAAATGCCTATTTGGAAGGAAAATAACAGCTATACCAAAGTGTGAGGAAAACATTCATATAAAGACCTTCCAAAATACTCTCTCCTTAACACTTGCTTTTATTACAGCTATTTCACTATGTAAAAGGGCATGAAGAAAGAAATAAGAAACTTGTTTTATTCTCAGGAAAAGAAACTTTCAATTAAGCCACCTACCCTAAATGAGAATTCAAGGTTTTCTCCTCCCCAGACTTCCATTCCTGTGTCATACGAACCAAGATAATCAAAATACTTTTTGCTCACAGAAAACAATCCACCTGCCATGGTTGGAGACCTGTAAAAGAGAATAGTAACTCTGAATTAAATAAGAAGCAAAAAAAAATTAATGAACCAATCAAACAGACAAAAAACCCCATATATTTTTATTTTCTATTTTCTCAGTCTTTTCTGGATACAAAGTAAAAGCCAGATGTTGATTGGTTATCATGAGGCCATTTAAATTTAATTTTGTAGTAAAAAAATTGTATCTGAAACAAGCTCCAGAATATACAAATATTGTCTTAAAATACTTTTTTGCAATTGCAGTGTCTTTGTGTATAAATGAGTTGCCTCTTACCTTCACATAATAGAACATGAGTTTGGGGTTTTTGTAGCAGAACTGTATTAGTCAGCTCTGAAATTCTAAGTGCTGTACCTTTATGTATTTTACCTAAGTAATAATTAAAGAAATATTTGTGCTTTGGTAATTAATAACAACATTCTAGATCCCATTAAAATCAAGTGAAAAAACTCTTGGACATCAATTAAGAATTAAGTAAACATAACCTCTAAAGATATTTGTTTTCTTTCTAAGATCTGCCCATTTGTATGTTCTTAAATTCTTTACGAAGTTTGAGGAAAAAAAAAATCAGGAGTCAAGATTGGATCCTCATGGAAGATCACAAGGCCCAGAGCGACAGTGCACTTAAAGGATGTACTTTCAGTAGGGTAGCATGTGCACACATACATAAACTTGTATTTGTTCAATACTGTTCCTAATTGTTCATAGTCTTAGAAAATTACTCTCTTTAAAGTACCAGGTATATAAAGCTGATTGAAACTGAGTTCAGCTGACATTTTACGAATTTTACTAAATTGCTGTTGAGGTAAATATTAAAAAATGCAAGGTGCAGTGATCAATTAGTCTTAATCTGTCACAACCAATTTTACCAGCTATCTTTTTTGAAGCAACACTGTCTCACATTGTCATATGCTGTTTCAAATAATGGAATGAGATGAGGCAAGACAGAAGGAAAAAAACCAAACTCCATAACCAGTCAAGTTCTTCTATCTCCCTCCAGAACTCATCTTTCCAAACACAGCTGTTGGTGACACCACTCTTGGCACTGCTGCTTTCTCCAGACACTTGTCGAGCTCGCAGTCCCCAGGCTACTATGAAACTTTATCCCTCATCATTCTCCTCTTAGCATGTCAAAAACAATTCTTCTTGTCATGAAGAAGAAAAAAGCATCATATTTGAGCTAAAGGATTTTAAAACATTTACTCTTATTTTGAATTTTTTTGAAGGAGGATGTGGACTAATATATGCTGAGAAGGACTAAACTACTGCCTCATTTTTCTCATGTAAAAAAATTGTTCTCTCAGTTGAGGATAAGTTCATTAATATTTGTGAAGTACTGGGTATTATTATCATGATAAGCCACCTAGAAAAGACTGAGAAAAATTAATCACTGTATTTGCTGTAGTCTATAAGATAACATTATAAATAGAAGTACTAACAAAAATGCCAAACAGCTTAATTTATTACAATACACTGATGAAATAGATCAACTTTCAAGTTGAACACAGCAGACCCTCAACTATTAGGATTTTATCTACAGTGCCCATTTTCCAGATGTCTTGTTTGTTCTATTACCTTACCTCTCCTAAAAACACAACACAGAGTGACAAATAATACCAACCAATTGTAACTAATCTTAAATTAAAACAAAACTAATACCCACAAGGAAGACATCAGAGTGAGCTCCTGTGAGATAGCCCTTAAGAGAAACCTTGGTGGATAGAGCTGTATCATTTCATCTCAATAAAAAACTGGCAAACTGGCTCACCTTTGAAAATAGCCACCACCACTATGGTTACAGCACAGATAAAGTCTTCAAAATAACTTTTGCATTCTAACTGGCTAATGATTTTTTTCTCTTTTCATCATTGCTCATGATGTTTTTTACAACACGGAGCTCTTCGCTTTGCATAGAGAACATCCTTCAGTATTTATCAGTTACACCCCTTCCAAGCGCTGATAAACATCTCTGGGAGTTTGCCTAGAGGAGTCAAAAGACTACTTTGTAATAAGGATTCTATATGGAAGATGACATAGGAGTTTCAGCTTTTAGACCAGTATTTTTTCCAAGACCATGGTAAGCAGGAGCTATTTTGTAAAAAATGGGGAACTAAGCAAAATAAGTGATTTTTAGTAATATGCTTATTTCTCAAATATTTTTCAGCACCTGGTATTTTCAGGTGAAATCAAAAACGCATTCACAGCATAAGATGCATAAAAATTAACCTGATCACATCAGTCTTGGACCTCCTCCGTTTTTGTTCTCTTTCAGGGGTACTATGCCAAGTGAAGACCAGTCTCCAGTCAAATCCACCAATCTGTGGCTCACCAGCATTTCCCAAGTATTCAAATGTATTCCAGTCAATAACATCAATAACAGGGCAGACGACGGCTGTTTCTTCTTCCGCAATCCTGGTATTTTTTTAAAACAAAAGGGTAACTTCCATTAGAAACTTCTCTCAAAAGCTGTAACTGACAAGAACAAGGAATGCTTACAGGTACCAAACACAAAGTTTTGCTCCTTTTCAATTCACACTGCAATACAAGGAAATGATGGCTACAGAAATAACCACCAGTTTCCTACTGAGGATGCATCAGGATGGACTTGGCTATAGGCACCTGGTAAGCATCAATCTTCCTGGACAGTGGAAGGGAGGAATGTCAGATGACTTAAGATAACACATTAAACATCTGGCTTGGCTTCCATAGCCAGCATCACATTCTCAACAAAAAAAAAGTCTGTTTTCTTTTTGTACAGGTTGCTGCGTTTAAGATTAGCATGATTGTATAGTTCTGCCAAGGTGAATAATAAATTAGCCAGCCTCTTGGCCCTCAAAGTCATGGTTGTTCTTGTGATAATCCACAAAAAGTTACACTAAGTACTACAACAATAACTCAAAAAGAAGCCATGAGCTTAAATGTTGCGTGTTCTTTTGAACACACAACACTGGAATTAGATCTCCAACAGTGAAATACACATAAGGCAGGCTTCCAGAAACCCTGGCAACATAGGAGATGAAGAGGAGAAATGAGATAGCACTGCAGAATTACATACCTATCAGCAAGGGTGATCTAAAGATAGTCAAGATCTTTATCATACTAAGAATACATCAGAGCTGATGGCCTTTCTTGCAGGTCTACTTCTTCAAGAAGATAAACCCCTTCCTCCCATTTCTTAATACCATGCAGGGTTTTCTGGATTCCTTTCCAAAGCCATTTGCCCTTACAAATGGCAACAGGATTCTTTGCCTTCTCCTCAACTTCTGGAAAGGTCTGTCTCAGTACTAGGGGCAACTTCAAGCACACAAGCTCAAGCTAAGGTCTTTCTTCTAAATCACTGTTTAGCATCTTCTCTGCACTAGTGTTAGATATCCCCTGATAGCTGAGTGCAATGAAGTGACATTTGACTTTAAGATGCTAGCACTTGTTTTAGCCCTTAGTCTTCTGGTTTACATATTCCAGAGGTGAAGAAAAAATGAACATATTATATTGTCAAATAAGTAAGAGATGCAGCGTATCTGTCATTCAAAGAGAGCCAGTTCCTCATGGGATTATTAAGATTAAAACCCGCAGGCTGACCAAGGGCTCAGACTCTGAAATTAGAGCAGCTTGTGAAGGTTAAATGCAGCAGAGAACAGCAGCAGTTCCACAGAAGTATTGTCTGAGCTGACAAAGACCGCCTTAAGTATGAAATGGTCTCTTGTTGCTGGAGGGAATATGCAACACAGCTGTTTTCTTCATTATCGTTTTCCATTGAAATCTTGAGCACACAAAAGGGCTTATACAAATATTGCTATCTCCTCTCTCAGTCACATAAAACTAATGTACAAAGCAATGAGAATCATATGTACACACAGAAAAAAATCCCAATAAAATGTAAAAATGCTTTGCTGCTCCTGTAACAAGTAGGAAAAGGAGTAAAAATTAGGTAGCTGGAATATGATTTTAGTTATGAAAGGAATCACATAAGTGAAAAGCCATCTCTTTTTCCATAAGTTAAGAACTAATTAGATAGTACAAGGCACAGGCGGCTTACAAATACAACCATGTTTGTGCTGTAAAATGCACTGTTGTATGGCTCCCATACATTTCAGTCAGAAATGCCATGGAAAATTCCCCTTAGAGATGCACATCTGCATCTGCAGCAAGAAGACCAAGAATTCCAAGACACATTCAGGGCTAACTTTTTACAGAAGGTGATTTATAACGTGTAAATTATCCCAATCCTTCCTCAAGATTGCCATCTAGTGGTGTGCTAAAGAAGTGAAGAAATTTCAGAATCGTCTCCACAGTCACACTGTTTCTTTAGAAGCCAGTCGTTTAAACCCATGCTCATTATTTGATGTTTACCCTTTTTCCTTTCTTCAAACTCTCATAGTTAACCCACAGTCATCTGGAATGTATGGCATGAAATTTAGAAACAAGGTAAGTATGGCAATTTTAAGAAAACAAAAAACTAAAATAGTATTCTAGATACAATTTCAAATGGACCTGGGGAGTTTGAGAACACATCCCACTAGGTATCAGGAAGACTTGCATACATCAAGACAGCATGTGCTTTTGGAAGTCTTTCTCCATTTTGCATAGGGCTGTTTTTTCTGGTCTGTATCCAAAGTCTATAGTAGCCCGTGGGAATCTTTACAGGATGCAAATCAAACCACTGGCCTTGAGGAAAGAATTATTTTTAACTGTGTTTTAAAGAGAACTGGTTTTCTATACAGAATATTTAGGAGTGTGATTCAGGTACTCTATGCATCACATCCAAGGAGGTAAAGCCATAAGCTGTCAGTAAGGGGGACAAAGCAATGGATATGATGTGAGGGCAGCGGGGTGCTGTGGTGAGGTGTACCAGTGGTGGACCTGACAGTAGGAAAAGTGCATGTATGGCTGATGAATATGCATGGAGGAGGCTTCAATATTCAAAGCTGTAATGGAGAGCTTGTATTCTGGTTTCCAGGTTTTTTTCTTGTAGCTTTTGGAGAGTTCTTCCGGGTTTTTGTTTTCTTTGTTTGTTTGTTTTTAATCAATGGGAGTTTTCTGAACAGCCTGGCAGATCTGCACTATAGACAAGAGACTACATAGGTGTAAAGTTCAGTGTCCCGGGACAGATGGTTTCCAAGTAAAAGTCAGTGTTGACACAGCATTAACTCCTCCCTATCCTACCCCATCATGTTCTATATTAGAACCAGTTTGGAAAGATGGACTTCCTCAGGACTAGGAAGATGAAGTTTTTTGACTTGTATTCCACTCTGCGTATGTGCACATTGTCCTGCAATAGGGCATGTCTCAGGGCACGCATCTTTCCAGACCTTCTTCTCATCCACAACCCTGGCTGACAGAAGCAGCCACCTTTCCCAAGGTAGTTTCAAAGCTGAGAGTGCAGGGATTCCTCTTCCTGAAAAATTTCCCTTGTCTGAAGAAAAAGAGCAGCTTGGTCCCCAGGATTAAAAAAAAAAAAAAATCCCATTTCCTGATCTTTCACACTTCCATTTGCTTCCCCATAGCCAGGAGACAAACACTTGCAGTGCCTCAGGGACTAGGCTGCAGTAACATTTGGTAAACTACAAGTCATTTTTCCAGTGCAGAGGAGTGCCAAATTATCTTGTCTCTTCTTCTCCAGTGGGAAAGAAAACCAGCCCAGAGCAGCAGCTCACCTTTCCAACAGTGGCTCCAGCCAGCCCTCATGGCATTCACAGTGGCAGTCCAGGAAGGTCAGGATGTCTCCTTTTGCCACAGATGCCCCCAGCAGCCGGGCTCGAACCAGCCCCTCTCGCTTATTTGCCCGGATAAGACGCACCTTGCGTAAACCAGCCACGTAGTTCTCCAAAGCCTCCTTTAAATGTTCTATAACAAACAAACAAACAGAAAAGTAATAATAGTTCTGGAACAATTTGTTAATATCATGCTACAGAAAGTTATCTCCTCAGTAGCATATTGCTTATAGCAGTACCCTAAAGATACTGGCAGTTTGAACTCCTAGGAAAGGACATGGAAAAAGCACAGAACCTAGATGGACAAAAATAATGTTACTTTTAAGAAATCAAATGCTTTACATTTGGCCCTGCAATTCATTTTCAGATTGTTTAGTGCTTCTCAAATGTTACTTAAAGATTTGTCTGTGTTTTACTCTTAACACAATTCATGTGTAGTGGAAAATGCCAGCAGCGCCTTTGTGTCCCATTATTCAAACTAAACCAAAGAACTAGGTAGCTGTCATTACTTGGGACACCAGGGCAACCTTAGAGCAATCAAAACTTGCTCAAATCAGGCAACCTAAAATGCTTCAACAGACTGTAGGTTATCTGTGCAGGCAAGCACTCACATACAACACATGCTTCCCCATTCTAAACTAAATTTGGTTCAGAAGCCGAATTTTTCCCTGGCACACTACAAGAAAAAATATTTTCCAATTAGATGCCTGTGTTGTACAATATTATGGTATGTGACCTAAACAGCATAACTTTCTCCTGTGGGCTGGCTGACCAAAAAAGCCCATCAACAATCAACATTATTTAGAATTATTCTTCTTACCTTTGTCACTGTAATCATCTACAAGAATAATTTCTTCCAAAAGAATATCTGGGGATGTCTCAAGAACACTGTGAACAGTTCGCAGAAGTGTTGACCAAGCCTCATTATAAAAAGCTATCACAACGGAGGTTTTTGGCAGGTTATAATAATCATACATCTTCTCTCTGCATCTGTAAGGGAGGGTATTACATTTAGTACAAGTGCAAAAACATTTGTTAGTTTTCAGAAAATGATTCTCAAATGAAGAATTTCTATGCTATTTACTAAACGTAAGCAAGAACATAGGATCTTAAAAGAACTGTATGTTTGTGGAAAAGTCATGCAAACACTTTCAGGAAGCTGTTCTTCTAGAAGCTCTATTTTCTTAGAAGCTTTATGACTAAAATTTTGCAAACTCCCAAAATGTCTAAAAAGAAAAATAATAAGAGGTATTCTGGGCTGCTGTACATGCAGTAGCTGTCTTTGTACAATATTAATTCAAGTAGAAGAAGAAGCAAAAGCCAAAACATGCCTCAGATTACAGAAAGAATATTAAAAAACAAACAAATAAAAACCAAGCAAACAAATCCCCAGCAACCTAAGTGCAGTAAAACCAGTAACATTAATTACTGATCACTTGTGCTTTGGAAAATAAAACAAATGTAGACAGTAAAAATATAACTGTGAAGGAACAGCAACATATAAAGAGAAAAAAAAAAAACCAACCAGCAACAGAACTGAGACATATGTACACTAAAGCAGAAATTGGAAAGACCATAGAACTGCCAAAATATAATAGTGAAATCCGGAAAAACTGTAAACAGACATAGAAATGCGTGAGTTTGGGTCTACAGAGAGCCAGGAAGTTTGCAAGCCATTGAATTAAGCTCCAGAATGTATTTGCTATAAATACATATAGGAACTTCCCTAAATGATCGTAAGGATGCCAAGAAAATTACAACTGAGCCAAATGTATAAATTGTTAAAAGAATCCACCGGTCTGAAAGAATTTTAAAATAACGATCGTATTTATTACAATTTCTCCCCTTTGCTTAGAGCATTCCACATTAGCACTTTTATTAAAACTCAACAGAAATGGTTTAGAGATATTGGAACTTTCTTATGTCTCCAGCTTACTGCCTGGAGTCACTGGGGCTTATAAGGGGCAGAAGGACATACTTCAACTCCTGCAGACTGCTAGGTCACAACAGATACCAAAGCAGGCAGGACATCCCTCCTACTGAAACAGAACAGCAGTGAGTCCTCCAAAACCCATGGTATTGGGAGCAGAAAAAGGAAATCAAATTGATCAGTAGGAAACCTGAAAGCAAAATCCCTTAGGTCAATTTAGGGGCACCAAAATTCCCCAAAACAGTCAGAAAACAACATTAAAAGCAAACTACTTACCTATGGCACATAGAGAAAGTATTTACAAACTATTTAACACTGCTGTGTTTCCAATTAAAAAAGACTTGCAGGTTTCTTTAAAGATTATGCAACTATTAAGATCTATTGTACAGAAAGAAAAAAAAAGTCTGAATCTGAATATTCGCAGAATTAAAATTCTTATGAGGAAAACAAAAGGTCTGTAGAATATTTCTTTAATAAATACCTGAAAATGAGGAAGGAAGGAGGAGTAATGACACTTGAGCAGAGGAGGCTCACAGAATGCTGCTTCTCAAACATGAAAGGAATGTTATGCAACAACACTCATATACCATGTGTACGCACGCATACACACAAAACAGATGTACACAGGTAGGCGAGTACGCATACACACACACACTTATCTAGTGAAGTACAAAAATGCCTGTTCCTCCAGGCTGTAACTTGTCCTGAGGCAAACAGGGGGATTCACACAGAGAACTGCCTCACCTCTGGCTGGTGACAGAATTCATTTATTTAGCAAAACGTTCGCACATTAACACATGAAAAAAGAGTGACATTTTAATTAACTTTTTTTTTTTTTTAATGCAGAAAAACCTACTGTATGAATCCAGTTTTGAAAACTCATATTTACTTTAGCCTAACTGAAAAACTATTTATGCTCAGTACTGCCAGGAAAAAATTCTTCCTTTTTATTACAGTCACTTGTACCACATAATTTTGAACTAATTTCTTGATGAAAATAGGATCTTCACATACCCATTTTAGAAAACTGAAGGAAAATATAAATAAATAAAAACCCCTCCAGTAAAACTTTCTCTGGAAAATATGGCAGAAAGATTCACAGAATAACAATGCTGTGTTCCATTATTTTAAAAAGAAGGAAATCCAAAAGGTCTAAAGAAGCTTATAAGCCTAATTATAGATTAAAGACTTCAACAGATTTGCCTGAAAATTACATGCTGGAGACGGCAAACATAATTTGGCACACAGCAAGGCAATCCTCAAAGTGTTTGTGATTCACTGTGTATTGCTGCCTCCTTCCTTGAGCACACCTCACATTGCAGGAAAAGGTCAGCCTCCTACAGGCCATAACAGAGCACACATTTTTTAGGTTTCTGAAGTCAAGAAAGAGGTCAAAACTAAAACTTACAATCCCTAAAGAGAGTCTACAAGAAAGCTGATGAGGGATTTTTTACAAGGGCCTGTAGTGATAGGACAAGGAGGAATGGTTTTAAACTTCCTCTTTAAAGGAGAATTAGAAAAAAAATTTGAAAAATAGGAAAAATCCATTATTCAACTTCTATGCAGACTTACATGTTTATCTCAAAAATTATTTCCAAGACATATATTTCTTGCTAAATTGCTACAAGATCTCTACTGTTAGCAGTCTCAAGTATGGCTATTAAAATGAGGCACACTTTTCCTCATCTGTCGGTAATGAAAGAAATTTCAAAGAGTTTTGCTAAGCCTTAAAAATTAATCCCATTGGAGAGATTACAAACCCAAAGCATTTAAACCCTGCAAAAATTATAGTGCAAGAAAATCTTTAAAAAGCTAATGAATCCCTGAAATGGAAATACTTGGAAGTGTTGCTGAATAACAATTAAGTGGCATGCATATGGACAACTTCACAAGATATAGAAGCTTCAAAAAACCCATGTCGAGTACAAAACCTGACTTGAAGCATAGCGGTCATAACTCAGCTTTTCCATTCCTCAATGCCTATTTACCACAGAAGCACCTTAGCAGCGCATCTTCTGTATTCACCTTTGCAAACTTCATGTACTTTTATTCTCCATGTGTCAGCCAAGTATCCAGGCTGCTACTTTCCAAGTGAATCATTTCACTCCTACTTTGGGTTATTCAGAAAAACAAATGCGTATCGGTTATGGTATGTCATTAAAATGACAGGGGAGATAAAAACTGGTGAGAGCAGTCCCAAAATACGTTTTTGCAGACACTGGGAATGTATATTTATGCTGCCTATTCTGCAACTTGCTTTTGGCTTCTTTTGACTAAGGTGTTCTTTTAGCGCCACTCTCAAACCCATAGTTCTGTCCTTTCCAATACAGAGGATCATGTTAAGACAGGATTAATTGCATCTCACATTAACCATCCTAAAAGCTAGGTGTTACTTTTGAGCTAATCATCCGGACTCTGCATGTCCATAAACACAGATCTAGAGGGCAACTCTCCTCACCCTTCTTAAGCCATTTATCTAGCACAGCCAAACAGACCTCTGTGGCTTCCCACCTCCATCTACAGAACAGCTGCTTAACTTTTCTGTCACTAAAGTTAAAGTACGTAGAGTCTCTACTACTGGTAGTTGATACATCACCTTGAACCTCATTATCATAACTAGCAAATGCTTTGTAAAAGCATAACATAGACACAAACCAAATAGATTTGCCTGTAAGCGTGACATTTCCAAGCATGGACAATAAATGCAGATGCATTTGAAGTTCAGTATATTCTTTCACTACTCTCATGACCTTACTCAACCACAGGAACTTTACTGCTTTGCAATAATTATATACATTTTAAAATAAACAACCACCTGAGTTAAAAACGTGTGCATGTTGAATGGGCTCATTTTCTTCAGAGAAGTACACAATATCTCTAGTCATGCTGATTCTGGAAACAGTTATGAAATACCAGGGTCAGTCGCTGAAGAAAAACCTGATTCTAGCATATCTGAGGAGCTTTTTTAGAGTCAATAAATGCATAAAGTCTTAAACCGAACTCAGATTTCACTGAAAAACATTGATACATACTGGATAATAACCATAAAAGGTATGGTAATGCAAAGGAGTGACACCTGCTCAGCGTCTGCCCTCTGGTGACTCCCGCTCTCTGCAGACACACTAGAAAACGTACAAGTATAATCCTTGTGCACAGCAGAGTGGCACCCAGAGAAAATGTGGCCAGGACTGCCCCTAACGACCTCCCAAGGAGTGGCCTGGGACACTGCTCTGCTCCAGCAGCAGCCCGCTTCTGCATTATCGTCCATTTCCCTCAGGCACTCTCTGCCATGCTGGGTGGGTGTTCCAGGGTTCCTTTTGCTTGATTACTGTGACTTAATAGACCAATATAAAACAAGAAATGCCAAGAGACAAAGCTTCTGTTTATCAATTTATACCAAGACAACATCTACATTTTAAAATTCTAATTGTGTTCATTCATAAATTTTTAAATCTCTAGATAAAAAGAAAGAGAAAATAATGCTGGTACGCACCTGAACACAAAACCACATTCACTATGTACCATCTTTCCTGGATCTTTTACTTCAGCAACTCATCTCAGTCAACAAATGCAAACTGAAGCAAAGCACGTAAAAGTGTATCATCATACATCCAAATTCCTGTGGGTTTGGTTTTGCCTTTTTTACACCACATTTTTAAGCCACAGTCTAACCGAGAGTATACGGCTGAAAGGTTTAGTAAATTAACCTTGGAATCTACTACGCTATAAAATCTTCTGTTAGCAAGTTTTACAATAGGTTATTTATTAGAAACTAAGGAAACATCAGTCAGGAAATGCCTAAACAAAATTAAATGGGCTGCTTTGAAGAACATTTGTGTCAATTAACGTAATCACTCAATTTATTTCATTGTAAGGAGCTCTTTCTCTTAGAGATTTGTATCTACACACAGGGAGAGAGAGCATGAATGTGTGCACGCCGGGCATGCTGCCATGAGTTAATTAGGAATGGTTGCTGACATGCTCTTATTTAAGACTTTCACCACAACTGTGACAACGATACAGCAAGGGAAAATATATTTTTAATCTCCAAATTTGATCTTCTATATGCAGTTACTCATACTTTAAGAAAAAAATATTATATGCTCTGTGAGTTTTCAAAGATCTGTTAAGAATACAAACTGCTCATAAATTATTTAATGCTTTCTAAAGGTACACTATATAAGTTTTACTTTTGAAATTTCAATGTGAATGCCTGAGGCGAGTTCAAGATTGCGTAGCTTCTCTCAAGAAGTGCAAAACAGCATGTGTCGAAGCTGTATCTGATTCAACGTGATTTATGTGACTACAGTACGTGACATTGCCATATATGCCCCACCATAGTGTCACCTGGAAAACACTGCCAGGGTCCTACTTCAAGTTGGCTTTCACACAGTGGGCTAGGAACCAGGTTCAATGGGTTTGTTATGATGGGCTGTAGACGTGTTGACTCACCACACAATCTCCTTTTCTCTTTCTAATTTGAATGGTTGAAACATTGAATTAAACAGCAGATTTTTTTTTTAGTAAGAGGTGTGCTCAAATGTGGAATTTTGTAGGCTGTAAGCAAATAAAGTTGATGGGGACAAATGGCAGCAGCCACAGCTATCTCAATCTATATTCACCATCTCCACTGTCACTCCATAATCTGCAAAGCCAGCAGTGTGGGCTCTGGGATCTGCCAGGTATCTTCACCCAAGAGAAAACACCTCCTTCTCCCATCCTCCCCAAGTCATGGCACAGAACACAGCTGTACTGGGGTCTTCTCCCCCCTTTTCTGTTTTGCCTTCCCCACTGCTCCCAGCAGCAGCTCAGGGTTCAGCACAGCCATTAACAAGCATCCCAAGCTCTGCAGCATGACACAGATGGCAGCACTGGTTCCTAAGCCACCTCACAGAGTTACCAGGGCCGTGTCACCTACTCCAGGCTGAACATACAGTTGAACAGTTGCTCCTCACCCCTCCTTGGGGGAAATCGACCCATGGATAAAATCCAGCATGTGAGCAAAAAGCAATGCCACCCTATACAATCAAAGCCTGGGATATAGAAGCATGGTATTTCCAGTGAAATTTAAGGATATGATAAATAACATTATTCTTATCCTCTTCAAACACTACCCAACTTTTCATGTGAAATTTATTTTCTCACATAAAACTACTTTGAGCCAACTGTCAGTTCTGGGGTTTTCTCTTTAAAAAAAAAAAAAGTCTTATTTAAGCAGGAGAGGCTCCACTGGTTTTGCACACCTACACATGCCACGTGTGTTTGGCTATTACAGAAAAAGGCAGCAACGTTTGCCGAAGGTGTGTCTTGGTCCAATGAGCAAGGCAGATAGCAGCAAGCTGCAGATAACTGCCATAATGCCCAAATTATTCAGGGGCAAGGCTGGAACACATAAGCAGCGCAAGTTCAGGTGATGCTGGCCTACACTTCCCCACCACCTGGTCCCAGCCCAGCAGCCTAACTAAAAGATCCCTAAATTATGCCTGCTGAAACAAACCACATTAGAGAGAGCCCCCATGTACACTCTACAACACTGTGATATGATCAACCCTCTGAAAAGAGAGGCGAGCTAGATTGTGAAACAGTTTTCCAGGTTATTTGATGTTTTATAGAACAATTCTCTCAGTGACAATAAGGTCTTGAGAAGACAGACTGCCAAATGCTGTTTTAAGATTTCAGATAATAAAGGGCTGCACTGCCTAGTATATAAACATGGTGAGAAGCAAGAAAGAAAGAGATAGGAAGCCTTAAACAGAAGAAAATATTTGCTAAGAAGTTTGGAGGGGAGGGGGGAAAGCAAATCTGTGTAAAACAGATTTAAAAAAATTAAGAAAAAAATGTCTAGAAAGCCCACCTATGAGAGTTGACTAAATCTGTATCCTAAAATCTACAAATTTAATAAATCCATAGAGCCTCCTAATTCCAAATTTTTAGAGAAAAGTTATAGAAGTTCCTACCTGGCCCATATTCTGGATGTGCAGATGAGAAGGAAATTGTGCATGTGACAATGGGGAAAACAAATTGATTTTCACTCTAGTTTCCTGATTTGAAACAGTGGTTACATTTTGCTCAAATGGTTACCTGTGTGCAATATGCTTCCAAGGTAGTGAGATACACTTAACCTTACGGCACATAGCCATACCATTTCCTACACCTACATTCAGAAACTTACTTTCATCATAGTAATTTGATGCAGGACAAGAAAAATATTAAAAAACAAAACAAACAAATAAACAAAAACCCCAAAAACAAAACAAACAAAAAAACCGCAAAACATCCCCTCCAAAACAAAACAAAAAACCCAAACCAAAACAACAACAAAAAAATCCCAAACCAAACCACCCAATGATGAAGTATTACTCCCCCACTTGACTGTATGAGGAAGGAATGAGATGTCCCAGAGATACACTGCTTTGACAATCTAAAGCCTGTTTATATATGCAAGGAATCCTGCCAGCTAACACTAAAGTAATAACTCAAAGGTGTTACAATTAATGTAGTTACTAGTTACAATAACCTCTACCAGAAAAGGTCAGAAGACAAATGAAAAAAAATCCAACCCTAAACAAGTGAACATAGTGTTACAGAACTACTATACCAAATACACTTTTAAGTGTTTAATGCAAAGTATTTGCTCGTAAGAAGTAGCATACTGTGTCTTCTGGACTCTGATTAGATGTAAAGCACGGGAATACCCAATGCCAAAGCCAGCCCTGGGCACAAGATGCATCATCAGCTGCGTGTTTAGAGGGAAGGGATGTGAAGGAAGGTCAAGCTGCTGCAGCTAACTTCTTCAAAGAGTTCATATTTCCTATATGGACCACTGCAAAACAAAAAGAAAAAGACACTGCAGTTATTTCACCTCTAGATAAGAGATGAAAGAAAAGCTCCTGGGTGAAGTCTGGCAGTCAAGGCGGGCTGAGGAGGAAACACCTGGCTGCTGCGCCTTTTCCCGGAATAGAGTCAGGTTAAAACTCCTGGCAGGAGCAGCGTGCTCATCAAAATCAGATGCTGTGATTTTTGGAGTAGAAAAGGGACCAAAACCTAATATCAAGGTTTATTATGGGAATTTGCTAGCAAGATACTATCAGATGAGCATCCTGGGTAATTTAGTATTTACAGTCCAGAAAACAAACCATAGAAGAAAGTGAGACTGTAAAAGGATCACACTGAAATCTGGGAACAAACAGGAAAAAGAGTTTTGAAAGTCAGAAAAATCCTAGCACAAGACTGTTACGCTAAACTCAAACACAATATTCCCCCAAAATAAATAATATTACAGGCATAAATGATGGTGACAGAAGAGTTTAAGTATTTGTGTAAACTAGCTATCTGTATAAAGACACTTAAACATATAAACACAGATATTTAAATAGATATATAAAATCATACATCTAAAAAAACTTTTATATAAATAATCTCTATCTCCATCTCCAAAAGACAGAAAATTACCTAGAATTAAAGAATGAACCTCTCAAACTTTTTTTAATAGCTGCAAAATATGCAGACCACATTCAACACTTTTAGGGCTTTTGTGGATACTTAAAATCATTTACCAGTTAAGAAAATACAGGAAAGAATTAAAAATCCATTTCCTTGTGATCACAAGTAAAATGAGCCCCAAGGGCTGATTCAGGTTTCTACAAGGAAAAAGACAATACGAAAACGCTGAGTTGGCACAAAAGTGCGTATTCCTGACTTGTTCCTTCTTGGCAAGAGCCGGTCAAAAGGCAGCTGGTGTGATTTTACAGAAACCATCCCCAAAATAAACGTGCAATGCACCCCTCCTGTGAGAAATACTGAAAGAAAAAAAAAGAAGTTAGAATGTCTAAAATCAGGAACAGCACTTGAAAACAGCCCTTAATCTAAAAGAACACAAGTATAAAATCTGGAAATGTATTTCTTACACACCGTAACAACCTGTAAAAGGCTGACTAAGAGAACATATCAGTTGTCTGCCTAACCTCGCAGTCCTGTAAAACAAGCACATGACAAGAAGCCCCACGGGACAGGATGCAGACGTGTTGTTGCGGGGGAAGAAAGGCAGAGCAGCACTGCCCAAACCGCACAGCTCAGAGCCCATCGCATCGCACTCACAGGGCGTCAGCCCCAATGGGGCCCTCACTAAGTCAGTGTCTGATAGAAGATGCTTGCTGGTTTTAAACCAATTGTTGCTTCCCTTATGAGTGAAAACACAAGAAATTAAAAAATAGATGTTGGGAAGACAAGCAAGGCCATCCAGACAACATTATGAACAGAGGGGGAGGGAGGTGCAAAAAAAAGTCACTGTGGCAGTGGTGTAGCCTTGAAAGAGGTATCCAAAGAACCTGCTGAAACTCCATCCTTGGAGACTTGGAGGTTGGAGTAGACACCCCAGAGGTTCCTTCCAACCTCTATCCTCTGACCCTACAGCAAATTTCACTTCTAACCTTGTACAAATTGTATGATCATTTAGTAACTTCCTCACATTCTTATTCATAAGATTTTTCCAAAATAATACTTTTATAGATTGTCTATATACTATGTTTGTTTATATGTATGATTAAATATATATATTTATGTGTATATGAATAAATATATGTTCATAAATACATACACACACAATTACACGCACAGTTCTAGCCACCAATAAAACTAGAGTTCCTGTGCGATGAAACACATTATCAGTTGCTGATCTCAAGAGCAGACAGTTAAAGGAAGCAGAAACTGTCTAAAGAAAACGATAGAAGTTGTTGAGTTCTTCAGGTCTGTGGTTCTATAGAAACAGAATCAGTTGTCACAAAAAGCATGCTACAGTGGTGAGAAAAAGAAGGAATAAAAACCTTCTGAATATTTGCATTGTTGGGAATTTATTAGGAGAAACATCTTATTTTGAAACTTCCTGGATTCATAGTCAAATATCATCAGTCAGTACATTATTTGAGACAGTAATCTCAGCCAAACTGTTCTTCTCTTCCTGCATAGTATTACCAGACATAGGTATTAGCAAGTAACTCGCCACATTTCTGTTCCAATAGCAGGTCTGGGATGTACAAAAGGTAGCAGTAGAAAATGGTTTTTTGCCATCATTTTCTGATAAAGAAACACTTTGTGCCATAATTTTGCATATCATGTTTAATGTCTTATTGGTTCAGATACTCTCAACCTTATTAGCAAAATTCTAGTTTCATTGGATTCAAATGTTTGTACCCAGAAAGCAGGCTCACTGATGAGTGTGGGAGGACATTAAAGTTAAAAGGAGCAGGGAGGACCCAGGTGGTGGTAATGTTGCCTCTATTCTTCCTTCTTTCATCCTCCTATTTTACTGGCATTTAAAATTTCTAGACGTGCCTCCATACACAAAAGAATATGCTGAAACAGACCAAAAGCCCATAGCCCAGAACACAGTCTCCAAGTACAGTATCTGCCAATATCTCCTGAACACTTGATTTAAATTTTCTAGTAGATGGGCTTTCTTATTCTTTACAGTAAATGGATTTTTGGAACAAGGAGGTGGCAGAATTTGTTTTATCCACTTTTCATCAACCATGTATTGCAGCAGCCCAGGAAGAGGTACCAGTAACACATCTGTCTTTCAGGCTGAAGACCTGTCAATTAGTCACTTCTTTATGAAAGCCATGCTGTAAGTTGAACAGCACTGGGTCCAACACAGATTTCTACGGGACTTTATTGGTGACCCTTCACTATTTAAAACAAAACAAAATAAAAAAATCCCCCAAACTTACCAACCAAATAAAAAAGTCCAGAACAAATGCTTTCTAGCTTCTATTCAGTTATTTATAAATGCAAGAAATTTCCATCTTATTTCACAGTTGTTTAGGAACTCATCAAAAGCATCTGGAAATAACTTTTTATCCATATAATTATGACCTTCAAAGAACTCAAATAGGTTTGTAAGACACGTCATCCTTGACAAAAGCCAAGTTGACTTTCTCAATAGATCATGCCTACCCATCTTTCCCTTACCACAGTTTGTAAATAACATGGCTGAAAGAGATCCAAGGCTTGCCAGCACACAGTTCTCTAGTTCTCCTCTGGGACTCCACTAAAAAAAAGGTGTATTTGCCACCTTCTGGTCTTCAGGTCCAAAAATTGTTTCATACCTGAAATTTAGCCTTTGCACCATTTTAGTGGAGAGTTGAAGCTTAATTTCAGTCTACCATTACAGCCTCACCTATCATCAAAATGTTCATTAAAGGTCATTACCAAAATTAAAATAAAAAACTAAGTAATGTTTTCCCTAAAGTTGTATAGCCTCTAATCTTACAATGAAGTGTAATGAATGTCTATCACTATAGGTTTTTCATTTTTTTAATTTTTTTTTTTTACTTCAATCACTTAAATGGTGTTCCCTCTTAAGAGAGGGAGTTAACAACTTCATTGCAAAACTGCCTTTGGAGAAGTTTTTTTACATTTGCTGTGTGAGTTGGATAGATGCTCTGTAACATTTTTGCCATAATTTAGATTTAAATGTGTACAAAGAAATTAAACACCTGCCAGCAGATACTACAACAGTGCAATACAACCCCAGCTTCAGAAGGCAATTATCTCAGAGGTTATGTCACTGGTGCGTTGTGATTCTTTTGGTTTGGATATATTTTGCCATTTCAACATCCAAATATTCAAATCAAAAAGGGTCTGTCGTTGTAGCAAAATCTATTCATCTATTTACAATTCTTCATTTCTAGAATCGTCATCCACACACATCTATAATGTCTACTGTTCAACAACTGTAATCTCTTATTTCCTCTGACATCTTGTAACAAAGAAATGGCACAAGTCCAAAATAATTAATTGAAATTATTTAATTCTTCCCATGGAAAAGCAACTAAAATGGTCCTTTTGGACCTATGGTCTACAGACTGCTTATAAGGGGTGAATATACGTAACTAAGAAAAACAAGGCTAGTGTCAGGCTTAAACTTACAATAAAAAGGCCTTGCATTTGCATTTGAGCTTTTTGAGAGCCATCATAAGATTCATATTTTAGATTCAGCACTTATAACTAGAGTTGGTGAAATACTGGCCAGGACACGCTGATGTGAAATGAATGCATGGGAGAGACCGAGCCCTGCTTTCTTCACAGCTCTTTGCTACCATATCGCACAAACCTGTTGGAATGAAATAAACCTGCCGAAGCCAAGCTCAGGCGAAGCAGAGGAGAGGACTCTTGAGGAGTCAGTAGCATCCACGGCTCCATCCTGAGCCCTTTGCCAGATGGCACATAGAATCACAGATTATTCTGAGTTGCAAGGGACCCACAGGGATCATTGGAGTTCAACTCCTAAGTGAACGGCCAAATACAGGGGATTGAACATGTGACCTTAGCACCAAGCTTTAACCAACTGAATTAATCTCACCCATAAGCGGGTATCCTGTTTCTCTCACCAGCTGGTCACTCACTCACAGGAAAGCCCACCCTGCAGTGAACATGCAGCTAAACCAAGTATTTGCATTAGGCCAGGACAATCAGACCTGCTGTGCTACACTGGCTTTACAGCTGCACTGAACCATTGCCTGTAAACTAGAATCACCTCATCAAACAGTATCTAATCCTTAGTTTACAACTGCTTACGTCATCTGGCACTGGTTTCATAACTGTAAATGTAACTTGCAAATGAAAATTGTCCCAACAACTAAGCATCCCGGAACAAACAGTCTCACTTCAGAATAACGTTAACGCACCTCTGTAATCACCATTTCTAGCTCACTCCAGGTGATAATAAAACAATCTACTTTATACTGTGTGGCACAAGACATTCGAATACAATGAACAGCTGAAGTCTGGGAAGTGTAATATCAGTAAAGCTGGGAGTGACTGGAAAAGAACGCTGCTGCCTACGGTGACTAACACAGGGGACAGCAGCAGGAGAAACACGGCAGCATGCCGTTGCTTGAAGGCTGAAACCACACTACCGGGCTACTGGGGGAAATCAACAGACTGGCACACGCACCACCAACACCCTACGTGTGCTGCCTCGCGGAGGTGAGCCAGTCAGTCACCGACGGACTTAACTCTGAGAGCGAACGCTGTGATCTGACAGCGTTTGGGAGGGGAAAGAAAGTTTCAAAACCCTCCACATTCCTGAGCAAGATGCAGCCGAGAGAGACGCGGTTACCCCGCGCTGGCCGCTGCCAGCAGACGCTCCGGTTTGGCAGAGCGGCTCTGGCAGCCACACCTGCGGCAGGCACGGCTCCTCTGCCCCGGCCCCAAGCGCCCTGGGGGCCGCAGGGGGCCGGAGCCCGCCGGTACTCACAGCGGGTGCCAGCGCTCGGGCAGGCGGCGGTGCAGCGAGATGCGGTCGCTCAGGTAGATGTTGATCTGGTGCCGACGGATGCTCTCCTCCTGGCGGCGCTTCTCGGCCGGGCTCAGCTCCAGCCGCACCGCCCGGCCCAGCTCCCCCAGCGCCCCCGGGTCCAGGGCAGGCTTGGCGTACACCGGCCGCCGCAGCAGCTCGGTGTCGGGGGACGGCGGCAGCGGCGGGGCGCGGCGGGCGGCGTGGCGGGGCGGCGGGCCGTGCCACCACACGAGGAAGCCGAGGGCGGCCAGGAGCCCCAGGGCAAGCAGGGCGCCCTCGCCCCGGCAACCCCGGCCGCGCTTGCCGCAGCACATCCCGCGGCCGAGGCGGCCGGCCATGCCGAGCGGGCGGTGGGTGCCTCTCACGGACGCGGACACGGGCGCACCCCCGCCCAGGGCGGACTCGGCGAAGTTCTCACGGACCTGCCCAAGCCGCGACACCCGCCCGCCGCCAGCGCTGCCTCCGCCAGGAAACCCGCCCGGCTCCTTCGCCGGCGGCTCCTCCTTCCTCCCCGCCCCGCTGTCGGCCAGCCCGCAGGGGCGCGGCGCAAAAGAGCCGGGCACGGGCGCTGCCGCGGGGCGGGGAACGGTCCCCCGGGACAGGGAGCCCGAGCCGCGGACCGGGCAGGGGCGCTGCGCCCCTCCCGCCACTCAGCCATCTTACTAGGAGCGATGCCTCTCGGTTTCCTCGTGGTCGGAAGGCTGCTCGGCCACCGAGGGTTCCAGCACCCCAGGGAAGGCGCACGGCTCCAGCCCGGTCCGGGCTCACCCTGGGGATCCAACCTATGGAACTGGAAATGGTCCTAACGCAGGCCAGGGCAGGGAGGCATCCCAGTTCTGCTGGTTCATGTACAGCTGGGATGTGGGGAGGAGGGAGGAAGGCATATTCCGTTCACACACTTCCTATCGCCCTTCAAAAAAAAGGTGATCTGGTCACCCTGAAGCTATAGGGACCTTCATAAACACTGGTAGCTGCATGGCAGATAGTCAGGGGTACGCCAACAAGGGAAAATTCAGCTAGCATAGAGCTGCCGGGGCAAGCTGCTTTGGCCATTGGAAGTGACAGCCCTAAGGATTGCTCTGTCCTGACAGAAATAGCCAGGGCTGCAGGAGAACAGCAAGGGACTAGGAAGAGCTTTGGGGCTGAAGGAAACAAATCAATAGGAAACCAGGCTTCAACCATTCTTCTGCCTCTAGAATAGCATGTCCTTTAGTAGAGCAAAACATGAACCAAAAAGCCACAGCCATTAATGACAAGCTCTTTTGCTTAAAAAGGAATGGTCTTGGTTGAAAAATGAAGTCAACCAAAGTGGCCTCATTGAGAGAAATCCAGAAGACAAACAAAAATCCCAGATTTATTATCCAGATAATGGGCAGTCCAATCCATGGCTTGACAGAATTATGGGGCAAAAAAGCAACAGTCATTAGTCAATATCTTCATATGTAATTCATACTCAACAACATATTTGTATGGCTTTTTTTACTTCAGCCCCCAATAGGATACAGCCCCGCCTGTTTAAACTTGTGATCTGGAGGCCATGAGATTACATGAAAATTTCCCATTTTGCATTTGAAATACCTTATTATAAATGTAACATCATCATCATCATCATCATGGCTAGGCTTCGCAAACAAAGATTTGGGAAGGGCTCTACCGACGTTTGTTGCAAGCGCGTTGCTGGCTAAAAAGGCCAATACGAGATAGACATATCCGATTGCAAAAGGCACAGCAGAAAGACTCCTTAGATGGTATATTCTGCAAGGCACGATTCTTTCTGCATTGCCTTTTCTCCTCAAGGGTGATCCTGTGTGCTTTCTCAAAAGCATCAGCAGCGTTATAGATGGTGTGTCTCCAGGCCTCCCGATTGGAGGCCAGAGTAGACCAGTTATGGTGATCAATATGGCCAAGGCTGAGATGTTGTTTCAGGGAGTCCTTGTATCTTTTCTTTGGGGCTCCTCTCTTGCGGCAGCCAGTGGCAAGTTCACCATAAAGCAGGATCTTAGGGAGGCAGTGGTCCTTCATCCTTGAGACGTGCCCTGCCCTGTTCTCAGTAACATGGCCTCAGTGACTGCTGCTTGTTCAAGAACAGATGTATTGGTCACATAATCTGACCAGTGGATGTTTAGGATTGAACAGAGGCAGTGTTGATGGAAGTGTTCTAGGAGACGCAGGTGGTGGCGGTAGATGACCCATGATTCAGATCCGTATAAGAGAGTAGACAGCACTATGGCTCTGTAAACACTGATCTTTGTACTTTTCTTCAGGTGTTTATTTTGCCAAACTCTTTTATGAAGCTTTCTGAAAGCACTATATGCCTTTGCTAACCTGTTGTCTATCTCCCTGTCAATCTTACCATCCGAGGAAATGAGGCTACCTAGGTAATTGAACTGCTGGACTGATTTGAGTTCTGATTGGCCAATGGTGATGTGGGGATGATGGGGGACTTCCTGAGGTGCAGGCTGATGGAGAACTTCTGTCTTCTTTAAACTGACTTTCAGCCCAAAGAGCTCAGCAGCGTCTGCAAAGCAGGATGTTAAACGCTGCAGGGCTGCTTCTGTGTGAGCGACGAGGGCGGTGTCATCAGCATAAAGCAGCTCCCGGACAAGATGGTTTAAGGTCTTGGTGTGGGCCTTCAGTTGCCTTAGGTTGAATAGGATTCCATCAGTACGGTATCGAATGTAGATACCGTCCTGATCATCGAGGTCTGCCGTGGCCCTTTGGAGCATCCTGCTGAAAATAACTGTGAATAGGGTAGGAGCGAGAACGCAGCCTTGTTTCACGCCATTCTTTATTAGAAAGGGCTCAGAAAGTGCATTGCCATATCTGACTTGGCTGTGCTGATCCTCGTAGAGTGAGGTGATCATTTTAAGGAACTTGGGGGGACAACCTAAACGTTTCAAAATCTGCCATAGACCTTTTCTGCTCACAGTATCGAAAGCCTTGGTGAGGTCAACAAAGGTTACATAAAGACCTTTGTTCTGTTCCCTACACTTCTCTTGCAGTTGTCTGAGAATAAATACCATGTCTGTGGTGCTCCTGTTGGCTCTGAAACCACATTGGCTTTCAGGTAGAATTTCTTCTGCTATAGCGGGTATTAGTCTGTTCAAGAGTATTCTTGCCAGGATTTTGCCAGCAATGGAGAGCAGAGTAATACCACGGTAATTTGAGCAATTTGATTTAACTCCTTTCTTCTTATACAAAGTGATGATGACTGCATCACGAAGGTCTGATGGTAGTTCACCTAGTTCCCAACAGCGCACCACAAACTTGTGAAATTTGGTGTGGAGTGCAAGGCCCCCATGTTTCCAGATTTCAGGTGGAATTCCATCAATCCCAGCTGCCTTGCCGATTTTCACCTGCTGTATGGCCTTGAGGGTTTCTCCTAAATTGGGGGCAGTATCGAATTCATACTTTACCGGTTGCTGTGTGATGAACTGAATTGCTGAGTCTTGGACTACACGGTTGGTACTGAAAAGAGTCTGAAAGTGTTCAGACCAACGATTCAGAATGGAGGTTTTATCTGTTAGAAGCGTTTGACCATCTGCGCTGAGTAGAGGACTTTGTACCTGGTATGTAGGCCCGTATGCTGTTTTCAGGGCCTCATAGAATCCTCTGTGATCACCTGTATCTGCGCATAGTTGAGTTTTTACAGCTAGATCGATCCACCACTTGTTCTGGATGTCACGGAGTTTCTGTTGGAGCTTGCTGCATGCAAGACGAAAGGCTGTTTTTCTTGCGTGACAGGATGGCAGTGCAAGGTGTGCTTGGTGGGCGGTTCTCTTCTTCCTCAACAAGTCCTGGATTTCTTGATTGTTTTCATCAAACCAGTCCTTGTTCTTCTTGAGGGAGAACCCTAAGGATTCTTCGGAGGATTGCAGGATGCTGTTTTTAATATGGTGCCAAATTGATTCAGGGGAGGAATCTGCGGAATCCGTGGAATGGTTTTCGAGCCTAGTTTGAAGATTAGCCTGCAATCTGTCTCTTACTGTGGCTGATTGGAGATTGTTAACTTGGAGTCTTCTCCTTGGGATACTGCCCCTTTTAGGTTTGAATGTGAGATTGAAGTTGAGTTTACAGTGCACAAGCCGATGGTCTGTTTGGCATTCTGCACTGGGCATCACGTGGGTATGGAGGACATCGCGAACTGAAGATACATGGTAACACAGTGGAGGAAGGATATGGTCAGGGTGAAAAGTGGGGTTCCTTTAGAGTAATGGGGGTCCCAGCCAGGCTGGGGCCTTGAAAGGCACCCCAGCCTTGGATGTGTATGGGGGCCAGAACGGTTGGTCGGTTTGTTTGTCTATTTGTTTTTGGCTCACCTGTGGCTACTGCCCAGGTTCGGCATGTTCTGGAAATGTAACATAACTGGATAAAGTCATTAAGAATCAATCAGTTACATTCACAAATAGGTTTGGACAAGATGTAAAGAATATGAAAGCAAAGACACATTTTCTTAAACCTTTTCAAAAGTTTGTGGGGTTTAATTGTGTTGAGAAAACAGAAATTTCTGAGCTGAAATACTTAAAAATATAAAAATAAGCCCCAGGAGAAAAAAAAATCTACAATTAAGGCAAATGAGTTTACTGCAATCCATAAAGCTTGTAGCAAAATTTTCATGGAAAAGTTCCTTTTAAGGCATTCTGTTGTTTCTTTTAGGTTTAATAACAATGGAAGTTAAAACAATTTGTTCTGATTTTTTTTAATATTAGTGTTTAGCGAGCCATAATTTCAGTTGCTTCAGAAGTTTTAGTCAGAGATAAGTAGAGTAACCAAACAAGTCATATAAAAACCATAATTACTTATCTAGAAAGATTCATTGTGCTCTCCATTGTCTAAATCAAAACAGAACAGTGAAATAATTAATATATTTTAAAAGTTTATTTTTAAAAAGTGAATTTTTATTTTTTCACCCCCAAAACAATCAAGATATTAACCAAACCTTTCAAAAAGCACTAAGAGAAGAAAATTAAGCACAACAATATGTAGTTGTCCATAAGAATTTACATTATAGTGAATGTAATAGCTCAAATTAAGGATGTATCTTGCTTTCTGAAATATCTATTTGAATTGCAGCCAGTAATTAAGTCACCTAAAATACAGGGGCTGATTGAGGGAGATGGTCTACATACAAGGAACACTTAAAGCAATAAGTTAAGATGAACTATTTTACATGTGTATAATTATTAAAAGTTATTTTGTAGCAATGATATACACAGAAAAAAATAGAGCTATTAAATTTTGCAAAAGCTTTAAAATTTACTTCATCCAATGTTTTGGGGTTTTTTTTTAGATCTGTATTTTTGCTTTGTCAAAACGAAGCAAAATTCTGAAGTGGAAATGGGGTGGGGAAAAGTGTCAGCTACTAAGGACTGCATTTTTATTAAGTTCCAACAGCTTCCTAAATTCATACTTTCAGGGTAAAAAGAAAATATCAAATAACGTATTTCAGAATAATGATCCTCGTTTTAGAAAAAGCCAACAATTATATATTCTAAAAAAAAAGAAAAAATTATCAGAGGAACATGATAGGAACATGATGTACAAATACATTGCAGATAGATAAGAAATTTGTTTAAGGCAAAGAAGAGTCAGCCAAGTTATAAAACATACCCATGGAGAGAGCTTTGAACCTATGGATCATTATTCACCATCGCTTTAATTGTGCATAAAATAGCACTGCCCTCCATAGAAAAAGTCCCCCAAACTCCCACCTTGGTGCTCTTTCTCTCCTTTGTCAGCACAAGTATTTTTTAAATATTATTATTCAGCCCGCTGTCCTACCAGTGCCAAGGGATTTTTTTATTAATGTGTTTGTGTTGAAAGTCTCTCTATTTGAGACAGCTGTGTAGCACAAGCAAAACATGAAATGGGCTGGACCCCACTTCCCCAGTTCCAGGTCTGCACCAAAGGGTGGGTGTTGAGGTCCTCAGTGCTTCAGCTTTACAGGGTAGGCTTTGGGTCAAGAGTGAAGCTGGGTGCATAGTGCGGAGGCAGAGAGCATCGGGAATTTAGATGAGAGGAAGAACAAGTGGGTACAGAGGCCTAAAAATAAAACAGATTAAAACCACAGACTTGATGTGTGAGATAGAAACTGTCAGCTATTTCAGGGATCTTCTGTCAGACTGATGAATGATGTGCAATTCTCCTACTGACACGCCAATAAAAACAGGTGGCATTCACTGGATTACTTGGGCAAGACCTCACCTGTACCAGCTTGCAGATCTCTGTAGTACATGTATATGCATATGTTTGTCTACACAGACATACACATACACACACATAAAATACCTTGCTCAAAAGGTCACATACAAGTCAGGATACCTTAAAGGAAGAAACAATATGTCAAAGGCTTCAATCAGTATATTTGTTTGCTGTAGGTGTGTATTGTTGGTATATAAATGTTCTCTTTAACTAAATAGCCAGCATGAACTCCAGGCAGTGGAAAACATATTGTACTGAAAGGAAGCCAGGGCCAGAAGCTTAGCTTTCAGAAACTGGAACAAAGCTGCAGTTCTGTGCATGGCATATGGCATGACATTACATGTTACTGAAGGTCTGTTATATTGGAAACCTGACTGAGTTTTCATACATACTTGTGCAGACACAGTGAATTAAAATACTGAATTGCAAATAATTTTTGAAAGTTTGGTCAAAATTATGGCATATTCTGAAACACATAAATGAAGTAAATTCCTCACAAAGTTATAGCAGCTGGTTATAATAGACAACGTGGAAACTGCTATACACACCATCAAAATTCTGACCAAGAAGTCAAACAGATATCATGTCATGAAATTCATCTTTGTCATCCTACACTGTAGCCACTTACTACCATGTGTTTTTTAGTAATTTTTTCAAGGTTATTTCTGTTTCTATGCCTAAAAGGACCAAAGCTAACATATATGAGTCCAGTGATACTGGGCAAGTACTTGCTTTTCTGTGATGGTATTTCTAATATATGTCTGCCTTTTCATTAAGGCAGAGATAAGTGTTGTCACACAAAACAAATGCTAAAAATTTCAGTTTTCTTTGTCTTAGAAGTGTGTCTTCCTTGTGATTCACATCAGTAAGGTTTTACAGTAGAAAACAAGCCTTTTACTCCTTAAATTGCCATGAAAAAAGGCCATCGTATTTGGGGATTTGAGATGTCAATATCTGCAGACTTTCATAATGCAGAGTATGAGTGAGTCAGCTGCCTCTAGTTTTATGGATTTCTTCAGAAACAGATTGCTTGACTACTTGCATTTTTACATTTCTGTTTGATGCTTTTGATTATGATGGTAACTTTACAATCTTCCATATTATGTGATCCTGTAGAAATTTGCTCATGTATTAAGGTATATGTCCATATGTATTACAACCTATTATTACCGTAAGGGCAACAGAATTTTTTGTCATGTTACCTGGCCAATTTGTAGCTCTACATCCCTGCTTTTTGCCATATTATACTTACTTTACTAGTTCCACCCGTGTGTTATGTGCCCTAATGGTTTCCTCGTCTTTGTTTTGCAAATGGTGAGTTCTATGTCTTGCAGAAGAATGGCTCTAAGTTTATCTCCTTTATGTAACTTTCTTTGATGAGTAGCATCCATAAAGCTTACATCTTCCTGCTGGTGTTTTCACAGACTCACAGAATCAATTAGGTTGGAAAAGACCTTAGAGATCATTGAGTACAACCTATGACCAAACATGACCATGTCAACTAGACCATGGCACTAAGTGTCACGTCCATTATTTTCTTAAACTCCTCCAGGGACAGTGACTCCACCACCTCCCTGGGCAGCGCATTCCAATGTCTGATCACTCTTTCTGTGAAGAACTTCTTCCTAAAGACTAACCTAAACCTCCCCTGGTGCATCTTAAGGCTGTGTCCTCTTGTCCTATTGCTAGTTTCCTGAGAGAAGAGACTCTCACCTGGCTACAACCTCCTTTCAGGTAGTTGTAGAGTGATAAGGTCTCCCCTGAGGCTTCTCTTCTCCAAGCTAAACAACCCCAGCTCCCTCAGCTGCTCCTCATAGGGCTTGTGCTCCAGACCCTTCACCAGTCTTGTTGCCCTTCTTTGAACACGCTCCAGTACCTCAATATCCTTCCTAAATTGACGGGCCCAGAACTGGACACGGCACTCGAGGTGCGGCCTTACCAGTGCTGAGTACTGAAGAATCACTTCCCTGGTCCTGTTGCTGATAGGCCAGGATGCCACTGGCCTTCTTGGCCACCTGGGCACACTGCTGGCTCATGTTCAGCTGGCTGTCAACCAGAACCCCCAGGTCTCTTTCTGCCTGGCCGTTGTCCAGCCACTCTGTCCCCAGCCTGTAGTGCTCCACAGGATTGTTGTGGGCAAAGTGTAGGACCCAGTAGTTGGCCTTGTTGAACCTCATCCCACTGGATTTGGCCCATCTATCCAGCCTGTCCAGATCCCTCTGCAGAGCCCTCCTGCCTTCCAGCAAACCGACACTCCCCTCTAACTTGGTGTCACTGCAAATTTGCTAATGTAGACTCGATCCCCTCATCCAGATCATCAATAAAGATATTAAACAGGACTGGGCCCAACACTGATCCCTGGAGGACACCACTAGTGACTGGCTGCCAACTGGATGCAGCACTGTTCACCACCACTCTCTAGGCCCAGCCACCAGCCAGTTCTTAACCCAGCAGAGAGTGCCCCTGTCCAGTCTGTGGGTTGCCAGCTTTTCCAGGAGTATGCTATGGGAGATGGTGTCAAAGGCTTTGCTGAAGTCTAGATAGACTACATCGACAGCCTTCCCCTCATCCACCAGACAGGTCACCTGGTCATAGAAGGAGATCATGGTCAGGCAGAATCTGCCCTTCTTAAATCCATGCTGGCTGGGTCTGATCCCCTGGCCGTCCTGCATGTGCCACATGATTGTGCTCAAGATGATATCATTAGCAGTGGAGACTTATGTTAGAAAAGTTTCACAAATGTTGAGCTCACATTTTTGTTCTTGCTTTATCTGTTCGGCACTTTTTGGCAGGCTTGTCCTGTTCCTTGCACTTTTCTCATCTCCTTTTTTCTAAAGTAATTTCTTCATTAGGGTTTCTTCTGTCATTTTAAATTATTTTTACCTCAGAGCAATCCAACATTGACCTATACAGATTAGCACAGAATTGATGTGAAGGAATTTCTTGTCTGGAAGGAATTTCGCTGACTGGACAAACAAGATGCAGTTTGGATGAATCTTCTGAACAACCAACACACAATCTGCACTTGAGAATCTTGGTTTTGTTTTGTCCTGTATTATCTGCATTATCTGTATTGTACTGTAAACTCTGCACTGGTGTGTCCTTACCTTGAATATTGTGTGCAGTTTTGATCACCGCAATATAAAAACAATATTGAGCTCTTAGAGAAAATATGAAGGAGGGCAACGAAGATGGTAAAGGGCCTTGAGGGTAAGCCATATGAGGAGTGGCTGAGGTCATTTGGTCTGTTCAGCCTGGAAAAGAGGAGACTGAGGGGAGACCTCATTGCTGTCTACAACTTCCTCGTGAGGGGAAGAGGAGGGGCAGGCACTGATCTCTTCTCTGTGGTGACCAGTGATGGGACAAGAGGGAATGGCCTGAAGTTGAGTCAGGGGAGGTGACTTGGATATTAGAAAAAGGTTCTTCACCCAGAGGGTGGTTGGGCACTGGAACAGGCTCCCCAGGGAAGTAGTCATAGCACCAAGCCTGACACAGTTCAAGAAGTATTTGGACAACACTCTCAGGCTCTTGGGGATGGTCCTGTACTGGGCTAGGAGTTGGACTCAATGATCCTTGTGGGTCCCTTCCAACTCTGCATATTCTTGATTCTGTGATCTTCCAACCTAAGCTTTCTCCATCATCTTACCCTAATGAACAGTTTGAAAGGCTTAGGTTGTTCTTTCATTGGCGAAGAAAACAAATACTGTATTTTCCAGAGAGCTTGGTACTGCATCATCCATGAGAATATTCTATAGCACTTCATTAATTTCAGAAGAAATCTGATTATTTTTTCCTTGCCTTGATTCTCATTCAGTGACAGAAATCACTGACTGATCATACTAGTATAAATGCCTAGGATGCCAAATGAAGATAGTAATGACCATCAGATAACAGCAGCAAAATTCATCACAAATAATTTCTTCTCTCATTTTGTAACCCCCAACAAAGATTTTCTATTGATTACTTATAAGTTTATTAAAATAAGAGTTTTATCTTTGCTGTTAGGTTCCTAATTACATTAATGATATCTTTGTCTGGAGTTTCAAACCATTAGTAGAAATTGATATTGTAATCATCAGCTACATAACATAAATTTGTACAATCACTATGTACATTAGCTTATCTCAAAGAAAAACTGGAGTGATTGTGTCACTAATTTGACTATATCTGAGCATGCACTTTGACATGGTAAGTATGACCCAGTTTTCTTCCATCATGAATAATGTGTTACATTAATTACTCTTGTCATTCCCTTCTTCCAAGCTCTGAAATATTAAACAGAGTAAATTGCACCATCCACCTTTATTGATAATGGCAAGCTTAAATGGTAATTTAAGAATGGCAGTACTGGCTGGATCAAAAGTCTACCTAGCCATGCATCTTCCCTCTGAAGATGGCCAATGTAAGCTTCTTTATGGTTAAGGAAATTATTTAACCTAAGTATATATGTTACATATTTAAATATTCTATGAGTTAACACATCTATAATGAAGGAAGCATCACTGAATATGTGCCCTCACTAGGAATTTGTTCTATTACTTCTGTAACGATAAATAAGCAATTTTTTTTTTCTTTGCTGTGAATGGTACTTTCCCAGAGGAAAAGTGGCCATAACCACAGCTAGGACTGCTGTAGACTTTCTCCAAGTGTAACTTGTTTGGCCCTTTGCCATGATGGTCTGGCAATCTGGATTCACAAGTGGCTCCAAGTCAAAAAGCTGTGTAACTTGGAAGATAAGGATGCCACTGCCTAAAACCAGGGGATTGCTTCATTTTAATGGCATTTGGTGGTTTTACTACACTCCCTATAAGCTTTCCTAGTCCTCTCATCCCCAAACTTTCCACCACTGTAATAAGTGCCCTGTTCTGCCTTTGAAGTAACTGATTTTCATAGAAGATTATGTGCCTGAACTTGCAGGTACACAACATGATATTCTTCAGTGACTAAATTCAAGAGTTTGCTTTATTTTTTTCCTCGCTTTAGATCTTGTAAACCAGAACAACCTGGAAAAAATTTCAGTTTACCTGGGAGGCTGAAGCTAAAGAGAGGTACCTGAAAAATCCAAATTTTATGCTCAAAGTCTTTGAACTGAAAGACTAACCAGTGCTGTCAGGCGGTGGGAAAAGTATGGGGGTTCTTTAGGGAAGACTCATCTTGGAATCCTGTTAGTGAAGGGAGAGACTTTTAGTTTTGGAGCTAAAAGAAAGACAAACTAGGAAGGTCCAAGTAAAGGCTGAAGTATCACATAAGCAGAGTGGGGCTGATAGAGGGACAGTGCCAAGCTGTAGAAGTCACGTTGTGAAGCAAAGAAAAGGGATTACTGTGTCAGGCGACAGCGAATAAGCTCCGTAGCGAAGGCTTGCTGCCATGACCCCGGGCGGATACACTTATTTGTGTGAGAGTCAGTCACGGTGTGGAAAACGTCCGCAGCCCAGATGACAGAATCCCCCTGGGCCAGGAGCCGTGGGGACCCCGGCGCTGGCTGGGCGAGGCGGGGCGGCACTGCCGGCTGGGCAGGGGAGACGCCGAGGCCCCGGCCAGGTAGGGAAGCCCCTCGCCGGCTCCGCGGAGCGCGGCCCAGCCCGGCGCCCCCTTCCCGCCCTGCGAAGCGCGGCCGGGGCGCAGCGGCCGCCCTGGGCCGGCCTCCTCCCGCCGGCGGAGTCCCCTCCTCCCGGTGCCTTCCCGGCGGCCGCCGAGCCGCTGGCGGGGAGGCGGTGGCGGGCGGCTGAGTTGCGCGGGGCCCGGCGGCGCTGCCCATGGGGGAGAGCGGCGTGCCCCCCCAGGTCCAGCTCTTCCTCCGCGCCTGCGAGCAGGGCGACTGCGAGACCGCCCGGCGCCTCTTGGGGCTGCCCGCCGGCGGCGGAGGCACCGCCGACCTGGCGGCCTCCTCCTCCTGCGGCCCCGAGGAGGCGGCGGCGGAGCCCCGCGGAGAAGCGGCGGCCCCGCCGACCCCTGCCGTGCCCGTGGACTGCACGGACGAGGCCGGGAACACGGGGCTGCAGTTCGCCGCGGCGGGCGGGCACGAGCAGCTAGTGCGGTTCCTGCTGCGGAAGGGCGCCTCGGTACAGAGCAGGAACCACTACGGATGGAGCCCCCTCATGCAAGCGGCCAGGTACGGGAGGGGGGGAGCGGGACCAGAGCGGCTCTCCGGCCGCTATCCCGCCTCGCCGCGGGGCACCGGCCTAGTCGGCGGCAGCGCCGGGGCGGGGAAGGGAGGGAGGGCCGCCGAGACTGAGCCTTCCCCGCCCCAGGGCTGCCGCGGGCTCTCGACTCCCCTGCCCTTCTAATCCCGGTCCCCGGGCCAGGAGAGGGCGCCCGGGAGCGCTGGGGAGCTCCAGGCGGGTCAGGCGTGTGGGAGAGCGGGCGGGCGCCATGTTGGAGGCTGCGGTCGGTCGTCGCCGGTGTATCCCGGCGTTATGTCCGGGGATCGAGCCGTCACCTGTTCCCGTCCCTGGGGGTGGGTAAGGAGGGGTTGTCTGGTGTAGATTTGGGTAAGTGTTGCTCTGGGGCATTAGGTTTTTATCTTTTGTGGTGATTGAAGCAGTGAACGCTATTTCTTGAATAAAGCCAGCGCAGAATTGCAGTCAAAGGTAACCCGAACGTAAAAACACTGCTCCCCTCTTTCCTTCTGTGACAATAGGATACGAACGTACCCTTACTTAATTTTTATTTTTTTTGGGGTGGTATGTATGTGTCTTACCTAGTTGTTGAAAAGTCATCGTCTGACATAAAACATACTGAAGCAAACAGACGCAATTAATTTCCCTTGGCTTTCCCATGTGTGCTTGCTGGAGGATATGGAAAATCATTGCTGAGAGTTTTTAATGACAAAACTGTGTTGTTTTCTGCATCGGTGATGCTGTGCTTTCTGTAACCCACTGCTAGACTGTGGGAGGCCCTCGAGTTGCTCATGCTGGTATTGGTGCTTATCTTTACACGTACAAGTATGCCTTGGGCTCACAGGCATGTTTTGCGGGGTTGGAGGGCAGTGCTTTGCTATAATAACTGAATGCTTAATTGAGAGGAGAAATGTTTTTTTTGTGTTTTGGTCTTTTTTTTTTCAGTTTCATAGCGTTTGAATACTTGAAAGAAAAGACTCTGTTTCAAAGTCAACATTTCTCTTTTCAATTAACGGCCATAGAAAGTTCCCAAAGAATGAGTCACACAGCTGGTTCCCCAGCAAGAACAAGGAAGACAAGGTTCAACAATTTTGTTATTTTATGAAGGTTAAAAAAAAAAGGAAAAATAGTTGCAGAAACAGTCTTCGATTTTTTCCCCTTAATGAAAACCATACGCTCATTCTCTAAAAACAATAAAGTCAAATCACTATAACCCTCTCACTGATTTCAAGAAGTTACTTGCTGACACTTGAAAAGTATTATATGTATTATTGAAACCTGTGCAGAAAGCATAAAGTAGAAGAGCATGTTTCTTTTTTCTTTTTAATGGATAACCAAAAAGGAAACATAGTGTTTATACCAAGGTAAGTTTGAGACTATGTAGTGTTTAATTTTCTGGCTGTCGTTAGTCCTATTGAAATTGCACAGGAGATAGCATATGTGCATAAAATTAATCTGTGTACAGGGGTTGCAGGCTCTACTGAGGTGATGCAGTGAAGGCTACCAGGATAGACCTTGTGACTATGCAGGCCCTGGAGGCTTCCTCCTGCAACTGTGTACTTTCTGAAAGGAAACTAAGGACATTTGGTCTCACGTTTGCTTTTAGTGGTTAGTAGCATTATTCAGGAATTCCTCAACTAACATTTGCTCTGCTGCAGTGTACAAAGACTGCTTTTAGTATTGAAGTTGGATTGTGTTACAAGCACTGTACAAACATACAGTTATGCATAATGTCTGCAACAAGAGCACAAGGCGCACATCTTGTCAAAGTATTATGTTTATTAAAATGTGGGGTTCCTCACCTGAGGAACAGTAAAGGTTTTCCTTTTCCTCATGGTTACCTAGCTGTTTGGGTGTATGGCTTGCACGATTGTCTTTTGCTTACTGACAAACTACCAGAGCCTCTGATAATCAAGTCGTATCAAAGCTTGGTTACTGATAAAACTGGTGTCTGAGTTCAGTACTCTGACCAAGTTCTTGTAGATATTCTACACAAGGAGGCTTTAATGATTTCATTCCAGCTTTCTTTATTGGAACGTACTGGATGTTACATAGGGTTTTGATTTAGCCCAGTGATACAGCAGTCTCCTGAAATTGTAGCACAAGCCTGACACAGCAATTGCACAATAGACAGTCAAACCAGAAGACAAACAGCACAGCCATTACCAGTCCCTGTAGGCTCACCATCACAATGCTGGGTGTTGGGAGGAATGGGTTAAAAATCAGAAGACTGTCCAACAGGATTATAAATCTCCCAAGAGACCTTCCAGCTGGGACTAACTCTTGATAAGCCTGTGTGAACAGCAGGCCAGTGATGCTCTAGCACAGACTGATGATGATGCCTGTGTCTCTGATTGCTTACCTCTGCCTGTGTGTTGCTTTGTGGATTCCCTGGTTCACAATTTAACAGAAATGAATTTACTTTTTGCATTTTAGCTGCAAATTTGTGGTGGTTACAGCTGCCTGTCTGTGTCAACTCACACACTGGGTATCCCCAATTACCAGGGAGGAGTATGTGACTGGAAGCCAAGCCCAGCTCAAGTGCCTTGCTCTCTTCAAAATTCATTTTGTTGGTTGCTCAGTTTTGGTGCTCTATGTTGGGCTGAACTGTATAAACACTTCCCCCATGCTGGTCTGGTTGACTTAGAAGCAGAATATTTTCCATTGATTGTTGTAGGGAAGGCCATTCACACAGACAGTTGTCCCACTCTTCTAATAGAGCCATTTCTCTCTCTGATCCCCTTGGTGTTGAGTGAAGTTCAGGTTACACTACAACAGCTGTGGCCACTGGCTGTTCATCTGAGCTTTATAGGCACATTCGTGTCTTCTTTCATTGTGGGCGTTAATTGATGGTTCACAACTGGAAAACAGGGGATAATGCAAATATAAAAGACTAGCTATCCAGTTCATAAAATGACCATTTTTCTTTTTTTTTTATTTAGCACTCTTTGCAGTTTTTACTCTACTAGTTCAGTAGTAATGAGGATACTTAATTAAGATCTCTGGAAACAAATTGGCTTTGATTCTTGAATGTGATACAGCCCTAGAAATAAAATGAAAGTGACCTTCTGGTTCATGTTAGTTATGAGTTGGTACCATGCAGCTGAAAATGAGGCTGGCAGGTTGCTGCTTTAACCAGACCGTCCTCTTAAATAGGGGTCTGCTTTATGGGCGTGGTCACTGGTATATGTGGAATGGTTTAGTTTACAGTCCTCAGCTGACAATTGCTCTCCTCCAATGAGGTGATCACTGTCATGTTCAGTGTTGTGTGTATGATCCCTCATAGTGTATTAGTCAACAGGCCAATTCGATGAGAGTTTTCTGAGTTCAGAATATGTTGGTTTTGGCCATCCAAGGTGTTAGTTCTCCTCCCTTTCTCTTTCTCTCAAGGTTTGGACATCTAAGTGTGGCCCACATCTTGCTGGAAAATGGTGCTGATCTCAATGCACAGAATAAGTTAGGAGCCAGTGTCCTCACAATGGCCTCCAGAGGTGGCCACGTCAGCATGGTGAAGTTGTTGCTGGAATCCGGAGCTTTTGTAGACAATTACGATCATTTCGGCACAAATGTACTTAACAGCAGCAGAGACGACCTTCCCGATATCACTCCATTAATGGCAGCTGCTCAGCATGGACATGAGGCAGTGGTACATCTGTTACTGGACTGGGGAGCTGATTGTAATTACACTGTGAAGACGATGGGCTGGAGTCCTTTAATGCTGGCAGCTGTTAGTGGAAAGGTGAGCTTGGCACAGCAGCTCATGGAGAAAGGTGCCAATCCTGATCACCTGAATGTACTACATAAAACACCTTTTGAAATCTCTGTTGGCTTCAAACACAAAGACATGAAGGACTACTTGGAATCTCTCACAACGATCAGACCTCAGGCAGGTATGGAGTGTTATTTTTGTTTCACTTTCTTGCAGTTTTGATTGTGTATTTAGAAATGGAAAGTCTCATTGTGTATGTGCATGATGTTCTTTATAGTTTGTAACTAGACTATTTTGACTATATCGGAGTAGGTACACCTACTTCAGGTGAGGTACGAGTGTCCAACATCAACAGATTTTTTTCCACATTAGCAGGGTGAGGATACTGTCTTGCAATAAGAATCATGTGAAACATAATAAGAATTATGTGAAACATACTTTTTACTTTTCAAGCACATGATCCAGGTGCTCATTTAGGAGGAAAATTATAAAGGCCTATTTGAAATGACACAAAGAAGTGGCATAAAAACCAGAATAGGATATCAAAGAAAGGATGTTGCAGACTCAATGAAAACCTAAAAGATAGAAAATCTAGCAAACGTGACTTGTCAGGAAAGACTGAAGAGTTCAGTCTGTCTAGTTTCATGATGAAGTGATTAAGAAGTGAGGTTAATAAAGTGTCCGTGTTAAAGACAGAAGGTCAAATAGTGGAGGGCCTTTTTATGTGGTTGCGAAATTAAAAAGCTGTGAGTTTAAAGTTAGAGGAATTTAAACAGGAAATAATATACTGTGGTGAAGCTTTGAGCTGAAGTGACTTGATAGAGGTGTGCAATCTCTAACAGTTGCAGTCAAGGTTAAATGCCTCTCTAAAACTTGTTCTTGGGTTGTCTTCATTGGGTGTTGCATACAAGGCCTGTGACACACAGAAAACCAGATGAGGTTAACTTAATGTTTTCTTCTACCACTCTGAATATGAAACCTACTCCAAGTCCTTTGAAAGTGGATTGTGTATTTTAAGAAAACTGAGTATTAATGTGGATGAATAGCATGTCCCTTACTTCTCTGATCCTTGGAGGAGTGGGGAATACTTAATTAATCAGTTTGATTTGAACATTGTGTAGGACATTTGAACGTCAATAAGTCATTTCAGAGACTGAGACCTTATTCTGTATGTGGCTGTTTTCGAGACACTTTTCAAGATATTTATGCTTTGTGATGCAGACCAGCGCTGAGAGGTGCTCAGCAAGAGGATTTGGAAGAGCTGTATTTGGATTTTCCAGCTTTGGAGTGCTTGCTATAAAATCTAAGGATGTGTCTAGCTCTAGAAAGATCCTTTTGTAGATGCTACCACCCATCCAGCCACGGTGGCAGAAACTCTGCAGGGTAGGATAGTCCACTTTAAACTCTATGCCACCTGTGATACCTAAATAGGCTTACTTAAATCTTACCTATTTGTGTCTATATTGCACTGCCACGTAGACACGTCCACAATCCCCAGAACTGTTAATTTTTATTTACATTTGGTACCATTCCTGCAGGTCAAGCTTCTTGTGTATTTGAAGAAGTAAGGACAAAAATCAGACATTTGTTTCTGCTTCAGGGAAGGTGTTAGTCAGATGTTGACTCCTGAGTTAAGCTGGAGCTCTAAGGCTTTCATACAGCCACACTGCCAGGCAGAACTGGTTGACTGTAGATGTTTGCTCATGACCAGTCCCTTGAGGAATAGACATGAATATATATGAATATACACATGGATGTACAGGATGTATGTGCAGACAGAGTTGGGTTGATGAATCTTGAAAAACCTTCTGTGGTCACACCACTTAAAAGTGTACCGAAGAAGGCTGTTAAAGCGAGGAGAATAGAATGTCAGAGGAATGATCCTTCACTCAAAATATTACAATTTGTAATAATTGCAGTTCTTATTAATGGGAATGGCAATCTGGAAGCAGAAAGATATCTATTGATGCACAGATAACAAGATGTGTAGGTAAACTGTCACTGTTATTTTTCACAAATTAACCCAGCAATACTCAAGAGGAAATGAAACTGGGACAGCTTCTAAAACACCTTGTAAAATAATCCTGTACTATTTGAGTGTTCACTATTGTACAGAGGATTACACCTGACCACAGAACTATACTGTGGTTCGTTAACGGATATTTTAGTCTTCCAGGCAGGAAACACTAGAGTTACCAAATACAATTTCCTGATAGAGAATGGAATTTGAAAAACCTGTGCTGGTGCTGTATTATGGTTTGTAGCTTTAGCTCTGCAAAGGGAACCATACAGGTGAGTTACTCTTCCCAAAGGGGATAAAGTTGTTGTCAGTGGTTTCTTTGTTATTATTAAATGTATGTCTAAACATATGTTTTGTAGTACTTTTATGTAATTTTTAGTAGTTTTTGCTATAAAAAAATTACTAGAAATTATTGCTTTTTTATTGATTGCTAATAGAAATATTTATATTCCTTCCAGATACAGAAAAGAAGCAACCTGATGTCTTTCATGCTTTGAAACTGGGTAAGTACTGAACAATTCTTCCACCATGTCTAATTGTAACTTTTGAGCATGTTTGTTTCCTAATACGGGAAACAGACTTCTGTTTCTTCTCGTCAGGTGTAGGCTACCAAAACATCTTCCTGGGAAAGCCTCAGGTCTGTTAGATTTTTAGAGAGTTCAGGTTCCCCTCTTGTACCCCTGTGATTACTGAGATTTACAAATATTGGTACTGGGTCAGAAGGAGTACTAGAGGAAGGGCCACATGAATACTGGTCAGCATACTCTATCTGGTTTTTTTTTTTTTGCCAACACTGTTAAAAAAAGCAGCTCACTAGGTTAAGGGTTGTCCAGGCCAGGGTTCAAAGTAAATTCTGGAGTCTCTGTAGGTTCCAGGGTTTCTGTTTAACAAAGTCTGTGATGTGGGTCTGTATTAAAAAAGCCACCTGCTGCCTTTTACCAAATTGGGACACAAAAAATTAGTTCTGTGCTTTTGTATCATTCCCATTCCAGCAAATCAGCTGAGTGTTGTTGTTGGATATTAGTTCTAGTGAGTGCACTCAAGTGCCTGCAGGGTTTGTCTGGAATTCTGACTGACTTTCCAAGGAAAATGTACGCGCCTGTGATTGAGTTGAAGGCAGCCCATGCCGTGAAGCAGTTTACCATCTGTATAAAGGTGTAGTGGGTTGACCCTGGCCAAATGCCAGGTACCCACTAAAGCCACTCTCTCACTTCCCTCTGCAGCTGAACAGAGGAGAGAAAAAAAACCTGCTAAGGATTCATGAGTAGAGATAAGAGCTGGGAGAGGTCTCTTACTGATTACCTTCATGAACAAAACAGATTCAAAGTAGGGATATTACTTAAATTTGTTACTAACAGGATCAGAGCAAAAGAGTGAGAAGTGAAATAATCTTAAAAACACCTTCCCCCCACCCCTCCTTGCCGCGGTTCACTCAGGAAGTGAGGGACTACACACTCCAAGGGTTCAGATGTGAAATGGTCAAGGAACCTTATTAAATTGAACTGATTTCTGGAACTGAAGGTGGACTTCAAAATGGCTCCTGCCTTACATATTGTAAGGCAGAACATGCTGGAAGGTGGGCGGAATTAGGGAGGGGTGAGGGCGGTGCATGCAAATTAACAAGAAAACACAACTAAATATGGAAACCACTGCAATGCAGTAGAAATTAACCAGTGGGGGGACAGGGTATAGGGCCATGAGGGAGAGTGGAACTTTCCAGCATTAGGGGTACAGTATATGGGGAATTGTACAACAAACACAACATAAAACAAAACACAACATTGAAACACAACATAAAATCCAAAATGCATATTCTTCAATAGTTCACAAAAGTCTGTATCTGCTTATATAAAGTCAGAAAGAATGCTGAATTCGGTGCTCTACTTTCAATCTTAATTTCCTCACCTCCAACACCTCCTTCTTTTCATGTTCTCTCTCCTCCCTCCCAGCGGTGCAGGGAAGCAGGGAAAGGGAGTTATGGTCAGTTGTTGTTTCTGATGCTGCTCAGGGACAGGAGTCCTTCCCTGCTCCCATGGGGTCCCTCCCACGGGAGACAGTCCTTGGTGGACCTTTCTGGCATGAGTCCATCCCACAGGCAACAGTTTTCACAAACTGCTGTCCTGTGGATCACTTTTCCATGGGGTGCAGTCCTTCACAAATGAGTTGTACCGATGTGGGTCCCCCACAGGGGCCACAAGTCCTACCTGGGAAAAGCCTGCTCCAGTGTGGGCTCCTTTCTCCACAGGCTGGAGGTCTCCGGCAGGACCCTGCTCCATCTTAGGCCTCCCACGAGGTCACAACCTCCTCACGGTCTCTGCACCCCGATGGTCCTCCATGGGCTGCAGAGGGACAGCCTCCATCATGGTCTTCACCACGGGCTGCAGGGGCCTCAGCTCCAGTGCCTGGAGCACCTCCTGTCCCTCCTTCTACACTGACCTTGGTGTCTAAATTGTTGTTCCTATGTTCTCACTCCGCTCTTCCCTGGCTGGAATTCTCTCTGTGCAATAGCTTTCTGTTCTTAAATGTTATCACAAAGACATTACTCCTGATTGGCTCGGCCTTGGCCAGTGGCAGGAAGTCCATCCTGGAGCCGGCTGGCATTGGCTCCGCCAGACAGGGGAAGCTTCTAGCAGCTTCTAACAGAAGCCACCTCTGTAGCCCCCCCTGCTACCAAAACCCAGCCACAGAAACCCACTACAAAAGGTGAGACTTTTTTCATTTGCATGACAGTTATGATTTGCTTATTCCTGCCTCTGTTCCTATGGTGGTACGTACAGTCAGAGAGATCTTTTCTTTCCTTTAACTTCCCTGCTTTTACTTGCCATATATCATCAAAAAAATAATGGAGGTGGGTGAGCTTAAGCTTTCTAAGATAACCCTGACTACTTCATATATTTTTTAAAAGTGCTTGCTCCTAATTTAAGTTTAGAAAAAACCACAACCTTGTTGAAATATATTCAGTAACGTATTTTGTACTGCTTTTCCTAATCTAGACAGGAACTCAAGTGACTAGCAACCCTTATACTTGGAAACTGGAACATTAATTTCACTTTGAAAAAACTAGAAAAATGTCAAATGATGCATTACTCTTGAGCAGGGAGTAGGGATGTTTTGCATTGGAGATTTAGTTCAAATACTGGAGGCAGAACTTTAAAAAATCATTCTGAATATAAGGAAGTTGAGCGCTGGAGTAGATTAACTCCCTGGAAGGTTGTGGAATTCTATCAGTAGAGGTTTTTTGAATCAGTGAACTACTTCTGTTAGAGGAACTTATGGGTTAGTGTGACACAAAGCATTTTTCTACCTGCTTAAGGCAAGGCATGGCCTCCTCCGGCACCTTTTAGAGTACCTTTCTACCCACTTAGTCTGATTATAAAATTGTTGCTTTCTGTGATTTCAGCCTGTGGAAATGGAGCAGGGATCTTGGAGTCATCAGTTTTCCTTGCACAACATCATCTTAGCACAATTTAATAGAAATATTCCCTATTTGTGTCTTCACATGTGGTTTGCAGTTTGTACAGCTTCCTAGCTTAGTCGTTCATTTCAGAAAATAATTCTTCTAATGGAGTTGCACTGTGAGTGTACAGGTAGGGAAAATCAGGAAAATACAGTGTCTCGTGCTTATGCCACAATTTTATGTAGGCTGAAAAGATGTACTAATTAACTAAAAGACCAAAGATCAGTACAGATTTTTAGCTTTAGTGTTGCAGTTGCTCTAGTACTTTATTTGTTTCTGTTTTAATTCCACTAGATGTAGATCAGTGTCAGCAAATCAAAATACCTAACAATTCAGTGGCTGAGCAGTTCTCTGTTGCCCATGTAGATTATGTTTTATGCCTGTTTTGCAGGAAACTTCCAGCTGGTTAAAGAGATTGTTGATGAAGACCCGAGTCAGGTCAATATTACCAATGTTGACGGTGCATCTCCATTAATGATTGCAGCTGTAACTGGACAGCTACCCCTTGTTCAGCTCCTTGTTGAGAAAAATGCTGATGTTGATAAACAGGATAATGTTCATGGCTGGACAGCACTGATGCAGGCCACATACCATGGGTAAGATATGTACTGTCTTTGGGTCTAGCAGTAAAGAAGTTTAATTCTTCTTGCATCCCAATAGAAAAAAACCTTTTTGATACTGACTGTGGAAGCAGAGGGGTCTTACAAGAAATTGAGAGACTTGTGACCTCAGTTTTCCGTGACTTATGCACTGTCCTCAGCTTTTCAGACCTGAATGATGTTTGGACTTCAGAATGAGTGAAACATTTGGGAACTTGAAGCTTGCTAAATAAATGCTGAGAACATAGTGCTCCAGGAGCTTTGGTGCAGATTTCAGTTTCCATCCTTTGATGTTTTTCAGCATTGTGAAAGATAGTATCACCCTGCCAGGGTTGTAAGCCACATCAAGCTGTGAAAATTCAAGGCAATCACCCTTCCATGTGCCATATTTTCCAGTCCTTAACCATTGCTGTGTTTCCTTATTCAGCCTTTAGTTTTCATGGAATTTTCAGAAATGCAACCAAACTGTCATTTTCTCTAAAGCTCCTTTATAAATGTAGGTAGATGCTTAAGAGTCAGACCCCAGAAATTTGCCTGGCTGGTACTTCACGTATGATCTCTGTTATACACTTGGCACTGTCTGAATACAGTTTTACTGTGATGAGCAATTGGGAGTGTGAGTGTTGGTGTACAGTTGAAGGGTAGAAGAGTCCTGTGTGTAAAGCCACATTTGGGGTGCCCCAGTTTGGCTGGAACACCTCATGTGCATAAATAAATACTTAGCCTTGTAATTCTGTACTTTGCATTTTAGCCTTTTCTCTTGGCATGGACCAGTTGCAAATTTTTGTAACATTTGGAAATCTTTAACCTCCACAGAACCTCAGCTAATCCTTCCTGAGGAACATCAGTGCTGTCGAGGGTCTCAGGCTTGAAGGAGGGAGTTCTTTGTGAGCTGGGGCGCTAAAGGATTGCATCTCTGTGTGCCCTCAAGGTTCAGGACTGGAAAGCAGGATGGAGGGATGATACAGTTTTAAGGAAGAGAAGTAATGGGAAGTATGCAGAGGAGCTGTGCTTAGGATAAGCAGAATTTTTATTAGAGGAGTAACAGTCCTCCTCCATTTTGGGTTGATTTTTGTCTGGAGTGAGTTCAGCAGTGAAAACTTTGTGTGTATGATAAGTGATGTTCTGGAGATACTGAGATCTGTTTGTCAGCCTTCAGTGTTAGAATTTGCAGTCACTGTTGCTGCTTGAGTATGTTTTTGCTCTGTGTTGTTTATGCATGTCAGAGTTTGTTTTAATACAAGGTCAGTTGCTGCTCAAGAGAAGTTTTGTATTAAATATATTTTTTCATAGCTTTGTTGTCTGTTCAATTATTTTGTAGGCAGAATTAAAGTATTGTTTTTAACTCAGGAGGCAAGTCCTGCTTATTTATTCAGGTGTATGAGAGGGGAGAGGGGCTAATGGAGCTGAGGTGGTGAGTGTCTTTTATGCAGCTGCCTTTTAGGAGCTTTTGTTGGAAGGTGTTTGTGTTGGTTGACATTTAATGCTGATTGTTTTTGCATTTTAAACACCTCAAGGAAGTGATAATGTGCTTTCTAATTATATAATTTATATCTGTAATTAAGTGAAGTACTGTTTGAAGTTTATAATTATCTTCAGTCAATTTGGCTTTTCTGTGTGCAATTTCTTAATATGCAAGCTGTGAATGTGAGGTTGAGTTGAAGTCCTAGTGATGGCATATGAGGACTACTGAGCTGACCTTTGTCTTTTCATCTGCTTTTGTGCCCTAGGCATTAATGGCCCTTCATTGGGAAGGTATTTGGCAACAAATTCCAGTCAGTTCCAAAGGATCAGTTTAAGAAACTGGCTATTCAAATTAGGTTTTTAAGGCTGACTTTCTGTATGTCGATTAATGTGATTTGTAGTGAGTAAAACAGTGACTGACAAGGGAATCATGGGAGCTTCTAAAGAGCTTGTGAATAAATTTTACACTAGAAAGGTAAAACATCTCTAATTGAGGAGCAATGTTATAAAAGGTTGAAAATGGAGTATTGAGTGTTTCTATTTTATTTATTTATTTTTTTAAGTGATCAGCACCTTTTTTTTATTCCCATAAAGAAACAAAAACGTTGTAAAGTATTTGTTAAATCAAGGAGCGGACGTCAATCTTCGTGCAAAAAATGGATACACGGCTTTTGACCTCATAATGCTGCTGAATGATCCAGGTATGCTATTTCAAAAAGCTCTGGGGAAATGAACAACATAAACAAACAAACTTCCTTTCCAATCTACAAAATACATGAAAGTTGCTAGGAACTATCCTCTGATGTCCAGGCTGGACTGGACCAAGCAAGAACATTGCCTGAAAATGGTGGGGTTTGAGTTAATTAGATGAGCGTATACGTTTATGGGATAACAGATTTTATGCATTCCTCTTGACTTCGTTTTTGAAGATGCTCAAAAAAATGTGGTGTTTGTTTCACGAGAGCCAGTTCAATGGCATTTCTGGGGGCACAGGTGTTCTACGGTGTCATTAGCACCATGGAACTGAAGCTAGAAATTTCCCCTTGGTAAAGAGCAACAAAGGGACAGGACAAAAAGACCGTAGTCGGAACAAAAGTAGGGAACTCCTGGCTGAACCTCCCGCTAATTTTGTAAAGGCTGAGAATAAATCACACTTCAGGGTTCAGGTTGTTTTTCACTTTTTTAAAGGGAGTGCTCTAGAAAAAGCAGCATGCTTTGGGAAGACTTCAATGAAATACATATAGTTTTTGTTTTAGTTTGTTTAGCCTACATAATTTGTTATTGTTAGCCTTGCTTGGTACCTAAATTGATTTATCTGAAGCCAAAACCCACTACTGCTAATGAAATTAATGTTTCTTTTCTCTGTATTTACACGTTATAATGGTTTTGGTCACTAGCAGGTTCCTTTCCTTTTCAAAAATAGATCATTAATAGTATGAAATTTTAGGAAATAAATACAGTGAATTGTTTTAGAACTAACTTCTGTGACAGAATAGTTTCTCTTGTAACCTTTCTCTCTTGATCAGTTCTGTCTGTTCTTCTGAAAATCCTACCTGAGTGCCATATAAAACACAGATTTACAGAATATTTTTTTTGCTTTCCTGTCCTCATGTCATGCTTGTTCTTTTTTCTTCCTCTTACTTTTATTTCTTTTTTTGTCCACCTTTTTTCTTACCGTTTCTTTTCAGTCCCTTCATTGTCCAGGCTGAACATCTTCTTTCTCTTTGGGATTTAATTTCGAGCTTCTTTTCTGCAACCTGCACTTGAAGAAAGAATATTCATTTTTCTCTACTCTCTTCTGTGTCAGGTGAGAAAAGGGAGCATCACAGTGTTGTTCTTAACTTGTACAAAGTGTGAGGAGGCAGTTCACTTGATCACGCGTGACTGATTCTGACTGAATAGCTTGCTTATTTATATTGATAAATACCTTTAGAGAGGTGATGATAAGACTGCATCCCACTGTGTGGGGAGAGGGTTTGGGAAATGTAGGTCAAGAAAGAAGGTTTGGGGTAATGGTAGATCCATTACTACTTATGTGGGATTTATAGGGAAAAGTGTCAGAGTCGTAATTTAGGAAAGTAAACCAGACCAAACATTGTCTTAATTTGCTTTCTTTTAGATACAGAGCTTGTAAGACTACTGGCATCAGCATGCATGCAAGTAGACAAAGACAAGAATAAACTGAACAACAGATCATCTTTGCCTAGTTCCAGAAGTAGGCAATCCTTAAATGTCCCAATGTTGCCAGATGACAAAGGAGGTCTAAAGGTAAATATGTTCACTCTTGATAAATAACTCAAATTAAATTAAATTACATATTCCTGCAATGTGTAAGCAGAGAAAGTAATTGCTAAGAAGTATTTTGGATCTAATACGTAACTGAGTTTTGGGGGAGTATGTGTGTGTTTCTGAGTTTCTTGTTGACAGTGCTTCCTGGTTTTATAGAGTAGCATGTGTTGAGCATTCTTTTTCTCAGATGGCAATGCAATAGGAAGACTTAAGGAAGTTTGCACTGAAGCATTTCAGTGCTTAGAAATAGATCTCATAATTAAGTGGAAGGTACCATGTTCATAAGTTTGAAACTCAGTTTCCATTAGGATCTTAATTTTAAATCTGTACAGAGGATAGCCTTTATACCCAGAAATGGAAGCAGGATATTGGCATTGAAAATTAAGAAAATCATAGCAGAGATTTTAATATGAAGAGTAGTAGAAGAGTGTGCAATTCAGGCTTACATGTCCTCTGCCATGCCGTATCCTTAGCTCCAAATTGATGGTGGTCCAGTAGGAAACAACATAGAGTTAGAATAAATGTGTGCCATTTAAACAAAAGTATTGGGACTTACATTGTCTGTTTGCAAAAGAGAAGGGAAAAGTGTTAGTTAATTTTTTTATTGTTGCTGTTGTCCATTTACTTGAATAGTTTTTAATTATGATGTACCTCAGAATTTCCTTGAGTCCGTGATATGATTACGCTATTATTCAATATGATGCAATATCAGTATCAATTTAAACGGTCTATATAAGAATGCAGTTACTTAGGTGGGAAATTGTCAGAATAGCTTTTTGCTTTATGGAATACAAATCAACAATAGATTGGATTCCAGCTCTTGCAGTGTTATGACACAAAGGTTTGAATTAAGGTCATAAAAGATTATGAAGTGAAATATAAAAAAAATTGTCAAAGACATACAAATGAATACTGACACAAATTTCATATTTGGGAATATTTAAGTATTTGGTCTCAAAACTACAAAATATTACAGTGTTTACAAGTCTTAATCAAGCATTTTTTCAGCAGAAATTATATTCTCTGTAGTTCTCTGATATATATAACCTGGAAGCCAATATAGTCCCTTCTTCCATCACTGCTTAATGCTTTATTAACCAGCCTGTCTGACCATGAGTATGTTACATATCCTACTCTCCCTACAAATGTTGAAACAGGGTAAAAATGGTATTTTCAAATTGTCTGAGTGGAGGGCGGTGTCGTAACACTCATCTCTCTTTTGACCAGCCTGTGAATTTTTTTTCAGTCATTCAATAAATGTTACATGAAATAGCAAAAAAAATTTTATTAAAGTCAAGCTACAATACAGCTTTTCCTCCCTTCTGCCCACCTTACTGGTTAGTCTGTCAAAAAGAGATATTAATTTGATGGATTTATTCTTGACAGACCCATGTCATATGCTATGTCATATGAGCTGTGATGATGTTTGAAGTTTTGTCAATTATATCCTTTCAGATTAAGCATTTTGATCAGTAAATCTTCAGTTTTTCCTCTTTGGGTGATTGTGCCTTTGCCTTTTGCCTGATTTCTGTAACTTCCTCCATCCTCTTTTATTGAAGATAAGCAATATTTGTTCAGAGATCATGTTGTCTATAGTTACTCTAGGGTAATTTTAATCAATCTTGTCTGGTTTTAATTTGTGCAAGCTCATTTAAATACTCCTGCTCTATTAAGCAATGGACATATATTCCTACTTCTCCTGTTAATGATATTCTTACTAAAATATCTGATCACAGGTAGGCTGGTTTTGGAGTTTAAAAAAAGAAACCCTTTTCAGTCTCTCCTCTTTGATCACTTTTGTTGTTAACTAGTAGACTTTTTATTTTGTTATGCATTTCTTTTATTTGTTATTTATGCATAATAAAGGCCCTTGTTCCTTTACCTACTGATTATGCAGTGGATATTCATGATGGCATTATTTACCTCTTTCACACAAGAACTGCTAACTGCTTTGTTTGTCACCATTTCATAGCCTTGAAAACAAAGTTGTGCCTTTTCCATATGCAAAAATTTTATTTCCTCTTTTTTCTTCCTGCTTGTTTTTGGCAAGTTATACTCTCAATGTCAGTATTAGAACAGTATGAATTATCACATTCAGTTTCTATTTTAGATTAAGGTTGTTTTAGGGCAGAGATTTCCAGTTCTACCCCTTATGCTTTCATTCCTAGTATTGTTACAAACGTCTAAGGTATTTCTCAAGGGGCAACATAATTTTTCTAGTTCTTTGATACTGTTCCCTTCTCCCACTGCTGCTAGATTTCACCCTCTTGATGGACACATGTTTTTAGCCCTAAATGCATTTTTGTTACTTGACTGCTTCAATGTAATTCAAAGCCCTTTACTCCAACCTCTGTACCTGTGTGATGTGGTAGGGGCATATGGAGAGGCCATGACCTCCTGCAACAGCGGACTAAAAACTCTGGAGCTCAGCCCATCATACTGTGAACACCAGAGCACAAGATGAACTTCTCCAGTATAGTTCCTTTCTTGCCAGAGATCAGCAGTTTTTTTTCTGGTAACATGGTGGCTGTACTTACTGTATTTGGGATTAGTTTGTGGTGCAAGCACATGTTAAAGAAACAGAAGCACTGTGAGGAGGAGTAACAGAGATGACGAGCAATCAGAAGTGATCTTTCTTACACAAGCAAGCCAGCTTCAGTGAACGAGACCAAACCACGTCGTGCAAGCACTCTCGATCGTAAATTCGTTGTACTCTAGGTTAAACCTAGATGGATTTTTTTTGCCCTTTCAATTCCTTTTGGAAGGTGAATAAATGCTGAACTGTGTAGATTTTATTGCTTTCTCAGAGCTGTTTGTCTCTCTTGCCTTTTTTCATCAGATCTTTGTTGCTGAAATTAACATAAGTCTTTACCAGTTATGACTCCAAAGAGACACGGAGGTCTGAGAACTCTATCCATGACTAATGCTCTGTGCAGATCTAAAATCTTTTTAATGATCTGCTACAGGGATTAATATGCAGGGGATAAGTTTATATTTTACCTTACTTCTACTATATGACAATTGAGAAGACATGTATCAGTGAGCAGCTGAAAAATACTAAAGAAGAGAGCAGAATACATATTGTGAGAAGGGGTGGTTAAGAACAGAGAGTAAAGTAGGGAAGTGTTGTTATCTAGATTGGCTATCACATAAAGCTGCCTTGATGAAGTGTTGTCACTTTTATATTACTTTTTTACAAAAAGGGTTCCAGAAAGGGAAGAAGAAACTTTACTAAGAAATAATCAGAAGATACTTATAATCTGACTGATTTATCTACAAACCACGTAATTTTTAATGCAGATTGCATATGTCTTTCATGGTCTAGAGAAATGTCCTGCTAAAGAGTTGAAGCATCTTGCATTGTCTGCCTGTAAAAATGTGCAAGTCTGTGAATACTCGAATGAATTTTACTTTGAGCAAAGATAGTCCTTTTATGTTACAATTTCTGTATATGTGATGCCTGTATGGATGGAGGTTGTAGGTACAGTAGTCCTAGGGTTTGTGTTGTTTTCACAGCTGATATTTCCTTGCCTTGCTCTTTTTCAGTTTATAGTGTTTCCAGCCTGATAGAGTTTAAATTGTTTGTGTAACAGCACTGTATGGATTATGGGACTTTAGTTTGACAGGAATACTATCAGAACTCTTCCAGTTTGCCAGTGATTTTGAAAATCTTAAGGGGAAGTTTCATTCAGATCAGATAAGCTTCTATGCACACTTCTAAAAAGCAGAAAATAGACATGTCCGTTCATTGATGCCAAAGAGTATAAGAATCTATGGTGAAATTGGAAGCTAATGGAAAGAATAAATATTTGCTATGTAGCTGTAAATATTCCCTATTTAAATTGCCCTAATGTTTCTATCTACCTTGGCTTTCAGGATAGTGTGGAAAAACATTGTAATGCATTTGCCAGGGGACAAATAAGGGAAGAGATTATACAAATGACGGTGAAGGATTCTGTTGATAATTGCAAACCACTTAAATGTTGCTTTTTAGTTTATCTCAAAAACTCCTTGACAGAATTATTTTATCCCTGCTGTAAGGATCACTTAATTGTACATCTCTTTTCCTTTTTTTTTTCTTTTAGTTGGAACTAAATTGTTGTGTCTTCTTATCAATCTAGTCTTGGTGGAGCAGGATGTCCAACCGATTCCGCAAGCTGAAGTTGACTCAGACACTGCGCCATGGATTTCCTTCCAATCCGTTTGTGCCTTTTCCGGATGAGCCTGAACCATCATTAAATTCCACTATAAAAGCAGTTTCACAGAGTGATACGGGTGCCTCTGGAAACCTTGATGCTGCTACAGCTCGGATCACAAATAACAAAGCTAGTGGTAAAGGCAGAATTGTCTTATGGGAAGTGAGCTCTCCTGGGGTACTCAAGATGATAGTATTTCTAATTTATTGAATTAGTTCTTATTTAGCTTAGTATAAATGAAAAGACATGTAATGTATTTGTAGTATGTAGAAAGAGATGTTCGCATTCCTGACTGTTGATCATGCTGAACACTGAGTGCAGCATCATTTAAGCAGGAAAACGCTGATATAACCATGTTACTGTTCTTTAGCAAGCACCATTAATTTGGAGAATAGAGACAGGTCACTGAGAAGTGTTAGTATCTTTGATAAACTGATTTTTATAGTGAAAACCAATTTATTTGAAGAAATAAAGAAAGAATTCTGAGAAGAAAGTGAAAAAGCCCAAATTGTAAAGCACATCTACTGAAATTGTACAGGTCTCCATGAAACCCCCTCGCCCCCAGTTTGTGATGCAAAGTAAGACTATTGGCATAACTTTAATTTAGGTGCATGACAGTGTCACTGGAAATCTTTGTTCTGTGTGCTTACTGAAGATAAAGCTGTTGACTGTTTGAGAACAATACACTATCCTTGGGGACAAAAGTAGGAACATGTAAACAATAAAACATCATTTATGTATTTTTCAGGCGCAAACACTACGAAAGGAGGAAAGGATGATGAATTATTGACAACCATGGTATGTTGCAGCGTTCTTGGTGTGTCAGCCTCATTCAGAAGGTTGTGCAGCTCCCATAATTTTTGAAGGTTTTTACCTCCTGTCCAAGATGCCTTCAGGAGGAGATCTCATCATTTGTTTATAGTCATTAGACAAGAACTGTCAGGCTTTGATACATCAGTAGTTCTTAGACTAGGAAGTACTACCAGTGGTATGATATGGAAGCTGTGCTGACTTTTTTCAAGAGTTACCCATACGTTTGTTTGATCAGCAGTGAATTAGTAAAGTAGATGGAACAGATGATTGGTTGCTGACAAGATGTGTGATGTGGGGAACACATGGATGGCACATGGTGCAATGGAAGTGTGAAATTACTAGTAGAGGCAACCACAAAATATTTAGTTCAGCATGTTCATTTGTGTTATTCTGTTTCTTGTTTTGTTATGCTGTAGCTTTAAATTTCCCTACAGCTTACTCCCTAGTGATATCATTAAATTTGACTGGTTATTCTTTATGTTCTTTTGTAAGAAGTTGGAGTATCTTTTGATGTAACTGAACAGATGTAACTGATGGACAGAACTCTAGGGAGCCAAATCAGTTGTGTCATTTTTAATCTCTTTCTGGAGAACATGTACAGCAGGAACAGGCAATTGTTCACTGTTTGCAGTTGTTCTATCTGGAAATACAGAGAAGACTACATTGTTATTTCTTTGAAAATTAATTTTTAACATTCTTGTTAAAGTCAATTTGAAAAATATTTAGCCCAGTGAAGGAAGAGAAGTTTCTGCCACTTAATGAACTATATTCATTTTATCAAATGAATAAGCATAATATTGAGGGGTGCAACGATGTTTGTTGGATTCTCTGTTATTTATTACATGTTGTGCTTTTTCAAAAATACTACTCATGTCTCATTTCCATTTTATTCTGTTTAAAAATGCATGTCTTCATCTTTTTGCTTAACTTAAAATTTTGAAAGTACGTCACCAACTCCTAGTAATCTCTTAAGAAGTGACTCTTCCCCCTCCCCCCTTCTTTGTTTTTCTCTCTCTCAGCTGAGAAGTAGTGCCCCATTTACCAGGCTGCCAAGCGATAAGCTGAAGGCAGTGATACCACCTTTCTTACCCCCCTCGAGCTTTGAGCTCTGGAATTCTGACCGAACACGACTCAGCAAAGATGGAAAAGCTGAACAGATGAGAACTGCCTGGCCACAGAGAGCAATCAAGCATGATTTTAACAGCAGCGGAAACTCTGATATAGTAAGCAAACTAAATGTGTACGAAAATACTGTGTTATGTCCAGGCCATGCTGACTGGTGAGACACACGGTTTCTGATTAGAAATTACTTTTAACCCACTGTCTCAGTAATGGCTTGTCCTTTTAAGCAATGCTGTTTAAGAAGAATGCACATCTCCAAGGAAAGAACGTAATGGAACAAAAGTTTTGTATGAAATGAGATGGCTTTTTTTTTTCTTGCTGTTATTCAGAATAAAATAGAACCATAACAAATTTGCTGCAGGCTGCTAAAGTTGGCTGCTGGTTCCACCCATGTTCCATGTCTTTTAGTAGCCACAGTAGGTACAGGCACTGGAGTGTGGTCAAAACTGCTCTGATTTGGAAGAAGATCAGGGACAGAAAAAAAGAATAAGAATTGATCAATTTTTAGGACCTGAGCAGGAGGTAAGTCATATCAGTAAGACAAATATACAGACATAAGATTCTGAAAGATTAGCAGTAGTTAAAATTGTAGCAAGCTATGATCAAGTAGGCTTGAAGGCATACAGCCTTAAATTGTGAAGGGAAAAAGTCTGAATTGCTTCTGGTTTTTATAGAAGGAGCTTGCCTGATTCTACAGTGTTTTTAGTGAAAACACAAACCAAAAGAAAAATAGCTGGTTTGTCTTGAGACAAGAAACAAAACAACCTCAACAACCTTTGCTTTCATAGTAGGAGAAAAAAGAGAAATCCTTACTCCCCTAAATGTGGACTGTAATAGTCAAGTGGAGAGAAGAGTTTATTTTACTAGTCCAGAACTGTTTCATGTCAGTTCTAGAAACAGGACACTGAAGACATTTTAGGAGGAATTTTTTTCTGTTTTCCTTTTTTTAAGTGGAAGTTAGCTTAATATCAGTAGGGGCGATTTAGGTGGAATAAGGTGGAGTCTTAGAAGGGAATTGACATAACAGGAAGGTAAACGTCTGTCATCCTGAAAAAGATGATTGTAGTAACATAAGTGGATAATTAGCTCACTTTATAAAGAGAGGAGCAGGAGAAGCAGGGGAGGACTAGTCATCAGTACTTCTGTGAGGCAAGAAGTGTTTTGCTAAGGGAATAGGGAGGAGAGATACATAGTAAGTCAGAGTTGGAAGAAGTGATTTGAGCAACAGGATAAGAAACATGAAAAAGCTAAGCTGCAAAAGCTGTTTGTCAGATGTCTGGCAGTGGCCAGTGGTGTAAAAGCAAAAGAAATGAAGGAGGATGTGGCTGAGGAGGATTTGGCTAGCATATAGCTAGATCAGTAGTGCCTCAGTTAGTGAAAGTCGGTCAAATGATGAATTTAGATTGAACAAAATACAAAAATGCAACTAGTGGAGATGAAGTTTATCTCACTTCTTGCAGCTTAGTTTGTAAGAAACAGAAATATGATGGATGAGAAATAGATGGTAGCTGTTTTGTAAGATTGGAGAGACAAAACTAGGATTTCTCAGGAAAGCAGTTTCACATGTGACCATTTTTTTTCCTCCCCACTGCTCATAATATTCTGTACAGCCCATCTCAGGGGCATCGTGGATGCTCATTTTGTGCTGGCCAAAGGTTAAGAAGAATTAATGGTTTTATATGGTATAATTTCTTTCATTGAGTATATATGTTAAATGTATATATATTTATGTAAGTATAGAATATGTTCAGTATATTTGTATATGTAAAATAAGATTATTTCTGATATCCCTTTTGTTCTTCAGTGGAAGTTTCAGAATGTGGAATAAATAAAATAGCAGTTGATCTTTATTGTGCTCAGTCGAGAAAGAAAATTATTCATTTTGTTTTCCAGACATCTGTTAGCAAAGGTACTAGACCAGTCAAATTACCAACATTTGCAAGAAGACCAGCATCTCCTTCAAATTCCAACAACTTCAGTCATTCTCCTCATTCTTCTGGTGGATCCAATAACATTGCAGGAATTAACAGGCATGGAGGAGAACTGCATAACAGATCAGGTACCATTTTTAATAAGAAAGTAATTTGTATCTGGTTCAGCTAAAAAAATTAGTGTTTGTGATGATGGTAGAAGACAAACCTTTTCTGAGAGCTCCTACTGCTGTAGAGCAAAACTTCTATAAATTTTGTTGAACCAGGACTGGACTTTGAACATAAGGGAAGAAAAGCCTCACATCTGTAACAGAAGTCTCATTGGCCAGCCTCTGTCTCAGAAAAACATGCAGATTTTATCGGGTCCACCCATGGTGGATCAGGTGGATGCTGGTTCATTGCAACATACATTTCATAGCACTGATTCTTACCCACGTTGCTTACTTGTTGTTTAATTAAAAATCAGTTTTCAATCAAAAACAAAGCTGCAAGCACTGTACCTGGCAGCTGTTGAAGACAATATGATGAAGTGTCTCATAAAACCCATATCCAAGAGGATGAAAGTCAACTCTGTGTGTATATAGACAGGGCTGGCTTCTCTCTTCTGCACTTGATTTTTTATTCCTTTTTCTGAAACCTGCTGGATAGATCTGAACCTTACAATTCTCTCTTGCTTCATCCAGTCAGTTTTTAAACAAAAGTGAGTTGTGGTAGAGATGGGAGAATTGAAAGTTAACAAGTATTTCAAAATTCTGATTTCCTTGACTGGTTTTATTATATTTTTTGTTTCAGGTGGCAGTGCAGATAATGTTTTGTCTCAGATTGCGGCCCAAAGAAGAAAAGCAGCAGGCTTTCCTGAACAGAAACCCAGCCAACAGCACAGTCCAGTCCAGTCAACTACTTCATCCACTCTGTCTGATTTGCAGTGTGCTCAGATTGTTGGCAATGGACATGTAAAGGTATGGAGAAATGTAAATTTTTGTACTTCCAAAGTGGCTAATTATAATAGGTCGTGTCTCGGTCATGGATGGCTGATACATGACATTGCACAGCCTAAAGTGAATGAACACCTGTTACAGTAGTGGAAACTTTTCGGCTCCACAAACCTTACTTTTAATTACAAGCCTACAGAAGATCAAACCTAATAATAAAATGTGATTTTACTTTATTATTAATTTAATTCTGTTTTAAAAACCAGTAAATGTAATACTTGATCTTAGGGTAGATCTGCACTGTTAGTTTGGTTTCTCATTATTTCTTTCTATGGCCCAGATCCAGTGTTTTGTGTTAGTTATTCCTGGACTTTACTCTGAAGTGATATAGCTAGTTTCCCTTCAAAGGCTCAATGTGAATGCAGAACATGAAGTGATATACAGATTGAGGAATTTAGGAGATGAGGTACAGGGACTTGTTTTGGAAAAGACCAATATACGTACATATATATTCTTATTCCTCATTTTAACTCATGTATTTTCCTGTTTTCCATGCCTCCAAATGTGTTAAACATGTACAAAATACTTAATAATTTTGAATCATTTGACTTGTGTTAGGTAATAACGAGTTTAAGAGTTGACTGGAAACTTTCATTCCAGTGCAGCAAGTTGTTAAATGCGCCCAAAACTTAGTTTATGCTTACCACATATTTCTAGTTAATCCAGCATGAAATGCTACTTTAAATGAGCATCTGATATGCCTGTTATCAGAGTCAAAGTAATTTACTTTGTTTCTATTATTAAACTGTTCTTATCTCAACCTACAATTTTTAGTTTTGATTCTCCTCTCCATTCCACTGGAGGGGGGGAGGTGAGCAAGCCACATAGTTGCCAGATGGACTCAAACCAGGACAGTCCTTTTAGGAAAAGAATAATTGTAGTGCTTGTGTGCGGTATTGCTTTACAAGAAATAATTTTCTTATTATAAAATTACAGCCTTATTAAATGTATTTTTCTTGATGAATTTGAGGAGACAGACTTTCATCTGGGATAAATCAGTATTGCTCCAATTATTTCAATATGGATCAAGCAGAAACTTCTAGTTATGACTACATGCTCTGCAGAAATGATATGCAACTTAAGTAATAATGAAGCATCATATATAGGTAAACATTCTTGGTTTTTTTTAACTGAAATTATTGTATCATTAACTACAGCAAAAACTGGAGATGAACAAAAGACCTCCATCTGGGACTTCATCTACGTCTAAAAGCACATCACCAACTCTCACACCTTCCCCATCACCTTCCCCATCTCCTAAGGTTCAAAACGCAGAGTCTTCTCTCTCTTCTTCTCACAGACAGGCCAAAAGCAACGGTTCCAGCAGTGGTACTATTACAGAAGATGGTGAGTAGGTCACTGTAGTTATAGGAGATTCATTAGTCAAGAGCACTGACTGTTTAAAGCTGTAACTGTACTGAATTAGTGTGTATCTGCATGACAATGAGAGCTTTTTTCTTTCTAGAAAATGTATTATGGTGTTTCTTACAGTGAGTTTGGCATTCTGCAGTAACTGCCTTTTTCTCTCCCAAAACCTGTGATCCCTTCCATTTAGAGGGAGACTGGTACCATCTCAAAGCTTGCATGTAGGTAGGCTGCTCTTACGTGGCCTTCTTCCTTTGCCCTTTGATGGCTTAAATCCTGTTTTCCACTCTTTGCTGGGGGTAGAAAATGCACTTTCTCCACGTTAGAAATTATTTTTTTTGAGTAAATGCAGTAAAGCACATCACTACAGAAATACATTTTTGAGTAATAGCAAGTCATAGCTACATGCAGTTGATTTTTAAGAGCTGTAGTGCATTTATTTTTCTAAATGGCAAAAATAGCTGTATTTCAACCTATTTTTAACCTAAGATCATATGAAAGAATAATAATGTTATTACTTTTCCAGTAAGATTACTACCTTTTAAGTTAAACTTTTAGGTCTACATTACAATACTTTTTAAAATAAAGTCATGTTACTACATTGGAAACAGGATATCAATAACTTCGTTTTGTTCTGTAAATATCTCAAAAATGTGAAAAAAAATAACTGGACTCAGAATCTTTTAAATAAGAAATGGAGGCACCTTATCTGGTTTCTGCGAGAGGCACTTTCTACTATTTTTGTTTTTTCTGATGTTGTCTGTATTGATTTTGGTTTGTTTTCATTTATGCTAACTTTATCCATGGACACTCTACTTCCATTTGACACTAAAGAGAGGTGATACTTGACCCTCTTTCTGTCCTCGTCTCATGGCTTAACTGTGACATATTGTACTGACCGCTGGAGAAAATTGTTTCACATTTAGTAAGTTTATAATGATGGCTTGATACCATAAGAGTTGTCAATTTAGAAATATATAAAAGAAAGAGAACTCACTGTTGGATAACAAAGGGAATTCCCCAAGCTATCAGCTGTTCTTATCTCACCCAGTGAAGCTGGGCTTTGTGACTGCACCACTAATGCCATGATACAGTGAGTTCTCTGTGTAGCAGAGGAAATGTTGTCAGAAGCCTGAGTAGCTCTGGGTTCATTATGCTTGTAAGCTTTTGTAGTTAAGTGGTCCTTTAATTCAAGGGCTTCTCTTACTGATTCAGTAGCAACAGTACAAATGCTTATATGCCAAATAGGAATCAGAAGAGTAAGTACAGAAGGCCTGCAATGTTAACTTTGCTTTTCTTTCAAGTCAAATTAATTAGATAAATTGATTTGCATTGAATATTACTGTGAAGGAACAGTAGGCAGCAGGGTTCAAAGGTGTGCTTGGTTTCTCTTTAGGCAACCACTCGGTGGACCATCAACAGCTTGTCTCTATTCTGAGAACCAGTGATGTAGAGAATCATGAAAGACGAAACCATGTGAGAGTAAAAGGAGGCTCTGAAAACTTGGAGAAAGGTAATCTTACCTTACTACTACAGAGTAGTATGAAAGGAGGGGCTAAATGGGAGCAATGTGGCAGAAGCAGTAAGAGCTCCAAGCACCTTTGCTTTCTCCAGGGATGTAGGTAAGGAGACAAGATAAGAGTAGAGCAAATGAGAATGATAAAGCAAAGGAGAAACAACATGTTATGCAAGAGTTGTAAAACTGAGAGGTTTGGGAGTTTGTTCAAACTTGGTGTAATAATACAGGAACTGGAAGAGGGGAAGATGAAGAGAAAACTTGAAGCTCCTACTGCAGAAAGCATTCTCTGTGCATGAAAGGTGTTGACGTTATAGTTGTTTATGGCAACAAGACTCTGAGCTCAGAGATACTGTTTTTCTTCCCATATCACAGCCCATAGTTTAAGCCCACCAATGTGATGAAAAATGAGAAGCCTAACTAACAACCTACTGTATCTAAAATTAATAATAAAATATCTAAAATCAATAATATATCTAAGGTCTTCTAATGAAAGAAGTTTTCTTTCTGTAAGGTGGTATTTTTCATCAAACAGTGTGACATTTTAAAACTGGTTACCTTTTCTTATTGATTAACCTTAGGGTACTAAAGCTTTTAGCCTGAGACCATGCCTGCTTTTGCAAATCATGTTAAGCATACCAAGTTAATTGAACTTGAGGTAAAAAAAACCCCAAAACCCTAGCAGAAAATAAGACTCAACTAGAATTTTTCTCTTTAGATTTTTGTGGACTCCTCTATGTAAAGAAGGAGTCTTTCCGAATAGTACACGGAAGTGTGTCTATCTCAAGATACTTGATGTCTTTTGAAAAGCTTGGAGAGAGAGATTCTCTTTCATGTTTCTACTGATGATGAAAGAAAAGTGACAGTCAAAAGACAAAGAAGTGAAATAAATAAAACCAAAGTACATTTGGGAATGGACTACTGGTGTCTTTTAAAGTGAAAGTGAGTTTATATGGTGAATTTAAATATAGTTTTGTTGTATAATGTAAATCATTCATGTTCTTAATTTTGACTCCGACTTCTTAGTTTAACTGACCGCTTTGGTACTTCTGGGAAAACAAAGATAATTAGTCACTTGTGACATCAAAGCAATAAAAAGAAAACCTGAGTTGAGAGAGGTAACATGTAATTAAGAGAGCTAATGTTAGGTTATTCTAAAAGTGCACTTATGCTTTTTAACACGTTTTAAATATGTGGGAAGGGTCACTGTCAGGTCCTCCAAATTTTAATTTCCTTAGACTTTGAGAGGAAAGCCAATATTCAGTGCTCTTAGCCTTGGAAGTTAAGCTTATAAAACTTAAATTCGGACCAGTTTTCATCTTACCTGGACTTCAAGGTTGCCTGGATGTCAGGCATTTAAGGAGAAGAGGTTCAGACAGATGTGTGTTGTATTGAGGTTCTGAATGAGCAGCTGGGTAGTTGTTTGCTCTGCAGTTTGCCTTCCTGGATGATGATGTAGAAACATGCTGTTCAGTTCCTTGTCTGCTTGAGGAGTTTTGCTGAATAACCTGCATAATCGGCCATCTGGGGCCAAGCCCCTGCGTTTTAGGGATTGAACTGCCTAAATTGCCCTTAGTGGTTTGGTTTTGTAAGACCCTTTCTAATGAGGAAGAAAGGGCAATACAGTGGAAAGATTTTATCCTAGCAAGGTGAGGCTAGACAGAGTTACAGTATACGGAAGTAGGTGAGAACAGAGTAAGCAAATATTTCAATTTCTGATGGAGAATAAATGTGGTGATTTTTAATGACTTTATATGACTATGTGGAATGTATGTTTTAATATATATTTTCAGCAGTTCATAATGCAGAGATCATTAAAATCTTTTCTGATCCATGTGCGGGTTGTTTTCTTTTTTTCTGTTACTACAGATGAGCTGACTGGCATCCTTAAAAAATTATCTCTTGAGAAATATCAGCCTATTTTTGAGGAACAAGAGGTATGTCTTTTTTTTAAAAGTTTTTTTTTTTTTACTGTTTTAGCAAAAGTGGGGTGCGACGCACATTACATCAGAATTGTGATCCAGAATCTCAGATTTCAAGTCCTACAACCATTTCCAGTTGCAGATGACCTTGAAACATGGACTAAGCAATATTCATGGCATTTTCCAGGATACTGCAAATATCAGAGCTTTTTATGCTTAACCTACAATTTTTGTATAAATAGGTGCTTCAGGGTTTTTCTTTTTCTCTCTGTTTTTACACTCTGGCTTTTCTATATATGTCTATATCCAATGTGGCTAAGCAGTTTATAGGACATACTGTATCATCCCTGCAGTCACAGCTGGATCCTCATTTGCAGATGGAGAACAGGAGGGTATGAGTCACTGAGATGGCTGCTTTATCTTTTTTATCCACCATGAATAAGCAACAGGAGAATTAAACTGGGGGAACGTAGGCATCCTTGTAGGTGAGGCCTGTGACAGTTGCTGAGGGATGCAATGAAAAGAAATATTGCTGAAAATAAGTAAAATTAATTCATTACAATGTTTAAGACAGTATCGGATGTGAGCAAATATGGTGTGTCTATTCAGTCAAGGCAAAGAGTAGTGAATGGACATACAATAAATAGACGTTGCTGCAGAGTTCAGAATTCAGCACCACAAACACAGACTATTTAGCTGCATCACAAAACAATAGGTTATTATTGTTCCCCTGCATGATAGGCAAGGGAGCATTGTGTAGAAATTAGTATGCTTTATGTGTGAAGTTTATATCAATATGAAATGCTTTAGATGTTTGTTCTTATCACAGCCTTATGGATGTGGTGTTATAATAAAAACTGATATATGAACAAAACATAGGTTTTTCTCAGGATACACTGTAAAAGTAAACACAGTATTCTGAAATTCCAAAAATACTTGGGGGAAGGGGGGAAGAAAAGAAGAGAGAGAAACCTTAGGCTTATTCAGCCAGCTGCTACTGTAGATAAAGGAATTTTTTGTGGAGAGTGTATATTAATAGAGCTTGTCTGAAAAAAAATTAAAATCCATTAATATTTTAAATTATGTACTATCATAATTAGTTGAATGATTAACTACAGATTTAAAACCTTACAACAGTGTGCTAAAATATGTACCATTTGCTGCTGGTAATTCATTGAAAATTTTTCTTTGCAAAATATTTACAGTAAGTCTATACAGTTAAAAAAACCCAACAAACCATGTTTGACCTGCAGTGATGAATCTTTTCATAGGTAAATTTGTCTTATCTTTTTTTCTTCTTTTTTTTCTTCATATGCAGGTGGATATGGAAGCTTTCCTTACACTTACTGACGGTGATCTGAAAGAGCTTGGTATTAAAACCGATGGATCAAGGCAGCAAATTCTGGCAGCTATTTCTGAACTGAATGCAGGAAAGGTGTGTTTTGAAGTACTGTACTTAGTAAATTATTTCAAGGCTTGTTTATATTGTTAATTCAACATACATTTTGAAATTCAGTTGCGGATGTTAGTTAGAAAAGCTAAATTATTTTTTTCCAAACAAAGTATTTAATTTATTTGATTAGTGTGAAAAATATTTTCCTTTGTGGTACTCCCTGTTGTCTTTCAATCACTCTTTCCTAGTCCAGTGAAGAAGCTACTGGTAAACGTGAGCAGTATTGCAGTTACCAAATATTGATTTCAGCAATGCTAAAAAGAACCTCCTGGCTGCGATAGTCCAGCTGCAGAGTATAGCGTAAGAGGAAGGGTGTCCCTTGTTTAGCCTAACAGTTTTTGATTCCTCTGTGATTAGGTAAATAGCCCTTCTCTAATTTCTTACACTTTCATTGCCTTTGAATTTTTTAATGACAGAAACAAATTTGCTAAGAATGTTATATAGTAAGCAGTGTTCTTAGCGGAGGGATTTGGTACTGGAACATGACTTTGATTAGGCCTGCTGACACTTCTCAGCTGCTTTTTCAGTTTTGAGGTCCATTCTCTCTCTGATAGTGGAAGCTCGGATAAACAAAACATAATTTCCCCAGGTTAAGAGCGACAGTAACAAGTGATGAGGCTAAAAATTAGGGGAGGTGGATGATGCTCCGTGCTATAAAGAGATAAAGAAAATAATGAAAATGTTTCTATTGCTGTCTGGTAGTTTCAGGAAAAGATGACTTTGAGGTTTTCTCTATATATATCTGTGAGGTAAGGATTTCTAGTTATTTCAAATAGTATATTTAGCATGGAAACATGTATTTACACATTTTTTTGTGAACTCTTCATAAATTTGTTTTTTAAACAGAAATTTAAGAACTGTTTTATTTTTTTTTCTTTTACAGGGTCGAGAGAGACAGATTTTACAAGAAACTATACACAACTTCCACTCTTCCTTTGAGAGTAGTGTTAGTAACACACGACCACCAGGTCATTCTCAATGTAAGTAGCACCTGAAATTAATTGAAAAATTAATCACAAAAGCACGGAATTAATCACAAAATCAATTACGTTGGAAAAGACCTCTGAGACCATCGAGTCCAACCTATGACCCAACACCACCTTGTCAACTAGACCATGGCACTAAGTGTCACATCACGTCTTTCCTCAAACGCCTCCAGGTCCGGTGACTCCACCACCTCCCTGGGCAGCCCATTCCAATGTGTAATCACCCTTTCTGTGAAGAAATCCTTCCTAATGTCCAAATGTATGGATACTTCCATTTAATACTGGCTAGAAGACAGAATGTGACAAACAAGCCAGTTAACTGGTTTCCTGGTTAATGATTCATATGTGTCCCTGTCTCTTACTGAGACTGTAGAGAAGATTTCAATGTAAAAAGGTAGAGGAATCTGTAAGAAGTTTATACGCACTACAGTACTATCGGAAATAAGCATAAGATTTTTGTTGTGAATTACTAAACACTGCAAATGGATGTAAGTATAGCAAACTAGAGTATCCACTATACCATGTATAGTGTATGTGTATATGTATAGCATCAGTGGCAGGTGCGTTTCTTTATGATACATAGTTTACTTTTGCATACTCTTTATAGGAGACAGTTCTTTAGTGTGATCAAGTAGAATAAATATATTCAAGATTTACAGTTTAGTTTAGTGGTTTAGGTAGCTATGTTAATTATGTATTTTTGTATGCGTGCATTTAGTTATTTTGCATAGGTAGTATTTTTATGTGATTGTCTACAGTTGGTTTCTTTGGAATACATCTACACCAACCACCAGTGTTATCTGCTAGCAAAGCTGGAGAAACTGCCTTTCAAAATGTACTGCCTATAACCAAAACACACAGGAAGGTGTTGCTGACCTATAACTGATGAATACGTTTATCACAGTCACAGATATAAAAGTTGCAAATCCCTGTCCTGCCAACCACCTGGGCCAAAGGCAGATATTCATCTGTTACTCAAGGTTAAGGAAAAGGGCAAAACCTATTCAGATTTGTGCTTCTATATCCATGTTTTAGGAGAAACAATGGAAGCCATTGAATGGCCTTGAGAAGTTCACTATGTTAAAAGTACCTCTTCTTCGTTTGCTCATTTTGCTGCTTGCATCCACTCACAAAATAATTTCATTTGTTTAGGGGCTATATTAAATAATATTTCAGGTGTTGTATGCTTTAGGAAACCTTAATAACGAACAAGTCCCAGTTGTTCCAGTCTCAGTCAGCTGCTTATCACTACATATGTGAAAGCAGGTGCTAACTGCAGACCTCCTGGTGTCTTGGGGAAAACTGGGAATTGCTGGGGTAGTTAGTGAATGTGGGCTGCTTTCAGTATTCTGTATTGTCTGCTTGTCTGAAAGCCACTTTCAGATATCCCTGTATGCACTGTGCAGCTTACTTCCCGTTCTCAGAGTAGTCAGCGTGTGTGGGAACTTCTGGATGTCCCTTGATAACATCGTAGACTTGAAGAGCCTCTTCTATAGGTACCATTAGGTGAGCAGAAGCTGCCATTTGGGATTTGATAACATGGTGTAATGAACTGGAATTACTCGAGAACCGAAGAAGCATAGAGATGTAACGTGTCTCCAAGCAACTTGCTGAGCCTAACCACTGAGCTTGAATGTGTCTTGAAGACAGCAAAGGACAGTAATGGTGGCACAGAGTTGGGGAGAACATCCTTTTGTAAGAATGGAAGCAACAGTTGCTACTGCTAACCATTTGACAGGATGCTGCAAGGAGACTGCCGTGAGAGATCTAGCTTTTGGGGTTTTGTGTATGAGAGCTCCATGATACAGATTTGGCTGTGAAATAGCAACAGAAGCACTAACAGAGAAGGAAGAGAGCATGTAGATAAAAGAAGTTTCTGCACCAGGTAAGCTGCTTTTTATTGTAAAAAGTAGCAGTGGGACCCTTATGCAGTCTCTGGAACTTGAAGTAATTTCCAGGAATGTGTAATATTTTAGATCATAAGAGCACCTGTACCAAGTCAGATCCAAGGTACATACAGTTGTGTTCAACTTTTTCATCCAGTCTCATCTGACACTGATGTGAAGAGCTGCTTGCTTTCGTTCTCTGTGAACTTGACATGTCCTGACTTCTTTTGCTTCATCTTACTGGATCAGAAGATACAGTGGGCAATTGTTTCCTCTTCACTGCCTCCATGCCACTGATGATTTTACAAATAACAGTGATACTTTTCCTCAGTCATGTTTTTTCTAGATGGAAGACTTACAGGCTGCTTTGTCATTCCCAATACCATAGTTTTTCTCACCTCTTTTTCTTTTCTACTATAATCTTTTCAGACTTGGGAGATACCAGTCTAGCATACAATATTCAAGATGTAGGCATATTACAGATTTACATGACACAGTGATGTTTGTTTTTCAGTTGTATTCTTTCAGTTTTCTTGTCCTTTCCTAGTTATTTCTGAATTGTTGTTAGTTGGAACTATGTCTTGTAACCCTGGTGGTCTTCAGAGTTTGAGCTCACAGCCTATAATTTTATATAACCATGCATACATCTTTTTTTTCCATTTGCCTTCATATTACTTCATATTTATCTCCATCAGATTTTGTCTGCCATCTTATTGTTTGGGCACTGATGTCACATGAAGTCCTTTTACCAATCTTCTGTTTGTCTTTCTCTTTATTTACATGGATAACTTAAGAAGGTTTGTCCCTTCACCCTGTATGCCCTTTCGAAATCATATATGGAATATATTGTTCATATCCTGAATATTCGTATGTAGATCCTTCTGAAATGCTGGGGGTGAATTTCTCTGCTATGGAAATAATAATTTTTTCCTCCAACCTTCTGTCCTCTGCCTCCCTAACAGATTATTTATCCACACAAGAAATTTTCTTTTTACCCTGTGGGTTATTTATTGTCTTAAGAGCTAACCTTGGATCTTGTGAAATGCCTTGTCAAAATCCAGGCATCAAACGGACCTCTTTTGTCTACAAGACTGTTGGCACCTTCAAGGAATTCCAGTAGATTGGTGAGGCAAGACTTCTCAAATCCCTTTTTGATTTTGCACAAAATTTCAGATCCTTTGTTACAATTTTTGCTAATCTGCCTGGTATTACTGTCTATTAAAACAATTAGTTTCATTTTATCACATCTCAGTTATGTGGCAATTTAAACAACAACCTGTGTTCTGTACACAGCAGTTTAGCTGCTTAATCCTTTTGCTTCTTTAGGACATCTGGCTTGGAAAATTGCTGTTATTTGCTCTGTGTATTTGTTTCATATTCTGTTTTACTAGTACCTCAGGTTAAGATATCTTGGACTCCCACATAAAGAAAGCTTCTGAAATGGGAACCTTCCCAAGTTTTTCCAGGGTGAATACCATTTTTTTTTCTGATGTGAGCTTACTTCTCTAGCTCATTACGGTCTCGTTGATTGACATCATGTCATTTGTAACTGGCTGCCTCTTGTGGTGTGTTTGAAAAGTAATATGTGACATTTTTATCATTTTTGCATGGTCCACAACCACTCATTTCTCTACAGCTCTTTCTAGGAGCCTGTCTGGACACCGTTAGCAAGAAAGCCACATCATGATTTGCCTTCCTAGAAAGCTAGGTGTAGCTCACAGGGTGATGGAAACATCCTGCTCTTCCAGCTATGTTGGTACCACTGTTTTCCACACTATCCTTGTGATTTCCTCAAGATTTTGAGTCATTTTAAAAGCTTAGTACCTAAACCAGAGTGGCTCTCAGTGTAGCTCTGCTTTTATGAAGTTTCCAGCCTGTAGGGCTGTAAAGAAGAAAATGAAATACAGTCCGAATATATCCATAAGATTCAGAAATGAAAAAGCAGGAGGGAAAGAAACTTAATCCTTACCTTCCAGAAATGTAGCTTATAATTGTGGGAGGTCTGTAGGCTGGTTACCAACACCAAGCCTGTAAATGTCTACACCTTCTTATACCCTTTCTCATCCATAGCTCCAGTGTCCCCTTAGCTTTAGTTCTGCCCAAAATGCCACAATCCGCACTGCTCAGGCTCAGTTCCTCCCCTGCTACCCCTGAGTCAGGAGCTGTTGCCGCTTGTCAAATCTGGTAGGAGATTGGAAGGCAGCAGAAATAGATACACGTCTGGATGAGTCTTTGTAGAACGGAAAGAAGAGCTGCAGTGATTACCTACATTCACCCTTCTAAGGAATGCAGTAGAAAGAAAACAAGGAGAGGCAGAATAAATAAAAGCAAGACCATCAGAAGTAGAGGATTGATGGTATAACTAATTTCACACAACGGGCTTGTTTAGGAAGATTGCCGCGGTCCAAAAAGGGGCGGGGGGAGACCGTGGCACAGCACGGGTCCGGGACACGAGGATGGGATGCAGGTAGAATGCTTTATTCAAGCGTGCACCCGGTCTTTTATCAGCTCGGGAGGGGAAAGGGCCAGAACATAGGGCAGGGCATGAGACAGACAAGCGGGGGGACAAACCAGGATAGGGACACGGGCAAAAGAGGGAGGAACATGGGAAGAACCGGGGAGGGAAGAGGCGAATGGAGGCTGTCCCCTCTCTCTGCAGCTTCTCCAGCCAATCGGCAGAGAAACAGAGGAGCACGGAGGTGGACAGGCCGGGACATGCCCGGGAAATATAAATTCTGGGGAAGCATACAATGTGTATATACATAATAACTGTAATGTCTGTATCATAAAGTCCTTTCAATCACTGTACATCTTTTTCCACTTCTGAGATTTTCCCCATTCTGATTCCTGGTCCTTCACAGAAGATACCACAGTTTCCTATGGATGTTTTTTTGGCAGTTCAAAATCAGTTGCTGACTTCTTGTAGCTTCTGTTTGAGCATCTCCTGCTGAGATTGTTGCTTCTGAGCTCCCTGTGATATTTACTACAAGAACTCATAGAAAAGTTGTTGAGTGTTTGGCAGGTGAGCTATTTAAGTTATAATAAAGCTCACGGTTGGGAGAAAGTTTCTTTTGTGCATTAGTTACTGTGTCATCCCTGGGGCTGGGATACCAGGTTAGGCTATGGAAACTCCACATTCCAGTCCTTGCCTTATCGGCATGAGGCAGATGGCTGCCCTGACTGCAGTGTCAATAATGCAATGGTTACTGGACCTGTAAGCCATTAGGCTCGGAGGCACCATAGTATTCTGAACAGGTGAACAGTACTTGCAATAGGGAGTGTTACCTCCATCTCTTTTTTTAATGGAAATGAATCGGTCACCTTCAGAAAATTCTGATGAAATTAGTTCATTCCAGGAGTGGATGTTACCACAAGTTTTGACCCTTCATTGGTTTTCAAGGAAAAAAATTATGGCTTGGAAAATTGCCAATGCATAGTAATCACTCCGTCCTTGGTAAGAGAAACTACTAGGAAGATACTGCTTCTTAATAACCCAGTGAACTGTGTCTAGCAAACACAGAATTAGCTTGTTGCTTCACCATTTAGAGCAGATGACCAGCCCATGGAGGCATAAGGCAAAATGACTGCTCTGTGGAACAAAATGGTCCTCCTTTGTGTGGACTCTCAGCTTCGATGAAACAGTAAGTGGCAGCATAAAGTCCAGATTTCCGAGGAAAGAGATTTGAGAAATTATATCACCTCAGGAAAAGTTTCTGTTTGTAGCTTGAGGTGACCTTTTTGCTTACATGATTCTGGTAAAAAAAAAAAAAAAAAAAGGACTTTTTGAATGCTTAATTGCCAAGACTAATTGTGTAGTTTATTTTGGATGTGTGTGTCAAGATTCATGCAGTCATCAACTGGATAATTAAGAGGTTGAACAGATCTGGCAGTGGTCTGCAGGTTAATTGAAAAAAATGGCACCAAAGGAGAGGGAGTTGCATCTCAACACAAACTTGCCAAATCAGAAATGAAAAGGAAAAAAAAGTTCATGTGGATTCTATGGGAAAGAATAAAGGGAGCAAACCAACTGAAATTATTTCCTCCAGAAGAGTACAAATAAAATCCTATATGCTAGTTATTAATAGATATGTAAGGAAGTGTTACATGTTAGATCTGTGAGAAAAAAATGGAAACATTTCATGGAAGTTCCCTTTCCCAAGTCTATGGCTTGTAACAGAATTTGCCATTTCTGCAAAAATGACATGAAAAAGGCAAGAGAGCACCCAAGGTTTGTACTCTGAAGGACACAAACCTCATTAGGAAAAAAAAACATTAAGATTGGTTGGAGGTAAAGCTAAATGCTGGTTATTAGCTCAGTTTGCCTTCTAATACCAAGTTTATTGAAATGTTTGAAAGAAAATAATGCTCCTTGTCACTTGGTACAAGTGTCCAGGTGGTCTCCCCCATCTAAACGTAATACTTCTAACAGGTGGCGATGGAAGAGAACACACCAGCATCTGCAGGGGCAATGAAAAAAGGCAGGATTTGGATAAGCTGAATATTCTCCAGACAAAAGTTAAATGAAGAGTAACAATGCCTATGATTATGATAAAAAGAATATGATGCCATTCAGTCTATAATTTGTGGAAATTCTGGTCTTCTGGTTTTTCTTTACATATTATGGTATGTTGCATATTGATAGATAGTTACACATATGTATCTGTAGATAGAGAGTTGTTTTTATATTTACGTTCCACTTTTGGATTCAGAGTCAAAAAATATCAAATGGAAATTATCCAGAGGAAGAAGTTAGGGATTGTAGAGTGAGAAGTAAAAATAGGAGCAAAATCAATATAGACTTGCAAATAAAAATCATACAGGATTCAGATAGTCACTTGCTGGAAAAGTACAAATTGAAAAAAGAGGGATAATGGAAAGATTAGTAGATGACTTTTTCACACATGAATTTGACTTTTAATACCTTCTCCATACAGGAGATAACTTAAGATGAGTACAAAGAATTACAGGGTCAAATTGTTGGATTCTGGTGTAAGAATTGCACTGGGAAATGTGGGCCTGGTTCCAGTAGTTGTGGAATTTCTCTCTTCTTTAAAGCGGTAAGTCTTGCTGGTGGAAATTTTTCAAACTTTTTTTTTTTCTCTTTTAGCACCTGGCTGCTCTTTAAAACCACAAGAAGCTGTTTCTCCTAAAAGGTAGCAACAAAAGATTTTTTTCATATCTTGAAGTTTGGCATCTGACTAAGTAAATCCAAGCGTACAAATGAAAATTTGTAAAGTTAGTCCTAACTACGCCTGTGTAGTACTTTCTGCAGTAAAATACAAACCTCACAAAGAATCAAAGAAAATAATAAAGAAGTTGCTTTTATAGTTCAGCCTAAGTGTTGAATTGTTCAAGGCATCAGTGGTCTGGATTTGAGAAGAACCAAGTCAGAAGAGCAAGAAAAATGAATGATGGTAGAAGAAGGTGGATGTTTTCATTCTACTCATACCCATAGATGAACAACCCATAGGAGACCTACATAACAAAAGCACAGAAGGAGGCATGGAAAACACCACAAATTATGGCAGCTTCTACAGGAAGAAGTATATAAATTGAATATGCCACTATTGACTGGATACAAATAAAGGAGTCCAAACTGAAAATGTAATGGTTTCATGAGAAGGAATATAAAGGAAGAGGAAGAGTAATGCTGCATTCTTCTTTAACCGAAATACACTTTATCTATTCAATATTATGAGGCTAGAACAACAGTAAAAGTAAATATGAAATACCTATTTATAAAAATAGCACTTTATTTGAGGAAATGCATAATCTGTCACCAATATTTAAACAAAAATAGTGTTAAAATATTTTATGTTGCTGTTTGTTTTTTTTTTTCTTGAGAATAAAACCATTCTACTGACACTGGCTGGGTGTTTTTGAACGCTAACGCTAGCATATCCTTAAAATACGTTTTTGTAACTTGTTTTTGTAGCAATTTTAAAAGGAAAGCTGTAGTAATTAGGAGTAGAAATAATTTTCTGCTTAATAAATACAATTTTTATTGAGCAATTAAAATACAAGTCATCAGAAGCTTCTGTTTATCTTTCTGAAGACTCACAAATACGTGACTTTTAATGTGAGTCCAGGAGTACTACAAGTAAAGGCAAGAAGATAGCGGAGCTCCAATGCAGAGGAGTGATCTCAAGTAATTACTTCAGTACATACCTAAAGATTACACATTTCTCCACCCTCCTCACTGTACTGCTTTTAGCAAAAATAGGGATAGAAGTTGGGTGCATTGATAGAGATAACAGCACCAGTGAAAGTGGTGGTGCCCTGCTGTCCCTCAGGTGCCTGAATGTGTCAGCTGGTTGTGTGATGGCTTCATTGGCTTGGCCATCTGAGGTACAGCTCCAAGCTGCTGCCCGCAAACAGCAGAGCAGCTTAGCTGCACCAGCTTACCCAGCCGTGCTGTGAGAGCTGACTTTGAATACAGTAAGTTTAAATCTCTAGGAGGAAGAGGAGAAGAGATTACAGAGGGGTATTTCAGAAAAAAAGGATGGTTATGAGCTGATTAGGGCAATCAGAACCTGTTAGTACCTTGAGGTCCTTGGTGGTTGTGCTAATAACATTTCAGGTGTAGTGGTATAGCCATGTGCAAAATAATTTTTGTTCCATTTTTCTTTTTCAGTGCACATATGTCACCAAATTTAGAACACTTATCAACATTTAGCATGGTATTTTATGTTTCTGACATGTCTTAGGCTGAAGAAAATCACTCTTTAGGCAGAATTGTGCTTCAGGATTTATTTCAGCTTTAGCATAAAAATATATAATTTCTGCTTTCACAGTTTTCAAGAGCTTCAGCCAAAGATGATAATGGCAGGACAGATCTACAGAAATGTTGAGTGCAAACCATACAGCGTGAAGCTAATGGCCCTGTCCTTTCTTGAAGAAACCTAGACAGTTTTGGTTAAAGCACTTCAAAATGGAGCAGATAAACAATTGCAGCTTCTTATTAAGATTAGGAAACTGTAACAGTTGCTGCTTTGGAGCCAAAACACTGCAGTGGCACCTTTGGCCTCCTGTCAGTGTAACTGGGAATAGATGATCTGGAATGAGCTGAAACATCTCACTTACTACTGAGTGCCTGTGGGGCCCTTTGGCAGCTCAATTTCCCTGTACAGTTTTGTGCTTTTAATCCAAACATCCAACATTCTCAGCAGAACATCACCTGAAGCCTGCTGATAGGGAAACCTCAACGTGAGAACACTTCAGCCATTCCTGTGAAGAGCTTGTGGGCCATATTCCTCGAAAGGCAGACTCACCTGCAATAGATTGAGGGGTGGGTGTTCATTTTCTTTCGAGTCCTTTTTAGTAAGACGTTGAACAGTTCAGTGTGGAAAACACTTTGCAAAGTGGAGAGAGGCATTCTTTGTACAATCTAAGAGGGTTCAGATTCATGTATGCCACTGCCCAGAAGACTGTCATAACCTCAGGGCTATAAGGCAAGGTAGGGGCATGCTTAATTCCTCTGGTTGAATCTGTATCACTGTGAAGAAGATAATTCAAGATTCATGGACTGTGGCCCTGTAAGACACTGGTCTAGGATAGGGAGGAGTTAGGCTTTAAGTCCTCTAGTTGATAGATTTATCTACCAATTCCTAAGCTGCGTAGTGACTGAAGATAAATAATGCTGTAAATTTGGGAATGTTAACCAAAGTGCATCAAAGAACAAGCAGAAAATGGATTTAAATGGAATGCAACACTGTCAGAGGAGACCTACCAGCATACATGTGTAGGCTCTGTGTTTACACAACAGGTGGACAGGGCTCCTCAGGCTGTCCCATGAACGAGTTCCACTTTGTGAAGAGTTAGCTTTATTAACACAGGAACAAAAAGAGTTTGGGAACCTTTCCTATTTTCTGCTGCACTCAGTTCTTAAAGGTGGCCTGCTTTTTCTTCCTGATTCAGCTGCCATCATAAGTAGAGAAACAGAACAGGTTGCTTACCATGGCTGCTTTTTCTGGCTTTGAGAGGAGGTAAGTTTGAGATGGACACCTGCATTTATGCGTCTGTGTGTAAGGGCTGATGTGGGTAGCTGTTTAAACTCCACGGTAGGTAGTGGAGGTCTGGTTAGTACCATCACTGGGGCCTCAAAGCCCAGTATCTCACCGGCCTAGGCCAGAAGTTTGATTCACTTTTCGAGACGTCCACTGGCACCTGCCAGGCCCTAAGGCATCCAAAGCACCCGTAAGAGGTGCCAAACATGACATTACATGAAGGTTATGATCACGTTGTTTGTTGCAGTTACTTGGACAAAGAGACCATTCAGAGATGGAGACTCATTGACTTGTCCTGATTAGTCACAGACTTTAAAAGGTGAGAAACTGTTTCTCATTTGATCTTCATAGTCTATGTCCTCCTTTTTAGTTTAAATGAAAATCTTTGTTAGCAAACTTTGCTTACCTCATAATGAAAAGTGATACCTTCTGGGTTTTGCCAAAGAAGAAAACTCTACAAGAAACAGTTCTTGTTCTGATTCAGTTTAGAGTTATGGACTTCACTAATCTTTAGTTATTAACACTAATATTTTGCTGAGGAGTACTGTTATTTTACAAGAAGCTTTTATAAGTTTCTTTGAATTTAATTTTTTCTTTCTGAACTTTAAGCATTAAACAAGATCAGATTTTAAATAAAGATATTTTGTTATCTGGAAATGATTCAAGCAGTCATCTGTAGTATTTCTCATGCTTCAGCAAATGCTTCAGAAGCCAGGTAGCTTCTCAAGGGAATAACTTTGGTTTCCAGAGTGAAGGGGAACATAAAAGTTCATGCAAAGAGATTTCTTTAATACCAAGATCAGCTTAATTTAGAACTGCTTGGCTGGTCTGACTCTGACACTAATAGCCTCAAACTTGCCACTTTATTTTATTTCAAAGCCCTCTTGGCAGTACAAGGGTACATTTAGTGGGAACAGGCTTTGTCCATTAAAACTGAAACTTCTTGTGCTATATTTAAAGCTCATTTGGAACACTTAATTTCCAGTCTCTCAGAAGTTTGTATTATTGAAATAAACCATTAATGCAATGTCCTCCTTAAAGTGTCACAGCAAAGAATTGTTTCAAAGCGATTTTTGCCACTTGTCATTCACAGCATTCCAGTGTGCGTTAAAACTTAATGGAGTTAACATGTAGTCATCATAAAAACAAAAGCAGATTTTTGAAGCATGATTGCCATATTCTCAACATTGTATCTATAGCAGTTTAATTGGCCTCTTATTTCTCTCAGTTTTTATCCATAGGTAGGTAAAATACTCTCAAAATCAGTCTGTCTGGTCTTAAGAGGAGTGTGCTATCATGGCTGTTAACAGAGGAGCTATTGCTATACCTGGAACAGGGTTTTGAAGGTGATAAACAGGTAAAGGAGCATGTAGAAAAACAGGCCCATTCGAGGTACCTCATTATAAACAACCTAAAAATATTCTGTGTTCATAGATATACTTGATACATGGCTGTGAGTTCCTGTTTTTAGTAAGCCTAAGTGATTTGTTACCCCACAGAACTGATGGCCTCCAATAGCTGGTGCAGAGATTTCTGATTTTCTGAGTTGTGGAACAAAATCACTGCACAGAGAGCAGCCAGCAAAGTGCAATGGATTTTATCACCATGGGCCCGATTTCAACTGTTCTCAAAAGATTCCTTCATATATGATTTTTCTAAGTCATTCTCTGCTGCCAGTTTGTCCTAAGAAGGGGAAGATGGAATGAAAGGAAAACAGAATGAAAAAAGCTAGGCATAGAAGCACGGGTAGTATTTTTACAAAATTGGGATTTCTCATTTTCTTTCCAGGATCTGCCTCTCCTTTAGGCTGTTTCTTGAATAGTCAGAATTAATACTGGACCACCACAAGTGAATGCCCTGGGACTCACTTACCTCAGCAGCTCAGGACTCCAAAGCAGTTGCTTTTTATCACGGACTTTGCTCAAAATCTGTTGCTCACATACCTTTACTCAGACAGAGAGCAAACAGAAAGCATCATCCTCTGTGCTCGTAATTAAATAGTGTATGCAGAGATCCACCTTTCCAGCTGTTTGGGCCACTGAATGTAAAATAAAGCTCCAATTTATAGATGCTCCTAATACATTGTGTTGTTTATCTCCTATGCTGCATTTTAATTGCTTATTTGGTTTATGTGTCAAGCACTACACACAACCTGTAGTCTTTAACAGTGCCACAGATGCATTTCACAGAATCACAGAATGGCTGAGACTGGAAGGGACCTTTGAAGTACATCTACATTCTCAAGCAGACCACCTAGAGCTGGTTGTCCAGGACCACGGCCATTGCTCTCCCCTTATCCACTGAGGCATCACAGAAAGCTATCAGGTTGGTCAGACATGATATCCTCTATGTAAATCTCTGCTGACTACTCCCAAACACCACGTCAAAATAACTGGAAATGATTTTCAGTATTATTTTATCTCTCACTTTCGCAGTCAAGGTGAGGCTGATTGGTTCCACTTCCCTGAATCCTCCTTCTTGCCCTTGTTGAAGATAGGGATGACATGCTTTCTTCCATTCTGCAGGAACCTTGCCAAATCACCACAACATTTCAAAGATAATTGAAAGTGGCTTTGCAGTGACACCAGACAGCTCTCTCAGTACTTGTGGGGTGCATCCTATCAGGTCCTATGGACTCACCTCTATCATACAACATCTCTTGGAATGCCATGTAAGGACATTTTGTTATCTGCATGTCCCCCTCAGACTATACCACAGGTCTTGTGCATACTACGTCTCTGCTAGTCCTTTGGTGTTTTATGGACATCCTCTTCAAGTGACTTTCATAGTGGTTTGTGAGCTCCCATCATTTTAGTTATGCAGCAACAGCATTCATGGTTACCATTCTCTGGGCATGCTGTGTTGCTTCTTAGCAACATATCACTGATATATAAACTTTTGGGTTTTCCTTCCAATTCCTTGGACAAAGTGAGTGAACAGGTTGCAACTAAAATTTGCCAGCACTTTTTTGTGTTATCAGCATGCCAGTAAACCCATCATCATCATGAAGTGGGCAAGGATCCGTTTCAAAATGCTGAGACTTTGGTGGGCTCTGAATATTCTGAGGAAAAGGAACTAGTACATACTGAAGACTGCAATACCCTATATTTCCTAGCCTGACCTAACATCACTCTTGGCACTCACCACATTCATGAGTACAATAAAACAAATTCATTCAAATACATGCACAGTTAGGAAACAAGCTATTAGATTTAGAAACAGATAGCAAATCCTGCAATAACGGAATACATCTCCTTAGTGTAGCCACAGGTATTTTCCTGTGCTTTATTCAGATTACAGACTGTGAAGTCGTGCTGACTAGTCGTATGATTCAGCCAGCCAGCCAGCAGATCTGGGCCCAGCTCTCAGGGAAGCCAATTGCTCCAGGTGCTATTTTCCACACAGCAACAATTACTTGCAGCCAAGCTCTTCCTCATTTCCTCTGCCTGAAGAGGGATGCACCTTCTGAAGTATCCTGAAATCCTTGATAATCAGACAAAGATGTTGACTTCTAACATTAATAGTGTCAATTTGTTGCTCGATTTAGAGGGCAGTGGTGTTCTTGAATTAGGCAGTGTCCTGTGACAGCTCATATATGTGCTGGGGCTTGTGATAGCACTGCTTAAACATAATAGTGGTTTACTACTTGTTGCAAAATGCTTGCTGAAAAGTTGTAATAACAAAAGAAATGCCCCTTTTTACCTTCTGGGTAAACTTGTGTGTTAAACTAAAAAGCCAAATACTGACCTGATTTGTACTGCTGTAACTCCACCACATCCAAGCCACTCTGGATTTTAGTGCAGGGAACTGCAACAGAATCTGGGCTAAGATAGTCTGGAAATGGAATATGCAAGGAGACCATTGGTATGTTCTTGGACAAGGAGCTGCAGAATGAGTCTGTCATGTCGCTTTAGATACCTCTTTAATTTGTTGGTGCTCATCTCCCTGTTGGCATTCACTCTGCCACTGTTTAACCCCTTGGAAGCCCCTGCCACTCTTTAATCTGGTGAGTAGTTATTTGGTAAGTATTACAAATGTTAATAATAGACTTGTTTTATAATGCCTTTCTTTTCTGTTGGATCAAAACAACACAAAGAGCAGTTCATTTAAAGAGATGAGGAGACTAAGAGGATAAAAGAAAACTAAAAAAAAAACCACCAGAAACCCCTGACCTGGTTAGATATATCAACAAAACTAAGCCACTGATTTAGCCTGTGGAAATTAGGAAGAGCCTTCTCATATGTTAGCCATTATGTACATGTGTATATTTTAAATTAATTTGGGAGAACTGTGCATAAGCACAACATGACAAACTCCTAATTTCTCTCCTGGAGACAACGTGCAATATAAGAAGAGTTGCACAGCCATTTCACAAAAGTGTTCTTGGCTTTCTGTTGTAACTTTTTTCTTCTTCGCAATCGGGAAAAGCCAAAGAAAAAGCAAATACAGAAGGTAGAGCTGATGATAGGCTGGGAATCCATGCTAGACTGTTTTCAACTTCTATGTCTGGCTCCCCATTTTACATGGGATTCCTTCTGGTTTACTTCCACGCAGACACAGAAAACCTAGATTCTTTGTTTTGTACCTTTAAGAAGACTTCTGGCAAAGACACACCAGTGATTTTTTAGGTGGAACAAGGAGGATTCAGGAAGGGAATAAGAGGAGAAAGACACTGTCCTGTGCTTTTTGCAGTTAAAAATTGCACAGAAAATTTTAAAACATGAATAAGAGCTGTATAACTACATTTCTGTTAAAATGTAATATTTCTAAAATCAAAACAAAACCACACACATTTAGAAATTTCCCATAAACCTAGAAATTTTCACTTTCCATTTCCAATAAAAATATTTTTGCCAGCTTTACTGTTTTTAGTTCATGTATTTGCTTTTTTCAGTCTGTCATCCCAGGTTTTTTAGCATTCCCCAATGAGCTCATGTTCCCTGTAAGTTACCAGAGCCAAGTGCATGTTGCAATCCAAATAATTCACCATTGTGTTGCTTTTTTTGTTATACGTGTTAGACATAAATGCAATGAAACCTCAAGCTGAGGTCACTGGATAGAATAAGTATTTATTTGTCTCACAGGTTTGAATGGAAGAGTATGTTCTTGGCAATAGTTGTCATGTGGTGAATTTGGGGACAAGTATGTGACCAGAAGGAAGTACATCCTAAGTTCTGCTCCTGCCTTGACAACACACACTTTGTGTGATGTTGAGTAAATCGCTTTTCTGCCAGTTTCCCTTCACCAATAGCTGGTCATGTTTCATCCTTAGCTGGTTATGCAGCCACCAAGAGTGACAACAGGAAGCTCTATGAAGAATTAACATTGGTGGCAGTGGTAAATTGATCTTTGACATTCTTGATATTTTCTTGGTGTTGAAATGAGAAAGTAAAAGCACTACAAAAATATTTGTAAGTGTGTTAGTGCCCAGAGAGGAACACCACCATCCCCAGGCTTTGGATCATGCACCTTCCCAAGATTCATGATGAAAGCTGGAAGTCAGCATGAGTTTACCCACTGCCTGACCAACCTGATTGCCTTCTATGATAAAATGTCTGGATTTGTGGATGCAAGGGCAGCACCTTGACTTTTGCAAGGCTTTTAACACCATATCTCGTGATATTCTTATATACAAGGTGAGATACCACAGTTTGGATGAGTGGACAACTAGATGGGTAAAAAAATGGGTTGGATGGTCAAGCTCAGATAGTGATAGTTCATGCTTTACCTGGCAGCAGTAAGTAGTAGAAAGTGGAGTATTTCAGTGGTTAATCCAGCAGAAACTTTACAAAATTCAACAGGGACAAATGCCAAGTCCTGCACCTGGGAAGGAAGAACCCTGAGCAACAATACAGGCAGAGCGGTGTAGCAGCAGCTCTGAGGAAAAGGATTTGGGAGCCCTGGTGGACATAAGACAGGAGTGCAGACTGTCTGCAAAGAAGGCCTACAGCATCCTGGGTTGTAGTAGCCACAGGATGAGGAGACAATACCACTCTGATCAGCATTTGTTAGACCCCACTGCATCCAGTTTGGGGACCCACAGTGCAGGAAAGCTATGGATAAATTGGGATGAGTTCAGCCAGGGCATGAAAATGGTTTGGCACTAGAACTGTTGCCCTGTTAGGAGAGGTTGAGGGAATGGGGTTCGTTTAGCATGGGGGAAAGAGGGCCTTGTGGGACCTTCCGATAGCTATGCAGCTAGTGAAGACAGCAGCCCTCTGATTCCTAAAGCAAGGTTGTTGAGAAGATGAAGCCAGGCTCTTCTCAGTGCTGCAGGGTGGGAGGACAGGAGGCAGTGTCACAGTCTTGAAACAAGACTGCCTATCTGGGGTGCTTTTCACCACAAAGATAGCCAAGCAGTGCAGCAGGTGCAATAGCCAAGCAGTGCATTCCCCAGTCTTGCAGGACTTTGAAACCTGAGGGGATGAAGCCCTGGACAGGCTGCTCATACCTCTGAGCTGACCCAGCCTTGAGCAGGGAGCTGGACCAGAGCACTGGACACCCTGAGGTCTGCTGCTGGACCCCCACATCCCTCAGCGTCCCGCCGGCACAGGAGTGTGCACTGCTGCCGGGATGTGAACTGCTGCGCGGGAGCCAGCTGATACAGGCGAACCAGGGATCGAATTGGACACTTTCCCCTTCACTTCCAAAGAGTTTGAGGCTCTGCTGATCTCTCGATACCCTTATCGCGGGCTCCTCAGCCTCCGCGGCAGCGCCTTGAATTATTCATGGCTATTGACAATCACAGAAATTAACGCTCCCTCAGCAGAAGCGCAATGCAGCACCCTGATAGTAATGATCAAAGATGAGGTGAGATTACTGGGGCTCCCCCTCAGCGCCGGGGCCGTCCAGGCCGGGAGGGCGCCATGGCGGTGGCCGCCCGCCAGGGGGAGCTGCCGGCCCGGCTTTGGCGGTGCGTCCGTGCCAGCGGAAACCGGCGGGAATGAGGAACAGCCGGACCGGGCCGGGCGGGAGCTGGGCCGGGATAGCTGGGGGTAGCTGGCCGCCCGCGTGGCCCTTTCCTCAGCAAACTGCTGTGGAGCCAATGGGCTCTCCCTCCGATTCGCCTTGCCTCAGGGCAAGGCATTTCCCAGCAGGGGAGAAGCCCTCCCCTCCAGCGCCAAGGGCTGTTCGAACACACTGGGTCTCCGAAAATACAGTGTGGGAAGTTGGTGCGACCTCCAGCCCCGGGTTGTGCCCCAAGGAGCGGGAAGGAGGCTGGGAAAGTGTCCCTGTGGCTGCCTTGGCAGCGACAGCGGTGGCTTTGGGCCGTGAGTGAGGCTCCCAAAGCATTTACAGCGTCTTGGTTTTGCTGTGCCCTGAGCAGAGTCCCCAGGTTTGCTGGGAGAGGGCGTCCGAGGAGTCCACTTGCACTGACCCAGCGGCTTAATGCCGGCCTCGAAGCCTTTCTGGCAGTCCTCTGCCGTGTAAGGCAGTCGCTGCGTGTGAGCTGATGCTCCGGCAGCTCCGCGGGGTGGCGGCTGAGCTCTCCGAACAGACCCGGGGATCTGAGCTCCCCCCTGTTACGGACAGGAAAGGAGAACCCACAAAATAACACTGGTGAGTGACTGGCAAACCAAGTTTTAAGTATTATCTAAAATTGCCCTTGTGCGTTCTCTGCTCCAGTCATTATGCTACATATTTGCTGTAGAAATAAGGTCTAGAAAGCTCAAGAAAGGGAACTGTGACAGGAACAGCATATTCACATGTATGCTTCAAAACACACCAGCGCTGTTCTCCATTGCAGTCGGCATCCCCAAAGCAGTGGAAAGAAGTACAACTGGTCTGAACCCTCCGCTTGAGTATCTATTAGTTTAATCCGTATGAATCAAAAATATTTGTGGTAGTGAAAAATCTCTGATCTGCTTAAATTCTTCCAAATTTAGTTTTGGCGTTGAGTCATCATTATTCCCTGCCAAATGGTTTTGTGAAGTCGCCCAAAATAATGAGATGTCACTTGCCTGGATACATTAATAATTAGAAGGATTTATTGTAGTAGGCATCATGGGAAAGTGTAACTTCCCCATTAGATGTCCTTAATTAGAAAAGAATGTGTCAGATTTCAGATCAACGTAGGGGAACTACAACTATCCATTAAAGAGAGAAGGACAAATAATGCAAGTGACAGCCCTTGCAGAAGTACAAAGATTTAAATACTTAATAAATTAAGGGGATTGAAGGTGCTCATTTTCATCACTAAAGCTCTATGACCTGTCTTCATCATCAGAAAAGTTGCAGTCTCCAAACTGAATTAAAAAACATAAAGAGCAAATGCTGTATGTAATTCTGACAATAGAATATTTTTGTAATCAGCGATTATTCCTTTTTATGTCTTTCAGCAATGGCTCCTTAAGATGGGCAAAACTGCTGTAGAAAGTGTTCAACTATGCTAATACGAAAATTTTATAGTGACAATGGCGTCTCTTGAACCACAAGAGTATCTAGTACATTTGCTGAGTTGGTGGATAGAGAAATGGTCTGACTGGCTTTTAGATAAAAATTGGTGAGCTGTTAGGTAATTGTAACATGTGGGAGGCATTACTGTAAATCTAAGCAGAATGAGGTGCCTAACTACTTGGGCATGTGTAAGTACCCATCTTTTGTGTCCTCCGTTTGGGTGTAGGAAGTTTCTCACAGACCCAGGCTGAGGGTTTTACCAGATATTACACAGAAGCTAGAAAGTAAATCTTAAAATGCTTACATTTACTTAGAGTCACAAGTGGAACCAGTTTATACTCCTATTTCTGCCCAGTGCTTGGTTAACATACAGGCATGCTTTTTATTTATGTAGTCTTAAAATCATGGCATGAATGACATCAAGGCAAGAGTAATTTAAGAAAGGGGAACATGTGTCCGCAGTTTGTTTCAGCTTGCAAAGAGATGAGATTCCAAGACAGGGAGACTAAAATTTTGCATCATAAGCAATCTACTCCCTTCTGAGACATCTGATTTATTAATTCTATGTCAGTTACACCTGAAAGTTACTACGAGCTGATTACTGTGGCCTACAGCTTCTACTGCAGCCTTTTCTGCTGCCTCTATGTAATCAGTAACGTTGGACCAGTGCCTAACTGACAGGTGGCCACATTACCAAGTTATCAGCTTGTTTCCTGCTCTTGATAAGTGTTTCATTAGGGCTGGTTGTGGTAGGAAAGCTGTATTTGTTTCTTATGGGGAAAGGAAATCCTTAACAAGGAGGCTAAGCCACACAAACAAGGCCTTGTTAAATAAGCCTTTCAGTTTGAGTGACCATTTTGTGCAGCATTTTGCTTGAAAAATGTGTTTTTGATTTTTTTTATGAGTGCTTATCTGAAGAATAATGATGAGCATTAGGTTTGGATTTAGAAAAGGATAGATTTAGTTTACCTGTAGGAGATAGGTGCTCAAAACTTGTGTAGTTCTGTGGGATTGAACTTTAAAGACATGAGTTAAATGTCCTTTTGAAGTACTGTCTGGAAGACTTTTTTATTGTTAATTTAGCCTTCTCTTTTCTAAATTGAACCTTTCATCACATATTAAGTCCTAAGAGAGCTAGGGAACACAGGGTGTGTTCCAAAGGGATACATAAAAAGCACCTTACTTCCATAAGTCATTAGCATCCAGCATTTGTGTTTTAATGAGCTAAAATGAGAAATCTTGTAAACTAATTTGAACAAACTACAGTGTCTTACTCACAGCGAGATGCCTCAAACATCAATCAGCTCTTGAAACTTTGTTTGTGAGATACTTCTCTAAGAATCTTTCATCCTAAAAATGACACTTGAAAACTTGGCAATAGATCTTGACAAAATTCACATGTGAATGCCCAAGAGATAAGCAGTGCATTGTTTTACTGAGGAAGGTGATATAAATATTCTGCTTCTGAAGGTAGGTCTAAACAAAGCTTACCTGCTCATTAAAAGGTAATGAAACCTAACTATTTTACATACTGTTTTGTGAATGACATTTTCTGAAACACACTTTTATTTTCAAACCTCTGAAAAACCTCTGTGGATAAGCAAAGTTTAGTATGATAAAGAAAACATTTTATTCAGCTTTAAGAACTGGGACGTCTTCCTCAGAAGAGTATTATGTGGGATGTGTCACACCATCAGTAGAGCTGACTATTCTTTTAGTAGTACTAGTAGTATTTTCAGTTTTAAATTAAAATCTGCCTGAAGCCGCAGATGAGTTCTCAGCTCACTGTTCTCTGAATAAGCATACAAATCAAAAATCACACTTTCCTCAAAAAGCCTATTTGAAGGTTAGCTGTCAACTTGGACTGAGTAAAGCACCTTTGACTTGAAGAAGTCTGAAGTGCTGCAGGTGTTTGCACTTTAAAATATGGGACAAGTTATGCCAGAAAAAGAGACAAAAAGGTTGAAGCCAGATCACTGCCCATTTGTTTATTTGGCAAGCAAGGATCTTCACATACCTGAATAGAATAATTTTAAGTTTTTTGCAGTTTAAGAATCTCTGTCAAATGAATCCAGGTGATGAACCAGCATACCAGTTTACTTTTCCTGTGTTAAAATACATGCCTGATTTAATTTTGCCAGTAAAAACAATGTATTGAACAGATTATAAAATGAAAAAGTGGCCCAAACCAAATGGATGATTTATCTATGCCTGCCAAGATTGGAAATTCAAGCAGCCTAAGGTAACAAAATATGCAGATAGATATTTCAAGAAATTATGAAATATGCTTGATACCCCTTGAAATCAAATCAGGTATGCTGAGTAAGCCTTGCCTATTTTTTTCTACAAAAATCATGAATAATTATAATGATATGTGTCATTACTTACGGGTAGCCATGTATGCTTATAGTCAAAATAATTGCTCAGACATCAAACATCGTCCTGTTTACTGGGCTTTCAGGACCTTGTTTAATATTAACAGCGGTCAGAATGGTAGTAAACAAAGTAAACAAAACAGGGTTTATGCAGGGTCACCTCAACCATTTGTACATAAGCAAGGAAGTGCTTACAAGGCATCATTATCAAAAAATCTCAGACCTTTTCTGGGAAGTCAGCTTCCTGGGGTGTCTCTCTGAAGAGCATGCACACTAATGCACACAGCATGGCGAGTAAACACCAGGAAGGAGAGACCTATGTGCAGCTGAAGGGATATGACGTTGGAATCACAGAGACAAGGTGGGATTATTCATGGGACTTCAGTACTGCAATGGAGGGATACAGGCTACAAAGATAAGGTGGTGGAGTTGACCTTAATGTGAGAGAACAGCTGGAGTATATAGAGCTCTGCCTAGGGGATGGACAGTGAGCCAGCTGAGAGCTTTTGGGTGTCAATTACTGAGTGCACCAATGTGGCTGACGCTGTAGTAGGTGTGTGCTATATGGCATATGCAGGCATAAGCAGGAAGAACAGATGGATAAGGCCTTCTGTAGAGAGAAGAAGCCTCATGTTATAGGCTGTGGTCCTCATGGGAAACTTCAACCACCTGATATATGCTGAAGGAACAACACAGAAGGACATATGCAGTCCTGGAGGTTCCTGGAGAGTATTGAGGACCCAGTGAAGACAGGTGCTCTGCTGGACCTCATAATTACAAACAAGAAAGGGCTGGTTGAGGACGTGAGGTTCTCAGGGGCCATGAGATGATGGAGTTCAGAATCTTAAGAAGAGGAAAGAGGGCAAAAAGCAAGATCATGTCTTCAGGAGAGTAGACTTTGGCCTTTTCAGGGATCTGTTCAGGTAGACTCTGTGGGATAAGGCCCTGGATGGAAAAGGGGCCTAAGAAAGCGCTGATATTCAAGGACCACCTCCTCCAAGGTCAAGAACAATCCACTGCAAGAAGCAGGAAGTCAGGCAAAAGTGCCAGGATGATTACATGGATTAACAAACATAAAAAGAAGAGGAACTGTCTGAGCATGCAGAAATGATGTTAGGAAAGCCAAAATCCATCTAGAATTTAATCTAACTGGGGATGTTAAAGGTAACAAGTAGAATTTTCATAGTACATAAATAGCAAAAGTAGACTAGGGAAAATACATGTCTACTTTTGAATGGGGCAAGAGCCCTGGTAATACATGACGTGGAAGAGGATGAGGTACTGAATGAAATGTCATCTTCACCTCACTCTTTACTAGTAAGACCCAACCTTCAGAAATCTGGGGGCTGAGAGACCAAGGGGAAAGTCTGGAGCAAGGAAGGTTTATCCTTGCTTGAAGAGGATCAGGTTAGAAAATAGTTAATTGAACTGGACATATATAAGTCCACAGGCTCTGATGGGATGCACTGATAAGAGCTGAGGGAACTGACGTTGTCGTTGAGAGGTCACTCTTGATAATCTTTGAACATGGTCACTTGAAGTATCTGAGGACTGGAGGAAAGGAAATGTCACTTTTGTCTCCAGGAAGGGGAAGAAGGAGGATCCAAGGAACTATAGGCCAGTCGCAGCCTCATCTTAATCCCTTTGAATGTGATGGAGCAGCTAAACCTGGGAACAATTTCCAGGCATATGAAGGACAAGTAAGTCATCACCAGGGGAGTCATGCCTGACCACACTGATACCCTTTTACAATGAAATGATTGGCTTAGTAGATGAGGGGACAGCAGTGGATATTGTCTGCCTCAACTTCCATAAGGCTTTTGATACTGACTCCCATGAGATTCTCATGGAGAAGCTGATGAAGTATAGAATGGCTGAGCAGAAAGTGAGGCAGAATGAAAACTGGAGAGAGTTCAGCAAAGGACCACTTAGGGGATCTCATCAGTACGTACAAATATTTGAAAGGAGGGTGCAAAGATGACAGAGCCAGGTGGTTGTGGAGTCTCTATCCTTGTAGTTACTCCACAGTCATCTTAACATGGTAATGGGCAGCTAGTTTTAGGTTGCCCTGCACTGGACCAGGTGACCTCCTGAGGTCCCTTTCAGCCTCAGCCATGCTGTGACTCAGTGAATTAACCATACTTTTATTTCATATATGAGGACAAAATAAATAAATAAATTTAATCTATACTTGCAACCCAATGCCTGAATCACAAAGTATAAAATTAAAGTGAAGAAAATAGCTGCAGAGGGTCAAGACACTGCAACAAGTAGGGTTGTACTCTCTGAAAACTAACAGGTAGTTTTCATGTCTCACTTTGGACTCGCTTTGAGTAAGTAAAATGGCTGAATAGTATCCAAAACGATGGGGAATTAAACAGCCACATGAAAGATGTATTCATTTCTCTCAGTTATGGAAAGAGAATATGCAAGATGTGTAAGAGAGGCCAGAGAGAAGAGATGATACTTCCTGAGAGGTCTTGGTGTTGCATAAGTTCTTACCTGTTGCAGACACTTGTCAGAGCCACTGAAGATCTTTTTCTGCTGCAACAGCAGAGCCACCCTTACTGCTTACTGACCCAGGAACTCTACACCAGGATTCTGGAGCAACCTGGATGTAGGGCAGAAGTCTGTCATATTCACTCCTTCCGTTTAAGTCTTACAAAAGAATATTGGTCTGTGTTTTCACAGTGAGGAAGAGGTCCAGGAATTGCTGCCAGAGAAAGATTTGTGTAGCCATATTGATATAGGAGAACTTGAGCTTCATCAGTTTGCAGTTGTTTGCAAAGAAGGCCTCAGACCTAAGGCTAGATAAAGTGGTTAGGTGCAGATGGGGGTCACTCTGATTCCTGTGAGAAGTGAGTTTAAACATCTGCCTGAATCCTGTAGAGCAGGGAATGTAGAAATGAACTTCCCAAAACACTGTGGAACAAAAGAGGGGCACATGAAAAAGATTTTGCAAGGAGCCTGTCCTCCTTTGTGCTGGTTTGTGAAATCAATAGCTCCTTGCTCCTCGATGTGCTAGCCAAATATGGTCTCTATTTAGAGGTGGGGGAAGTTGATGGAAACAGTTAACATGTGCCCAGGCTCTTTTTATCTGCCTGACTGTAAACATCCGTGGATATTAGCACAGTTTGTGTATATTTTTCCAATTACCATGGAAGTGAGCATTGCTGCTATGTAAGCATTTTTGTCCATTTGTCTTTTGAGTAAACCCAAGAAAAATAACCAATACCAGGACACTGAAAACATTGCAAAATCACTAAGTGTTCATTACAGCTCATACAGATGTCCACTTTGACCTATTGTAATGCCATAAATAAAATTCTCAGTATTTTTGCAGGCTTCATTTACCTGGTTTCGTTATAGTTTTAATCAAATGAGATTTCAGATGTGGTTTTTTTTTTCTTTTTGCATGTGCAATATGAATGTGATTGGAAGGGTCGCAGCTTTTTGGTGTATGCAGTAAATGTGGTCTGAATCGACTGTGTATGAAACAGTCCAAATATAATTACAGGTATGGACAAAGTCACCAAAGCATTTTCTATTCCTTGTGACCGACAGGGCTGAATTGGCTATCACTGTGCTTGATGATGGAAGCTTCTGCTTTGCATCCTTCATTTTTTCAAAGCATAATGCAGTTTCTATTTCCCTGTTGTTATGATTGTATGAGACAATCCCTAGCTTTAGAAAAGGCAGCAGCAAGTCAGGGCATTAAAATTAAAGGGGAAAAAAATCTACACAAACCACTTAAGCACACTCATTATTATGGCCCTTGCTACCTCAGGCCACTGGAGAACTTATAATTTAGTCAGCATTATGCAGTTTGAAGTGTTTTATGTTCTGCATGGGAGCAGGCTGCAATTCAAATATCAGTGGCCATGAAAAATATGCACATACGTTTAGTATGAAAATCTCCAAGGGCATAACAGAAGAGATGGGCACATGTAGCTACAGTGTGATGGAGAATTTCTGTGAATTAATCATTTGGACATAGTTTATCACCATTTTATATTTTGCCAGAGATGCTTCCTCACCATTTGTTTGGAAAACTTATTATACATGCACATCTTAGAAAGATAATAAGGCCAAAGCCTTTGATGCTTAAAGGCAACAGCCTTTGTTAGATTCTGTTATGACACAGACAACTTCTCCACTGACAGAGCCATTCAGATAACAAGAGTAATTGCTTATTTTATCGAGTTTAGGGAATTGTGCTCAATTCTCCCTTCTTGCCTACTACATTAGCTATTATGACCCATCTTCTACCATAATTTAGGGGGAGTGGAGTATGTGCATTTTGAAAGCTTTTCCTGAAAGAATAGAGTGCTGTATTTACATACTTCCTTCATTATTCCACAGTGCAAATACTTTAATATATTCCTTCCAAAGAAGCAGGGTGACATGCATGTGCATGTGTGCATCTCTTTCTATGCCTAGGTGTTTGTGTGCAGCCTAGTGCCTGAGCGGGAAGGGGAATAGGAAGGGTTCATTTAGTTGTTTCTTTATACCCTCTCCTGACTGGAGACGATACCATTGTAATTGGTATTTGCAAAACTACAAACAGAGCAATTGCTTCTGACACTTTAAAAGAACTTTATTGACATCTCTAAACACGTGAGGAATTTTAAAGTAGAACTTTCCCATCTGTGAGGCTTGGTCTGATCAAAAGCCTGATAGCAGCTCCAGATTACTGCAAATGAGGCTACAGAACAGATTCCAGCTCCTTTTGGGGAAAAAAATTAGAAAAAAAAAGACTTACATTTGATTCAGCTGAATCCTCATAAGACTATCAGAAAAATGGCATTGCAAGGAGAGAATTAAAACAAATAAATAGATGCTTTCAAATTCTATGTGCTATCCAAAGTTTTTAAAAGGTACAAAATTTAAGTGTAAGATTTAATATCTTCAAATGCTGCTGTGCTTTATAATTTTATTACTTAGAATAATCAGTTTTCCCCCGTATGACCATGTTCTGTTTCCCGCTGAGACAGGGTTGATTTTTGCAGTAGCCAGGAGGGGTCATGGCCAGGACCTAGAGTTTATTCTGTACCACCTTGCCTCATTGTCAGGGGTGAGGGGAAGGTAATCTCTTTCCAGAGGGAAGGTCTCTCTTGCAGTTGGGGTGGTGTGGCTGCACTTGGGTTGCAGGCTCTGTGGTGAGCGTTTTGATATGTGAATCAATCTCAACCTGTGATCTTTGCTTTTTGTGCTTCCAATTCCCCTCTCCAGCGCCCTGCAGGGGAAGAGAGAGGGGGGAGGAGCACATGGTTTTAATGGGAGTACTACATTGGAGAACACCATTCCTAAACCACAACAGACCATTATAGCAAAGCCATGAAATGGTCAAAATCTGACTTCTGAAACAACACTAAACAATACTGATGTTAGCAGAGGGACCACTTTCAAATGGAAGTTGGGAGTCAAATGGAAACCGAAGTGAATTATATGTCCTTCACTGTATACAAATAGAATAATTTTCCAGAAGTGTAATCAAATATGAAGGCCAGTTCTGAGAAGATTCTGGCAGCTGTTTTATGGAGGAGGAATGCCTGATTTTTCCCCACAACAGGGCGGTGCACTTTCACACTCCAGAAGCACTAGTGAAGAGATTGTGACACACAGGAAAGAACTTTTTCTCATGGTTTGTGTGAACGCCTTGGTAAAGTATCTGAACTCACTCATCTAGCATCACTGCTGTAAGCTGGGTAACCTGGATGCCAGTTTCATTTCCCTGATGTTTGTTCTGCTTTCACCTCTGATGCCTAAAATGGGAGAAAAACATTGTGTCCAGACAGTGTTGGTAGAGATAAGATAGAGAGCAGCTCTTTGAATGAAGGCCTTCTAGTGCATGGAGTACAAAGCTGCACACCCATGTCCAGGGGTTCTACAATTTTATAGTACTAATCCATCCAATCCAAGAACTATCTGCCCCTAGATCCTCCCCCGATCTGCCCTCCGACATGCCTCCCCAGAATTGAGTTGGAGGTCTCAAGACCCCTTTCTTCCTCATCTTCTTCATCCTCACGGCACGCATTGTCTTTGGAGCTTCTCCAAGGTTCTGGGCCTTCAAGATTGCTTTGGCTACAATGATATGTTGTTGTTCCAGTCTAGGTGCATATGTCCTAAACAGGATGTGTTTGCTGGAGTCTTTCCTTGAGAAGAACACTAAATAAGCCTATGGAATTTAGAAAATTTACTATGAAGCGTGAGAATAGGGTTTGGTAAGTGTCATTCATGGCTAGGCTTCGCGAACGAAGATTTGGGAAGGCTCTATCCACATTTGCTACAGGCACGCTGGTGGCTTATGAGGCCAATACGTGACAGACATATCCAATTGCAAAAGGCACAGCAGAAAGACTCCTTAGATGGTGTATTCTGCAAGACACGGTTCTTTCTGCGTTGCCTTTTCTCCTCAAGGGTGATCCTGCGTGTGTTCTCAAAGGAGACAGCAGCGTTATAGATGGTGTGTCTCCAGGCCTCCCGATTGGAGGCCAGAGTAGACCAGTTATGGTGATCAATATGACCAAGGCTGAGATGTTGTTTCAGGGAGTCCTTGTATCTTCTCTTTGGGGCTCCTCTCATGCGGCAGCCAGTGGCAAGTTCACCATAAAGCAAGATCTTAGGGAGGCGGTGGTCCTTCATCCTGGAGACGTGTCCTGCCCATCGCAACTGTGTTCTCAACAACATGGCCTCAATACTTGGGATAGCTGCTTGTTCTAGAACAGATGTGTTGGTCACATAGTCTGACCAGTGGATGTTTAGGATTGTGCGGAGGCAGCGTTGATGGAAGCGTTCTAAGAGACGCAGGTGGTGGCGGTAGGTGACCCATGATTTGGAGCCATATAAGAGAGTCGACAACACAAAATGGCTTTGTAAACACTGATCTTGGTGCTTTTCTTCAAGTGTTTATTACGGCATACTCTTTTGTGGAGTTTTCCAAAAGCACTATATGCCTTTGCTAACCTGTTGTCTATCTCCCCATCAATCTTACCATCCGAGGAGATGAGGCTACCAAGGTAATTAAACTGCTGGACTGATTTGAGCTCTGATTGGCCAATGGTGATGTGGGGATGATGGGGGGCTTCCTGAGGTGCAGGTTGATGGAGAACTTCTGTCTTCTTTAAGCTGACTTCCAGCCCAAAGAGCTCAGCAGCATCTGCAAAGCAGGATGTTAAACGCTGCAGGGCTGCTTCTGTGTGGGCAACAAGGGCAGTGTCATCAGCATAAAGCAGCTCCCGGACAAGATGGTTTAAGGTCTTGGTGTGGGCCTTCAGACGCCTTAGATTGAATAAACTTCCATCAGTACGATATCAAATGTAGATACCGTCCTGATCATCGAGGTCTGCCGTGGCCCTTTGGAGCATCATGCTGAAGAAGACGTTGAATAGGGTAGGAGTGAGAACGCAGCCTTGTTTCACACCATTCTTAATTAAAAAGGGCTCAGAAAGTGTGTTGCCATATCTGACTTGGCCGTGCTGATCCTCATGGAGTGAGATGATCATTTTAAGGAACTTGGGGGGACAACCTAAACGTTCCAAAATCTGCCACAGACCTTTTCCGCTCACAGTATTGAAAGCCTTGGTGAGGTCGACAAAGGTTACATAGAGACCTTTGTTCTGTGGTAAGTGTCAACTGCTATTCTAAAATGTGAGAAACTGCACAGCCACACTAAAAATCCATATTTACTACACAGCTACATTAAAATCCACAAAAAGCTAAAAATCTTAAAAATTTTAAGGCATCATCTCCATGAAAAGATCTGGTTAATGCATCCACCTTTGTGTTTGTCATATTTAAATGTGCAGCCAGATTGTTAGTTTTGCAAGGACAGTTTCTTCATCTTTTGAAGTCACTCGATGAGACTGGTAACAAATGAGAGCTTGCCAGCTATGGAATGGGTATTAACAATGAATTTTTCATAGCAGACATTCATGCGATTGTCTTGTGGCTGGCCGCGAGGACACAAGTGTGTTCTGCATCTCAGTGGAGCAGCTGGCAAGATAAGGAGAGTGCCTGGATTAATGTGCTCTGCTCTAATTAGCTCCATAAAGAGGCAATTGGCCTACACAGAAAGCTATGTGGATTAATGAAAGTATATCTTTTTTTTCAGGACAGTCTCATTGCATAGCACTGGTTCCTATAGATGGACCAACTCATTTGGGCCAGCTTATTTATGACTAAACTATGATCTGTATTATTTGCTGCTTTGTTATTTTCAACTGCAAGGTCAAGAGTGACATCACATTTCTGCAGACTTGATATCCTTTGCAAAACTAAAGGAGATTTAGCCACCATGTATTTAAGCAAGTTCATGAAATGGAGGGAAAGAGGGTAGAAATTTGGTATTTCCTTTCACAAATACTCCATCCCTATTTTTGTTTATAGGGAAGTCACTTTGTTTCCTGCAACGGCACCTGCTACTCTCTACACCTCCATGATGATTTTGGCTGCAGGGCTGTTGGATCAGGAATGTGTTGACATTTACAGGTAGGTTTGCTGTGCTCAAGTCAGTTGTATGTACAGTGAACCTGTAAATGTCCCACCAGCCTGGCTGTAGTGAAGCTGGGACTGCAGTTGCCCAGCAGCTTAACACCCAGATACATGCCTGCACACACACACACACACACACACACACACATGATGCTGTGCACATGCAATGCCTCTGACAGACTGGTCGTGCCAGGCTTGCCACGTGTGCAAGCTCCGTGTGTGTAGCAAATCTCACACATTGTGGATTCACTGAGCTTACACTGTGCACCCAGAGTGTCTCCTCTGCATCTGAGTGGTAAATCCAGGGTGCTATGCATACACACAGTAGTCATTTATGTCTGAGTTCTGGGCATCTGGCAAGTAGTCCAAGCTACTGCCTCTGCTCTGTAGTCCAGGAGAAATGTCCAAATCCCGTGTTTCCTCTGGGAATAGTGGAAACTGCTCCAAGTCAAAGAAGATGTCCTATCTGGGGAAGATCAGGCATGTTGATAAAACATTGTATTGAGATCAGACTGTGTTTGATCCAGTTGCTTCTTGACAACACTCTGAAATATTCTGTCTGTGGCATGTTCTACGTTACATTGCTGTCATTACATGCTTCATCTCCTAGGGAGTCCAACCATTTAAGTCCTACACAGAAATGGCACTGGTACTTTTAGGTTTACCAGGAGTTAGTTATGGGTTCTATACCAGGATGTTCTTTTACAGCAGAGCTACTTCAGACTTGTCTGAAGTGTTGGTAATGCCTTATTGCAGCTACTGTTGAGCCTCCTGAAGTTATCTGGAGCATGTGCTTCACTGTCTAACCATGCCTCTTTTCCACTTCCCACTCAAGTCTGCCTCCCTGCCTCCTTTCATGTTACTTTCAATACATACTGCTTCCTATTTTTTTTGCAGAGAGAACTGGGTAGAGTTTTTTATGGATAATCCAGGAGGTATTTCCCTTTGCAGTGCTGAGCTGTGTTTCAGGGCACTTGCAACCCTTGGTCTTTCTCTTACTTTTGGTGTAGATTTTTCTTTTCAAAAGCAACAATCAGTGAGTGTATTTTGACATAGAGTCTTTGAGATTTTATCAATGTTTCCTTATTGCCATATCCTTTCCACTTTGTGTCACTGTAGCCTCTCTGTCAGGGATGCATTCTTGCTCTTTCAGGTTGGTTACCTCGTCTTTGCTGTCCACCTTCTGGCTGTTAATTTGTTCTCTGTTGGTTCAGGCTAGGCTCTAAACTATTTTTTATGCCTTTGAGTTACACGTTTGGCATTGTATGTTGCTGTTCCTTCTTCTCTCCAAATTAACTAACTGCTACTTTATAGATTCTCTGAAAAATGGAAAATCCACATAACTCTGTAGCCTGAGCATAAAGACTGTAGTCTAAGAGAGCACAAAAGCAGAAGAGAGCAGAAAGCCTGTGGCCTAACTCTATTGCTTAATCGAGGTTATATATATTAATAACAGAAGCTGCAAATGTAGCAGAAATTGCAAGTAGGGACAGGCAAGATCAAAATGGCTCTGGCAAAAGTTATTTTAGTCAGGTAAGATTTTTTTTATTTATTGGCTTGGGACAAAGTATGAATGCAAGCTAAAATTGCAACAGCAAATAACCCCAGAACATGGCAAGTTATACTTAGCTAGCATTAAGGTAATGTCATGTAGAAGCAGAATATTTGTGGATAGCTAAAGTGACAAAAATACAGCTGCACTGATATTAATCCTGTATTAATCTTGTAAAGAGATGGGATTTTAAGAAGTAGTGGTCTTTGGAAGGGATCTACCTGCTTCCTCTGCATAGACCAATTTTCTCTTTTTAGGCATTAACTGAACTTGTCATTCCGATTTTATTATTGATAACCTGACTAAGCTTTACTGCTCACTTATCTGTGAGTTTTGTGAGTTTAATTGAAATCCTTGTAATAGCTCTTAAATTCTACTGATCATTAGACGTCCCAGTTTGGGAGATTTATTGATGTCATAACTGGTCAGCAGTTCAAGATGTGTTTTTAAAGATGCAGCTGCTGGCTAAATACTTTTCAATTACAGTGGGAAAATCTCAATGTATATAATGTGATTCCATAAAACATGATCCTAGCTCAGGACAGGATGGAATGTATTCTTCAAGTTATGTGAGTACATAGATAGCAGTTGAATGTTTGTAAATCTGTTTTATGTATTTTAATAACATGATCTTACTTGAAAGAGAACATCCCAGGTGGTATAATTCCATTCCGCAGAGGGCAGTGTATATATATATGTGTATCTAATACTTAAATATTTGCATTACTCTTTATTAAGTCACCTTCTGTTGAAAAAAAGCTGATGAATTGTGTAGTAAGTAGCTGTTTTTTAATATGGCTACAAAATTTGGATTATTTGCTGAGATATAAATGGAAAAATGCTAATATTTAAAGTAATTTTCTGTAGAAATAGGCTAAATTCAATCTGTGAAAAGACAGCCCATGCAATTTAGGCAGTGCTGTTACATGCTCTACTAATTATATTGGAATTGTAGGGTATTTGTTAGTTCCAACTTGCCTTTTGTTGGTATAGGAGAGGTGTAATAAATGGACCTTAAGAAGAGACTTTATGTATTTGAAACAAAATAGCAACTCTCATGTTTTTACTCTTTTCTAAGGGGTTAATACGATCCCATTCCATTGTCATCTCTTAGCATTTATTTTAGTTCTTCATTTCCCTGGGAAGTACTTAGGTGATAATTGTTGGATGTGAAATGGAGACAGCTTGGGTAGATCTAGAAACCCTTGAGCTTACATTGATGTCCAAAGCTGGACATCAGCCTTTCTAACTAAATAACTACTGAGCAGCATTTGCACTCAGTGGAATTTTTTTCCAATAGTAAAAGGAGAGGAAACATGATCATGAGGGTGTTTGTAGCTTTGACCAGTGTCCTTTTTCCCTCTTCTAGTTTCCACTCATGCCACTGTGCCTTTGGAACTCTTTTCTCCCAGACAAACATGCTTTGCAGTGTTTAAAAACTGTCTGCACCACAGTTCTTTGAAAAACTGGTGGCTGTTTGCTTCAGATCTTTTATTTTCTGTGTCACTGGATTCATGGCTATGGTGTTACTGGATTACAAAACCAGACTGGTGATGAATTCTGGGATGTTCATGATTTCTCCCTCCAGGGAAATACAGTGCTAAAATGTGATTTCCCTTTACTACAGCAAATGTTGCAGGTGTCTGTTGAGTTTTCTAAGGGAAATTACAAAGCAAATTTGTGACTTCACATGCCCACACTGTCATTTTTAAAACTGTCGGATGGGCATCTGATAGGGATGTTCAAGTTGTATCTCAGGTATCAGTCTTCATGGAATTAAAGAATTACAGTGGGAAATGCTATTTAATTTGGAGTAGGTGCCTTATATTATATCCTCTGTAGTTTAAGTGAGGTAAATGGTGAAAGATATTACATAGCCAGCTGTTTCACATGGAGGGATTTTCAAGATGATTCATACTTTAGCAAAATGAGAACATATTTTAGACAGATGTACAAATAGAAAAATGTACAGGATTTTTTAATGTGTTGGGTGCTGTTACTGCTACTTTCTCAGCAACTACAGATATTGATAATTGCTCAGGTGATGGCTTTCTAATAGAAATCAAATTAATTTCTGAGTTAATTTATTGGCTGTTCTCTTCCCTTTATTTCACTCACAACACTATCCAGCACAATGAATGCATGCTCCAGTTTGTTTCTGTTTTGGTTTGCTTCTGTTAAATGATGTGCAAATTCTGGTCCATACCGTGCTACGAATCCACCATTTATTTTTAATTATGTTTCCGTAAAAATAAAGGAAAGAAGAAACTGGGTTATTCCAGGTAGTTTGAAGAAACAACTTAGGAAGTATCATAGGAGAAGCAGGGATAATCTGGTAAAAATGGGCATATGCAGACAGTTATTTGGACTGCTATACACCTTTTTTTGATGAAGGTTTGTGCGCTCGCCTGCTAGTCCTCTCCTTCTTCACAGGGCAAGAGAGGGCATTTTCCTGTTGTCCATGTTAAGCCACAGAGACAGGAGAAGAGACTGGTGTGGCTCTGCCTTAGTCTTGGGAACAGATAGGGCAAATGGCTTCCTTGTTGTGGAGCTATTCCTTGTGGATCAGGTGAGAAGGAGAGATACTGAGGATTAACAATCAGGTACTTCTGCAAATTGGCTGAGTCTTCTGAAGGGACCATACATTTAAAGTAAGTAAGAAAAAAATTCATCTTCCTTGACCTCAGTGTTACTACAAGATGACTGATCAAGTTGTTACTGGTTTTGGTCTTGCAAAAGAAACACTTATTTGAAAACTGGAGGAAGTACCTTCATATTTACGTGGTTAGCGACTGACAATAAGATCACTGATGGCTTTTTTCCCCACTGTTGGACAGTATGAGCTAAATTTTAGGTACCTATTTAATATGTGTACCAAAAAATAATTTGAAAACCAGGTCTTGATACTAGCTGATATCAGAAATAAAAAGAAAATAAAATCAGTCTCTTGGTATTTGCTTTCCTTATAACATGATATCCAAAACTGGTAATGATACGATATAGTGTAATGTAATTGCAACAAAATACAGCACAATATTAATATCTTCAAATTTTCTAGCTGAAACATACCAAGATCACAGAGACAGTGTCTTATATTTTGTGTTGCACAGTATTTAGTCATTGGCAAATGTGAAATCAGGTGAACTTAAAACGAAAGTAAGGAGAGTATAAATGAGTATAGTTAAAAACAAGCTGTGGATGTCTCCCTTGGAGGTCCAGATTGCACAGTGGTTAAAGTTTTCTTTATTATGTTAGATTTCTATTTTGTTTGTTTGTAGAGATGCTGATTTGTGCTCTTTATAAAATACATTATTTTCCAGAGTGATTGACCGGGGGAAGTCTGATATATTCCATGTGCTAACCACATGCCAGACACTGGAATCTGGATGCAGCATAATCCTCCTGTAGCCATGTCATTCCTGGAGTTTTTACGTGAGAGTGAAGCAGAACACAAAACCCCCCAAAATTTCTCTTGACTTCAGTGCATATTGGCTTATGCATCAACAGGTTTGTTGTAGTAAACAGAGTCACTTAAGAGAAAAGACAACAGAGAAGAGCCTGGGATTTAAAGTTTTACCACAACTTCCCTGACTTACAGAAGTATAAAAGACCCATGTAATTCTGAGGTCTCCCTGCATATGATGCATTCAGTTTTAATGTAAAAGCCTTAGCAGAAGAACCACAGGTCCGTCTGTACCTTCTCTGTAATTAACGGAGATGATTTTTTTCTCAGAGCTGTCAAGCTATTGCTGTTCATAAGCAGTAAATTTATACAAATTAATTTTAGGAGATGAAAAAAAGTTGAGTTTGCTCACAGGTGGACTTCAACAATGTGAAAAATTTAAGACCAAGTGAAAAGAATTAGAGAGCAAGCCATATTTTTTTCCTTATATTTAATGAAGCACTATGAATTTCTGTCTCTTTGGAAAAGGTGTATTACTAAGAGTCATTAATGGAACCTAGACTTAAAATACACACAGCTGAATTGCTGACTGAAGAAATGTCTATGTAAAACTTAATGTTTTCCTTTTTGTGAATATTTTAGAATCTTTGAAAAAAATTTTGAAGGAAAAAAATCAGTGTTACACTTCTTACCATTTGCTTTAAAAAGGATTTTGCACTTGCTCATTTCCAGAAGGTCATCTCTGAGATGTACAAGCTAGCCCTTCATTTAGGTCTCCTCTTACATTCATATTTAACTTTCTTTCATTCTGTGGCCTTTATTAGCTGAGCTCAAGGAGCTTGTAGCACATTTTAAACAGCAACACTGGGAGGATGTAAATGCAGAATAATGTATCAGGACTCAAATTTGCATGGTCAAATGTCAAAAAAATTAGGCCTTCCCCAGAACCATGTCAAGAGAAATAACATAAGTGGCCAGCTCAACAGCAGGCATGCCATTATCAGTTAGTTCAACCTGTCATCACTGACTGGGAGTGGAAGCAGTGGTCATTAGCTTTAACTCTGCTGGGGAAGGTTGCAGGGTTTTTTTATTTTATTATATATATTTTACACCATCTGACAGTATTTCACAGAGCACCACAATGTTATGGTGTCCTCCTTGACAGAGGAAGGAGGGGGAGGTGCAGGTGAGGGAGTAGAGGAGAACACTTGCAATCATCTGTTGTCAGCCGGAGGAGGCAGGAATTGCATTGCCTATTGGATAAATACTCATTTAGAGTAATCACTTTATTTCAGCCCTGTAATGACATTAACAAGCTTGGAATACAGGGAATTACATGAGTCAGAACAAATAATTGAATATTCCACTACTGGGGGATGCAGCACAAGTCTGACTTAATGTCATGCTGTCTCTGAAGCCAGCACTACCATGCAATTAGATGATAAGCTTAAACAGCATATAATTGGCACTACTAGTATGAAAAATATACTATTAATTGTTAAATTCTCGTAACTTTCATGAAATAAAAGTATCTTATGTGTCTTTTTTAACAAGAAGAACTAGAGAAAACACTTCAGTAAGTTTTTATGAAAATAGGAGGACAAGGACTGGAGTCCAGGATCTAGAAGGAATAGCTTCAACATGAAAAACCACACCACCTTTTCTTTTGGGGAGGGGGCAGGATTTGGAAAGCATTAGATTGAGAAAATTATGAGAATTTGAATATATCAAATGCTGCCCTATTTCATATCCAAAGGGAAAGGTCCTTATTTGTCCTTTTTTCTTCAGTACTTTTGGTCAGCTCACTGTTTTGTCTCCAGATATTATTGCCTGACAAACTGATCTCACAACTCTGAGCTTTTTTTTCAATCATTGACTCTTCTTGTTTAATAATGTAAAGGCCCTTTTATTAAAATGTGTCAAAGTATCAGAAACTACTCTGAACTCTGGCAGACAGGGAACCGGAAGTATCTTAATGTCATTGATTAACACAACACCTCATAATCTGTCTGATTTATCACCAAACTTTAGGTTTAATTTTTGACACATTCTTACAACATCCCACCACAGTATAATATGACAAGTTCTGTCATTTTAAGCATCAGCTAAACTGACTTAATCCATTCAATTATACGCTCTGTGGTAGAATATTAAAAGGACTCAGTTGCAAATATTGTATACATTGAATGATTTGATAGCAGTTACCACAAACAGCACAATTCCTCATGTATGTGCCAGTTCATGTAAAGATTAATGTTGGACAGATACAATGCAAATGCAAAAGCAACATCATCTCCATCACCTACATAGACTAGCTCTGAAAATCACAGTCTTATCCAACAGATAACACATTAAATTTGCAACACTTGAATTAAACACAGTGGAGAACTTCTCACATTTATTATAAAGATGAGATGATCTTAAAATTAAAATCCTGTTCTGGATCTTTGGCCATTGATTTCAGCAGTGTTGGAACTTCCTTATAGTTAAAACAATAATTGGTACTGGAGTTGCTATTTGTTTTTCTCACCAGTCAATTATCAACCACTGCTGACCCTTTCGTTGAGACTTGAGCAAAGTATTTTGCAGTAGGAACATGGCAGGCCTGAGGAACAGCTCCAGTTTTTTTGAGGAGTTTTGTGGGGAAGCCCAGGCCCAGTGCAGCAGTTCAAGCTGGCAGATAGCTTTTTAGTTCGAAAGGAGAGAGGAATCTGAGCTGAACGGGAATTGTGGGTTCTGATAAGTGAAGCTTTGCATGGCTAGCTGAGTCTCAGAGATGTGAGACTTGTCATGTTGAACACTTATTTCTGTTTTCTTAACAGAAGAGAATGACCCCACCTCTTGCTTTCCCGAAGATAAGGCATTCTGGGTGATCGTACTTCAGATTATCACTGGCATTTGAAAAACATGACCCATGTGTTTGACAAGTTGGCTTGAAGAAAAGCTGACTGTAAAGTAGCAAGCACAAGCTTTAGATTAGAAGGTCAGGTGAAATATCTACTATAAAGGGATGTAGTTGATCCCCAGATGGAATCCAGGTATGCCACTCCTATAATGGTGTAGCTGTGAAATACTGAAGTTTTTTTAAAAGGAAATATTTGGTGCATTGCTACGAATTAGTGATACAATTTTAATTCATTTAGATTATGATTTTTACTGAACTGATGGCATACTCTCAAGTAATTTCATTTTATCACTAAGAATACTTGCAAACCTCTTGATTTTAATAATGATATTTACAGTTACAGAATGCATTCACAATTGGCCTAACAAAATTTAGCTCATTAAAACAATATTAACATTTAAAAACATTGCAATTACTATCAGCAATCAGAACATTTAAATTCATTTGCTATAATTTTCTATGTATAAATGTGTATGTATTCATTCCAAGAAGTCATTCTTTTTAGTATATTAGTATTTTCCATGCATATGTCAGGATTTTATATTACTATGCTGATTCAGTTGTTTTACCTTGGAATTGTACTAGCACTCCTAAAGAGGCAACTAAAAATATTGATTTTTGTCAGAGTAGTAATTTGTGGATAGTATTTATTAAAACCACAAAAATATTAGGAGGTACCTACTGAAGAGAGGTAAATCAATGGTACACTGGTTTTCATGTCACTTCCTATATATTTGTTGGTCTCCAAGTGCATCCACTCCACTCTGTGGGTTTTGCAGCCTGGGCACGAGGGCTGATATGGCCCAACAACGTGGCCTTGGATCCAGCTGCGGCAAAGGAAGCCTGAGAAAGAGCTGTGAGAAGTCTTGTTGGTTTTTTTTTCTATTTTGCCTGAGTGCTGTATTTAAACTCAGACCCTTGCTCCTTGCTGCTACCTGACCCTTATTGCAGCTATGGCTACATACTCCATTGAGCCAAACATGGACTTGTGGATTTAACTCCCTGTTTTCGCTGTAGACCTGCCTCAGCATTACAGATTTGTTGATTAGTTTGGAATCTTGTTGCCACTAGACCTACTTTGCTCTTCCTTTTTAGGTACTGCAGGTCTGTGCCCTTGCTGATGAAGTCTCTGCCTGCCTTGCTGTCTGGTTCTCTTTACCTTGTGGAGAAACCAACCCTTGCTGGTCCCTGTTGGTTTCCCAAACCTATCACCATTTTTCTCCTGAGCATTTCCATTATTCCTCTGCTTTCTTAAAGTATGGTGCTGGGAAGTGGCTGCTGTGTTCCAGCCAAGCTGACTGAACAAAGAGTAAAATGGTCTTTATCACTTTGGTCATATATATGACAGTCCTAAAATGCTAAAAAAGATTTTCCTTTCACAACAGTGACATCACAATATTGAGTCTGTCAATTTATGGATCTCTGTGTGCTAGCTATTCAGTTATTCTTTATATCCTATTATGCACTTCACTTCTTCAGGCCACAGTTCTTTGCATTTGCCTATGGAATATCTTCCTGACCTATTAGGGTCATTTTGATAACACTTCTACCCCTGGTGTGGTGTCTTCAGATCAGTGGCATCTGCAAACTGGTAGTTTGGTTTGCTCTGACATTCAAATTTTAAATTAGTGTGTTGAAGAGAGTTTGGCCAAATTCATGTTCTCTTCCAATTGAAATGTATTCCCAACCTAACATTTATATTCTTAAGGAGCACGTTTTCTATCAAGTGAGTGCTCGCTCTATTGTGAGTTAGTCTCCTCTGCCTTTGCTGGTCCACTTACAAGACTGTCATGAAGTTTTAGAAAAATGAGTGTATCACGTCTGCTGCTTTTCTCTTCCCATTTTTCCAGTTATGTTGTCAAGGAAAGTAAGTAGCTTGAACTGATGCTACAGGTTCTTGATGTGTTGGCAAATTCTTTGTCTCTTATATGCTTAAATGCTGATTGCTTAATAGATAGTCCTGGGGTCTTGAAATCAGGCTGTTTTGTAGCTCCTCTCATCTTTCTTTTCCTTCCTTTTAGGTACACTGTTTCACTTTTACTACTCTACCAATGTCTCTAAGTTCTCAAAAATGAGTGGTTTAGAGATCACACTGACTCCTAAATGTTGCAGGGCACTGATTATTCATCAGGGAAGCCAGTTTTTCACCAGGCAGTGAGTGATAAGGTGGCAGGGATATTCTGAGGCAGGAAGGATAAGGTGCCAATTCCAAGAAACCCTTTCCAACACATTCTTGTGGTAGGGGAAGCACAACAGCCATACTGAGACTGAGATGGCAAGGAAGACAGAGAGAAGTCCAAAATAATGCTAAATTTATGAAATATGGCTTGATGACAAAAAGATTGGCAATCTCTTCTAAAATTATTTCTGCTAGTGTTTTTTTTAATGTTTTGTTTTTGTTTGGTTGGTTTTTTGTTTGTTTTGTTTTGTTTTTAATCGGTATGGTGTTTGGTCTTTGATGAGAATTGTATTTAAGTTTTGGAAATTACTGATGTTGTGCAGAGGTAGACTATGCTGCCATTAGGAGAACTGAAGAGAAGATTTCTGGTGAAGGAATCAATCTTTCCTCCCTCCTTTGGTTTTGATGTTTTTCAGAGGAGAAGCCAGCTATGTGTGCAGTTATTGAATATCCTGATTTCCTACTATTTTTCCACCTCTCCACTGCAGTGAGGAACCAGAGCAGCTTTGCTTCCTGCTTATCCTCTGATACTTTAGCATTGAGTGGACTAATAATACGGGTATTGAGGAAGCCTGGAACAGAAAGTCTGCTTGCTGACAAAGCATAAATAAGCTTTAGCTTGGTACTTACAGACAGATGTGTATAGCAGCTGGATCCAAAAGAAGATTTGGAGTGCTCAGCACTTGTTTGAAGGCTGCATCCATATATGGTTTTCATGTCTGGATGAGCAGAATTTTGTGTTGTCCAATACTGCGTGGAGGAGAGAGGGAGATATTCTGGCAACATTTGGTACTTAGCTGCAAGCAGGCCCTGATGCCAGAAAATATTTCAGCATCAAAAATAGCCACATTTCTGTACAAACTTGAATAGGACCCAAGGGTGCAAAGCATCAGATTCTTGTTTTCACTATGTGACCTGTGGAATATGAGAAAAGGGACATCAACACAGGATGAGAGTAGTTTTATATTTATAAATTAAACTTTCCTTTTATTTGGAGTGATCTGTATGATGTAGTGTTAGGCAAGATTCATTATGAATTTTCTCTGGTTATTCAGCTTTTGGTGGTTATTATAGATTACTTCTTAAAGAGCAGGAGCTTTTGCTCTATGGACTTTTTTTATTGCTAAGATGACTGTACCCTCATGAATGCAAGTGCCTATATTGATCATGTGCCACAATGTAAGCAGGGAAATAAGAGATTTTTATTTCATATCTGGAGGCAGGATGATTTTTGATGCAGTTGTGGAGTATTCAGCAAGAATGTCAATGTTTTCAATTGAAGGAGTGCTGTTACACCTGGAAGAGCCAAGTTTTCTTAAGTTCTTTTTGCCAGAGAAGGAGGGGACAGTAGACTCTTTTTCTTCTTTCTCCAGGGTGGAAGTAAAACTACCATTCCTTCATAACTCCCTAGGTGGCCTAGCAGATTCTACTGGTTTGTTTGTCAATTAGCCTTGTCCACCACCACAGTGGAGAAATGGGAATGGGATCACAGAAGAACTTCCCGTTCCTACTTTCTGCGATATCATTATAGTGGAGACTTGCAGAGTGGTTCTGCCCATCTGTATGCCCACACAGTATATATAGTATATATAGCTGGAGGTCAGGGGTGTGCACCATCATTCACTGATCTCTGTCATGCATTAGGAGTGCTGTGGCAGCTGGCTTCCCTGCAGGAAGGGGTTTTATGGATCAGTGTTGATGTCAAATTATGACGATTAGAAGAATAAAAGGAATATTTCGTTGTTGGTTTTGTGGGTGTTTTGTGGTTTATTTTTGTTGGTTTTGTTTGTTTGTTTGTTTTTTAACAGGTTGAGGACAATAATTCCAAAAACTTTAGGAATCTTTAATGAAGAGATTTGAGTGATCTCTGACTGAAAAAGAAAAACTGCCACAAGACTCATGGGAAAGGTCATGCCTGCTGTGTTTAATAACGATTTCCCCAGTATTTGCCTTTCTTGGTGATAATCATAAAATTGCACCCAATAAAAGGTAGTTTCCATCTGAGAAAGAGCAATAATACTTTTGTACATTTACGGTATATCAGCAAAGAAGCATATCAAACTACAAAAAAACATTGTCCAGTTCTGTGATACAAACAGTATGCACGTAAAGAATATGGACCCCTCTGTCCCTCACAGGGACAGGATGCATTCCTGAGTAAGGGCTGGCATTTTCATGGAAATGACAACTTTTCAGTGTCGGACTGGCAAAGGGCTGGTAAGACTAGAAGCCCTCTTGATGTGTTTGCCCAGACAGATGTTTAAGAACACATTTCAAAGGCATCTGCATCTCCATGGCATTCTGAGTTTGTGCTGGTTCATGGCTGTTCTACCTGCTGGTTCAAAGGAGGTTGACAAAGCAGATAAATACAACATTTTACTTACCCAGTCTTCTAGTTTTCCTCACCTTGTAGTTTACTTTAAACATTTCTCTGATCTTGAGAAGACTCAGGACAAGGGAATTTTTAAATGTTGCAGTCCTCATTCTATTGGGTTAAGTGGCCCAGTGCGTATTTGTGCCAGTCTTTGATATGTCATCCTTTAAAAGCCTGCATATACATATCTTTCTTGTCTGTGCCTTAACATAGGTGCTGCTTCTTCCACTTTGGGAATTTATGCAAAAACATAAGCCAGCTTTCTTGCTTTCTCTATTCTTGTAAGCAGAGTATTTTATAAGATGTAATATTAAATCCCCTGCTATTAAGCTGATACTCATAGAACCTGAAGAGATGCAATATTTGTTGTGCCCATAATTTCACTAAAGATATTTTTATCTTCTCCTCTAATATAGATCTATGAAACATCAAAACTGCTAACATGTGAGTCATGGTCTGTTTTGTATAAATTATCCCCGGTATTACAAATTTTGTTCTGTGGCAGGGTTAGCTATCAGTCCAAAGTTTGTTCATGATTTGAAGTGAGTGGCTCTGTATAGGACCTCCAACAAACGTCCATGGAGTTAGGGTAAAAGCTTTCAGATTATAGTGATTTTATTTAGTCTAAAATCCAGACCATTATTAAACTTGACTGACATTCAGCAGACCATTTACAACTGTTTGGTCCTACTGATTTCAATGTATTTATGTAATGATGCGTTCCCCTTGAGACCCCCACATTAACCTAGAAACCGTGTTTACAGATTGTAATCCTTTGTGCTCTACAGGTTTGAGTAACCAGATTACAATACATCAACTTTAAAGAGACTTCCAGTTTAAACCTGAACAAATGTCAGGTAAGAATTTAGGACCAAATTACTATCAATATTTTTGCACTGAATTATTGAACTGATGCCTCAGAGCTTTTTGGTTTTTTAACTTTTGTAGATTTTAGATTTTAGTTGTGTAGTGAATATAGATTTTAATGTAGCTGTATTATATCCCTTACCCTTAACATAGTAGTTTACACATTTAGCCAACCCTACTACTCCCTTTCATATCAAACTTTCTAAATTCCTTAGCTTGATTAGACTTCTCTCCAGGTAGGCCGTCATTCTGTTTAAGAACATTTGCACCCTGGCCTGGACAACAAGATACATCATAGTCAAAGCATCCTTCAAACCCCAGAACTTTGGAGGAGCTCCAAGGACTGGACATGCTGTGATGAAGAGAAAGATGAGGAAGAAGGGGTCCCATATGCCCCCAGACCCAATTACGGAAGGGGCGTGTCAGGGGCCAGAACTGGGAGTGGACAAATCTGGGATTGGATGGACCTTATTATAAAATCATAGAACCACTGTCTAGAAGCACACGCGTCACGTGTATTCCCTGGGCCTCAGGCCTGAGATTACAATATCTTATCTTATACACTAAATTGACCTGGAGTCTTTTTCTCTGCGGTCTCTTAAGGCAACAAACAGTTGTTATTGACAGCCCATTGCTATGGTGGTCACCAGGTGAATAGACTTCAAGAAGAACTTTGCAGCCTGTAAAGGTTGTCTGTTAAAAATGTATTTTTTTTTTCTATTTGTTTCCCATACACTCTGATGAAGAAGTGCTGTTTTGGAACACTCTAATAGCTGTAGTGTCCTTGAAGTTGTAGGCTGTGAGGGATGCGTAGGCAAAGCTTCCCAAAGAATGGATCACAATGAGCATCCAACACTGTGAATGTTTAGGTGAGGAACTATTTACACAGATGTTAATACTGAGACAAGAGTCTTCCCTCCACTGCCCTTCCAGTTCCAAACAGAAGTGGGATATACAGAATTTTTAAAACTTTGATAGAACTGGTGCCACACTGCAGATGAATTTATATTAATAATGACAGTAGGGCCAGGGTCCTAGTCCTTTAGGATGTATACTATAAATTTCTAACTGCTGGGGAAAAAAAAAAGAATCCCAAACTCCAAAATTTCTGTTCATATTTGAGAAAACTTGTACAAAAAATACTATTTAGTACTGATAATTTGAACACACACTTTTTGTTAAGGGTCCGTGAAAAACTGAGACCTTGGGTAGGTGTAAAAGAAATTTTTAATTAATTTTGAAAGCACATAAAGCAGCTTTCTGTGGTTTTACAATTGAAGGTGTCGCCCTTTTGGGCTGCTGGCTTGTACATAGCCCTTGCAGTTGCTTTCACTGCAAGTACAGAGGCTGAGAAATACCAGCTTCCTTTGCTACAGTTCAGTCTTTCTCATTAGAATGAGACCCTTTCAGGTCATTATGCTGAAGAAATTCAGGGACTTTTACCCATGAGTAGCTTTAGAATGATGTTCCATTTTTCAGAAATTAGTTTCTCATCAACTTTATTAATTATTAATTATTATATTTTACAACAGCTGTAGTTTTCTGAGTTAGCATTAAAATTATCCTTACTTGTCTTTCTACAGTTTTGTTCAGCTGATTAACTCGAACTGGTTTATTGCTATGCCATCCATTTAAATTAACAATCTGCAAAGAAGGCCAATAAAATGCTTCACACATCCTATTACTGGAGTAGTAATAGTTACTCAATTAGGCACAGCTACTTCAGTTTCCAATCTGTTCTTTAATGATCAACAGAACACATTAATTTAAAATATTATTAACCAACAAATCTATTTAAAGAGATGTATTTTAGCAAGTAGAAACAACATTAATGGTGAGAAAAACATGGTGTTTTTCTTACTAAGCATCTGCACTACAACTGCTATCATATCTATGAAGCAGTACAGTGTTACAAACTTTCTAATTGTGATCTCTAGTTGCAAGAATATAGCCTGATTGATTGTCCATCACCTTTCAGAGGTGATGAATTAGGAACATCACTGACACATTTTCCCATCATATGGTTGGGGGGGGGGGCTTGAGGGTGGGAACATCTTGCTATAAAGTTTGTCTAGCATTTGATATGTTTTGGGAATGAACTTCTGGAAATCTTTAACAGTTACTTAAGCAGCTCCTCTGTTAGCAATCTGATAAGAGTATTGGGCATAGGAAACATAGTTCAGAACAGAGGACATTAAAAAGATGGTTTGATGACATATAGCACATCCTGTTCTTAAGCATTAACATTTTTTACACACTGGAGAAAAATAGAATGGAACATACTGTGAAATCTCTGACAATCTCTCAGTCTCAGGAGCACTACTACAGAGTTTCATTTATACGTTAATACACTTCCAGTACACTCAGTGCTGCATTAGCAAAATGGCAGCTCTGACCTGGAGAAATGTTCTGTCTCTAAAATGTGAAAAGCATGACTCATTAATAATTTTAACATTTAATAAGTGGAACTCCACTCCTTTTTTACCACTCTGTCGATGCTGCAAACATAGGAAATCAAATGTGTTGGTACTTCCTATGTACGTGCTCGAAAGATTCTGAAGCTGAGTGCTTCTATGAAGGTTGATTAAGCATCATACTAATTCTGCACAATCAGCATGTTATTCAGTTTTTGTAGGTGAGTAAGCCAAAGCATGGAGAATCTGCTTTGCCAGACATTACACAACTAAGTTAATACCCTTGAAAACAGCGGAAAAAGAGTAAAGTAAGGGAAAAGGATGTGGAAGTGTGAAATTAAAAAAAAAAAAAATTAGTTTGCCTCAGCAACTGATAACTGCAAAAAAATTTGTGGTTAATTGAAATTGAAATGAAATATAAAGAAATTTTGCTATGAAATGAAAGGAAAAAAGTTCAAACTCATCTGAAAAGACAGATATCAAATTTTCTTTTGAGCTTATCTCCCTGTTGTATCCTTGCAGATGTATTTTCAAAGTACATTCTTTTCATCAACATCCCATAACACTTTAACTATAAAATGATTGGTAGTGTTATTATTCACAATTTAAACAAAACTGTACTTGTCAAAATAAAGGAACAAAGTACACTCTGTGATGCAGTATCCTTGACTTTTTTAATCCTGTTTGTTTATTCACACACTAATTGCAAAAATTGATAATCCATATAAGGTCACCTAGGTCCATGCAAATGAGTTTTTACTGTATGTTCTGATATTGTAAATATTTATTTAGCTGTCCAAGTTATTGGAACTAACAACTACAATTTTTCTGCAAAGGACAGATTTCTCTGTAAGAGCTTCCTGAAGGGGAGAAGACAGTAAGAGAAAAGTTATTTGTGGAAAGGTTCTTTTTATGTTAATAGGCAATCTTATTTATATTTTGCAAAGTTATGTAAGTGTAATATATATAATAATAATATATAATAATATATGATTGCATACTATCATCCACATATATCATGGTATAATATGGTATGACATAACCAATCTTATTTACTATGTTCAAAGTGTGAATTGTGAATTCCAAACCAGATTGCAGTCACCCTGAAGTTTGGGGGGAAATGTATGAAAATACATTTTAGCATACCTCTACATTTTCCACTGGCTCACTTATTAGGTGTTAGACAACCATTTTTGCAATGGGCTGAGGTAGATAAAATCTCAAACACCAAGGAATGTAACCTTTATATCACAAAGTTGCTTCAAGTGCCATATATATTTGAACATAAACTAATTACATCAGATACGATTATTTTTAATAGTAAATAATGATGTACAAGAGTCATTAAGCTTTTGTTATGCTTTTTGTCCTTGTATGTTGGCAGGTTGGAGTTCTGCAGGAGATTTAGAAATATCAAGACTTCTTTAACATCTTTGATAATTATCTTTTAACATTTCTGTTACAAACATACTAGGTGAGTCATGCTATGTATTTTATATTAAAAAATGTCTATAAATGTTAAATGCTTATTCTCTCAGCCTTCATTATGTGTAACAATGCAGAATTAAGTGGTCTTGAACTTATGTTTTTCTCTATATAGACTCATAAAGGAATACTTGAAGGAACTACAGTTTTCCTGTTAAAAAGAGGTATCATATCTTTTGTGTATGAGAGTTGCAGTTTCTGTTTATTAAATATCAGATGAAGCTGTAAAAATCGACCAGACAGTACAATTGTTTAGAAATTATGTTGAATAAAAAGAGGAGTAAAACATGATAATAGAAATGTAGTTGCTCTCATGTTCTATTGGAAAATTCAGGGTTCTGAATCTATATATTTGTAATAAAATGCAGACATTAGCAATTGTATGCTTCTGCAAATAACAACTGCAGATATTAACCAGACTGAGAGTACAGTACACAAAAATGTACATATTCTGCTTCAAAATCAGTTCTACCTGCAAATATTTTAATGTAAGTATTTTTAAGATTGAGTTTACGTTTATAAAAGGACTTTCACTGCATCTGTATTAAAATATTACATCTGCATGTACATATAGGGAATATCTGCATTCATAGACACCAGTGTTCTCTCATTCTGTAAAGTAACAGCTATAAATTGATATGCTTTAAGATCTTCCCTCTAGTATTAAAGAGACTAAGTGTGTGTAAACCCAGATTTGCTTGATGATAGGCATATAAACAATTATGCTATAATTTGTGATTATGTTCCTTAACCTCTAAATATTGTGGAATTGTTTATGGTTAGTTTTTGGTCTCATTTGTTGATAATGGCCATTCCCTCCTTTCCGTTGGCCACTAAGATGTTTTTTTTGGGACCAAACATGTACCATGTTCACTATTTTTAAAAATTTAAAATGTGAGGTGTAAGGTTCTTGATATTTAAATCATGTACTTAATTTGTATTGTTGACTGTCTTTAAAAGAAATTACTTATTTTACTTTTTTGTTTGTTTGTTTGTGGGGTTTTGAGACTTTTTATGTTTTTGAACCACAGGTAGGCAAGATGCTCCAACCTTTTTCAAAAGTAATTTAGTATATGCTATCTAGTCCCAAAAAGGCATGGAATCTATACTATCAGAAGTGATGTCATGCCTCTTGATCCTGCAACCTAATATAAAGCAACACAGCTATCATATTTACAACAGTATAAGCTTGATACACCAAGAGAAATGCAGTTCTTCTCCTCGAAGAGGACCAGGCAGGGCTGAAAAACACATTGGAAAGAAACTTTCTGCTAAAATCTGCTGGAGAGAAGGGAAAAAAAATGAGTAAATAGGGGTTAGTGACTCGATGAGACATTTCTTTTGCAGGAGGAGTGAAGCCACCAGCTTATATGTTTCTTCTGCTCATTTTGTTGCCTTTCCTGGGATAGATTTTAACTTTTTCACCTTGAGATACCATAGGATGATAGTTGCAAAGAGAATGAGACTGTAGACATTTCTTTTGCCATCTCAGTAATATTGTGATATGTTAGCTTTGGTTTATTCCCAGTTGAAGACACCTCTTGAACTGAGGTCTGACATTTGTGTTGATTCTGGTTCTTGATCTTTGGGATTCATGCTCTACTTGACCAGTCATGAGTTTTGATGGCTGCCCTTACTGCTCATTGTTTCCTTGGAGAGATAGCAAGTTCTTTGAGAATAGTCTTAGGCTTGTATGTAGACATTTTCTTCTGTCAAGTCCAGATGCAACAGCAATGGTTTCCTTTCTGAAGTTTCTGAAGTTAAATTCTTGAAAAGTGATAGTGTGCATAGACTTAAAATCCTCATCTCTGCTGTTCCATTTAGCAACGTCTTAGGTCTGATGTAAAGACTGTTGCTCCTTATGTGTGAAGATCAGAGTCCAGACTAATTTCTAACATAGAATCCATTTTGTGAATTCTGTTTGCAAATTGCAGAGTGCAAGTTGCTTGTTTATGGATATGCTTTGTTACAGGAATTATTTTATATGTATAGTCTTGGAGAGTGAACTGTTTGTTCAGCTATTCACTCTGTGCTGTTCATTCCTCATGCTGAGTGAGTGGCCACCTCAGCTGCTGAGGCTTGATTTTGCTTCCTGACGGAAAGACTGAAACTTTCAAAATGCAATCAGATATGAATAATATATAGGGAAAGCTCATATTTGCACATGAATAGCCTGGTTTACATGCAAGTATTGGAATTCATATTGCTCTTTGTGTTTTAGAGTGTCTCTAGGAATGGCCTGAGAACAGGAACTCTCATGGTGCATTATTCTGAGAATTGATACCACTCTCTGCCACACCTTTCAAGGTCTTAGAAGTTTTAACGGGCTCTTCTTTGTTGCCATTGGTGATTCACATTGTATCATCCATCTCTCAATCCAGTTAATAAAATTGCCTTCAGTTTTGTTTCATAGTAGAAGATGGTAGTATTGCTCCATCACTACTGGAATATAGGACGGTGGTGGCAACATCAGAGATCAGGTGGCATCATGACTCTTTTTACTGGTGAGATCAAAGTGGTATGTTGAGTCGCATTCTAGCAAAGAGCTCTTTTGCATGACCTCAAGGGAGATATCTGGGTGATAAAACAGCAGTGATGGATTTTTCTACGCCTTAAAATAGGTAAATGTATATATACAAATATGGAATCATGTATACATAAATAAGTAAACAGATACATATGCACATACATATATATGTATGTGTGTGTTTCTCATGGTGGAAAAGACTAAGAAGCATCTATTGCCCAGCCTTCACAAGTAATTTGAAATTCTTTATCCTCTGTGTAAACGTCTTAAATGCACTCTCACAAGTACAGTGTTTTTTCCCTGGGTGTCCGTTCATGACAGTCATCATAATGGGCTTCTGGGGTTGTGAAGCTAGCAAGGCATGCAAAAGAGGGTACACAGTGCCTTCCCTGAAGTGGCTGCAGTGTGAAGATGTTTCTTAGGATGATATCGTTCCCGGTGCCTTTATTATAGGCTGATATTTTAGGGGTCTGAGCTGACCTTCAAGAACCTGTCCTAGAAATGCTTTGTCCACTGTAAGTTTTCAACTGGTTTGTCTTGGAATGAGTTCTCCTGGCTGATTGCTAAGGCTTAAATCTGCAGTGGAAGCTTGTAACAAGTTAGACAATTTCTCAACCAGCTTGAACCCAGACATGTACTTCTATATGGCCAAAAAGCCACCTTGGGAAAACGAGAGGTAAATGCATGACAAGAATCACATTCTCACTGTCTCTCAGAGAAGAAGACAGTGTGTCTCTGTCTCTCAGACATAGAAAAGAGAATCAGAGGTTTCAAAATTCTGGCTCAGTAGTGTAGCCTTTGCTTTCAGAAGCTGGGTATAATGTCTATAGAAGTTGCTTCATCTTTCATAAAGATTTCACCCTCTCAGCTGAAGGAAGTAACTTTTCCCTGCTTGTTCCACATTTTTTGACATTCAGATGTTTTACGTTGAAAAAGGTAACTGAGTCTATCCAGTAACATCTGCATGTCACACGGGATTCCTGTGGTCTTACCATCTCTCTTTGTGAAGAAATCTACATGATGCTTTACATTATACATATTTGTGTATGCATAGTGCCAAATAAAACCTTTAATTATATCGGCATAAGAGGGATGCAACAGCTATCAAACATCAAAAGTTTTTACCATCATGTGCATTCTTATCACAGCTATCTGTTGACTTCTTGGTTTGTTTTTCCTTAGTACAATATATCTATATTCCGTATGCAAATTCCACTGTGAGTGATTTGCCTGTTTTGTAAGCTAGACTGCACCTGTAACATGTGGGATTGAGTTAAAAATGACAAGCAGACAAGCACAAGGCACATTATCTTGACAAACTCAGCCTCCGAAAATTAGCCTGTGCCTGAATTATTAAAATAACAAGGAGTATTTCACTCAGCTGTGGAGAAATGCTCCTAATTGTCCACTTTAGCCAACTTCTTTCAGACTTCACAATCGGTCAATTTACAGTAGCGGCTTGCAAATTCCTGAACTCCCATTAGAGAAAAGTGCAACAGCAGTCCAACACACCCTCATTTATTTTAATAACCTGCCAAGCAGACATGAAAATGTTAAAGTTGGAAGGCTGTAACATGACAGGAACCTGACTTGTCACAGCCACATTATAATCTAGTTAAACTACTTTCTTTCTGCCTTTCATGTCTTTTCAGGTAAGTGGAAAACTAATTGTCAAATTACTAATTTTGTTGGCATTAATATCAATACTAGGGCTAGAGAAGCATGAACAAGTAGGCCTGTGGTTTTTCTTCATATTGTGCTTGGATGCTGGAAAGCATTCTGAAAATATAGAAGGATAAAATCAGAGCCCAGTCTTTTATCAGCACTGACCTATTTATTTTAAGAGGCATTGAAGCTCTATAAACAGGCTAGTTAAAGTCTCTGGGTTCTTTTATTATTATTTAATGCCTGGAAATCTTGTTTACTTCAATCTTGTTTCCTTTGTGCATAATAGTGTACCTGATGTAACAGGGCCAGTATTCACATCTAAAGTATTAATGGCAAAGTCTGATTTTGTAGGAGACTACAAGGAACTGCACTACCAAGAAAAAAATCTTCAACATTGTCAGGGTCACACTTTCTTTCAAAATGAACTGTAAGTAGGTCATGCTTCAGCTGCAGGCAGGGTCAGGAACATTACTGCAAAAAGTGCTTGGGATGGTTGAGGAGCATGTTGAGAGATCTGGGGACAGCTCAGGTGACTGGGAGGAGGACCTAATTGTGGTGAACATGGAGATATGAATCCAGCTACAGAGAAGCTGCTAGACCCTTATACTTATAAGGGGTTGCTTGCCCTACATGGCCTGAAGGTTCCCAGTTGCTTTCTCAAGGCAGGACTGAATCTATTACTTAAGTCTTCAATACTTTTTCTGTTTGTTTGTTGGTTTTTGGGGTGGGGTGAGGGTGGGGTGGTGTTTGCTTGCTTGCTTGCTTGTTTTTCTTGCCCATTTGATGATGACCTTTCTGGGGAATGGGACTTGGCTTCATAAGTGTTTGCACAGATTTTACTGTCCATCATGGCACGGATAGCTTCCTAGGAGTAATAAGCCTTCCAGAAAGAAGACTGAGACGCCTTTAATAAAAGATTTTCCTGCCAAGTACTTAGGCTTTGCAGGGAGCTGAGTGTTCAAATTGTAGAAACATGTTACTATTTCTTGGACCATTTGGGATAGAATTTATTTCCATTGTCTTTTACTTGCTCTTTTTTTTTTCCCCTGCTGAAAAGAAACATGCAGAAGCCCCTTCCCACAGCTAACTATATCAGTTCTGTCCCAGCTGGAACCAGGAAATGTAGCATTTTAAGACCAAACTCTTGATGTTACTGACAGGATTAAGTGTGATTGCACTTGAGTGAGTCCTGATGGCTTTGTAAATATGATCTTCTGGAGACTATGAGCCTAGGCAAATCCATAACAGGGCCGAGCAACAGTAGCTCTGTATGGGACTGAAAAATCAAACTCTGAAAGATTCTCTATTCCTCTGTCTGTCTTCATCCCCTCCTCTTTTCTCACCACTGTCACCATACCTCGTGCAAAATGCATTGACAAGGTTTGGACTATGACACAAATGCTTGCAAAGGGGTATTACTGCAATGAGAAGGAGAAGAAGAGAAGAGGAGGAAAGTAGGTGTGCTGAAGCACAAGCAGGGATGGGCAAGCAAAGAAGTACAGTTGCCTTTTCAGTTCCCAGAAGACAATAAGGATCATGTGCAAAGTTGAGACGTTAAATGAAGCAGCTGAGGGTATAAGAGCAATCGCACAGCACTGAGACTGGGTCTTACAAATAACTGATTTTCTGGTGGTACCATCAGAACAGGGAAAGTTTCTGTAGTCCCCTGAGAACTGGGTCACCTGAGAGCAGCTGCTGCAAGGCTTCACTCAGAGTGAAATGTAGAGAAGACTCACTGATTCCCAGAATGACTGATAGATTGGGTTGGATCAAAATTTTGCTAAATCATTTTCCTGCCTAAATAAAGCTTTTTGAATAATTAGAAGTTAATCAAAATACAATGATTTTTTTTGTCAGTGATGCCGCCTTTGTGTTCGCGTGTCTGTATATGTGGCACATACTCTCCTGTACCTAGTTCTTCCTGTCAGGAATCTTCAAAGTACTTATAAATGTGCTTTTTACTTTTCCCATTGTCTGTTTTAAAAATGTCTCCATTTTGGGAGACAAGAAGACAGCCGTGAATGTTTAACTTGCCATTAGCATCTATATTTTATGTTTGAAACATTTAAAAGCTTCTGTTTTAAATAAAGATAAACACATCCCCAAACAGCTGTGCAATGCATGACACAGAACAATTGAGTAAGCATCAAAGTGCTGGATGTGGTAAAATAAACAGGACTTAATCCCTTTATAACTTGAGTAAATAAATACAGCTTTAATTCAGATACAGTTTTGCCTTTAGGTTGCTCTGTTCCGTTAACACCTATCTGTCAGCAGTAATACCATGTAAATGAGCCACTCTGAACCTTTCCCCTTGCATCTTGTTTAATCCTTTTCCATTCTTCTAATCATCCTACACACAGAGGCCAATATCTATTTTCATCTGGCAAGATAGGATCTCCTAAGGAATTAAAGACTGTTTCCACTTAGCTCCACAGTAGGCAAAGGCTGGGCTGTGATCTAGGGCTTTAGGGACTTCTCATAATGCGCTGGTGCTCGCTAGATCGAAGAATTGAGTTCTGGCTACTGGATTTTTAATCCTCCTGTGGCTGATGTTGGGCGCTCCAGTGATTTAAGATCTTTGATTACTCAGAGCTTGGCCCTTTGATTGAGTGAACTTCTGAAGACGGCATGTGACTGATTTCAGGTTAGTGGTTTTAAGTAACTACTGGAAAAAACAGATAGGAAAAGCCCTGTGATTAAGATGCACCATCTCTCTTTTTAATTGACTTTCTGAAGCTATCTGATGCTTTACTCTCTATACACAAAAGAAAAAATATATAGATCAGTATTTGTTCTAATGAAGAACTCAAGTGTCACTGCATTTGTCTGTGCTTGTTTGCAGTGACATGTCTGTTAAAACTGTAGACAATAAATATATTTTAGAAGCATACTTCTCACAGGACATTTATTAGAAGTATCAGCAAATAAAGCCTCAATGCACAGGGCTAAATTAAGTAGTTGACACCATTTCAGTTTGCAATACATTTTCAGATACTATATATTTGCCAATTGAAGAACTGTATGTACATAAAGGCAGGTAGGGGTCATGGAAATCTGTTTATGTTGGCAATTTGAAGTATTAGCAGTTTGTGAAAATTTGGAGTGACCTCACATATTTCTTTAATGATAAAGCTAGGGCTTATGATGTAGGACAGTGAGTGGGAACTGATCAGCTTTGCCATCTGGGAGCTGAGTTTTCCTTTTCCTGTTTTGCTGCTTAATTGTCAAGTTCACAAAATACTGCAGAAGGATGTTCCTTTTTGCTTAGTGAGGCAGACATAGGTTATTAACTATGTTTTGGGACAACCACAACAGTTACAGATATCATTCCTATTCACTGGGTATGTAATTTAGTTCTGTTTCTTAGACCTGTCTGCAAAGACAATAGCATCAGGATCTTTGCCTTACAGCAATTCAGACGTTTCAGGTATGCACCAAGAACAGCTGGTTGTTTTTAAAAAGTATAAATGACACTGCAACTCTTTACTGACCTTGTAGATAAAGGGTTTTTTTATATAGTTATGTAGGACATTTTGTATGTTTTGTATACGTTTCTATCTATAAACCACCCATGTGTGCACATCCCCTCACTCCCATATATGTGTTTATATGAATGTGGTAGCTTCAGGAGCCATGACAATCATTATCATTTCTCCTCTAGTGAAATAAAAGTCTTGCTTGTCTTCTCCAGTGAGAGTTTCTTGTGCATTCCCTTCACGCAGCTGTCTGTTTGGAACAAAATGTAAGGTTTTCCTCCATGCTTCGCTACCTTGTTGCTTTTGCTTTGTATAGTCTCTATTAGCTCACCATTTTGGATGCCTGTCTCACAAGAGTCTTATGTCTTTCCCACAACTGTCTTTCATAAGCTAAGGTTTGCAATCCTCACAGATTTCAGATTTTGCATTGGAGCTGCACCAACTGAAAAATGGAAGTGTTTGATGGTAATACCCTTTTGTTCTGTGTGAACATCCCCTGTAATCTTCTCAAGCAGGCTTTAGGGAATGCACAACTTTGCTTTTGCACTTGAAACTGAGCTTGGTGAATATGCTAATAAACTGTACATATGAGTTTGGGAATCTCATTCATATAGTGTAGACCATCTACTGCATTTCCAATGGGCACACGCTTGGTCATTTGGGCATGCTTTTGTGTGTGGACATGATGTGACAGATCTGCATAACCAAATATTGGGCAGTATAACACTCCCTGTATAATCATTCATTAGATTTATTAAAGGTGAGCTGAGACTGGAATGGGGATTAATTAGAAAAAGTAGAAAGCATAATTAGTAACATGCTTTTCCTCTCACAGATTTCTCTTTCTCTGAATTCTTTTTCCTGTTGCCCTAATTATTTCGCATCTTTTAAAATTCACTTTAATTTCAGTTTAATTCTCCCTGGGCATGCAAACTTGACAAGTTTTTTTTTCTCAAAGATTGATTGACAGCAGTTTCAAAACTGTCACAGTGCTAATTAAAACCTTGAATCTGTGTCTTTATGAAGCCCAGAACACTCTGCAGTTCTGCAGGATCCTGGATCTTGTGTTTTGAATGAGGTTTTTTAACAGCTAATATGGAATCATTATTACCTGGCTTTCCTCAGGCTTGATATCCAGCTCTCTATTTATCACTGAATTTAGAGCTTATGTTGACAACATGAGAAAGAGAAGCCCTCTGAGGCAATGACACCTGCTCTGTCTAGCCAATGTCACTTTACACTTGGCCTTTTCTGCTTGGCAGAGCTGGGCAGAGTTAGCCCTTACCAAAGTGCAGCACAATTTGACTCACAGTCCTATGGATACCTGGGGAATTCATGATAGGAATACTGTGGTCATATTTTACCATCTGTGGACTGACTGACTTGACTGCAACTGTGTTGTCAGGAATCTTCTACCTTACACATAAAGAAGAATATTGATAGCATAAGACAATGAGTGCTGTATGCATCAGACTTGGGTCCTGCTTTCTAGCTTACAAACTTTCTGGAGGCCACAGTTTTCCCAGAACCTTAAGAAAGGCATGGCTGGAAGCTAAGATAAGCATCTAACACTGAGCCAGAATTGTAAAGGCAGTGTAGAATAACGGTCCTTGCATTCTGTTGGTACATGGCTGCCTTCCTCTCTCTAAGCCCATATTAGTCAGTTTTACAGTAAAACAGAGAAAATTATGTGTAGGGTGAGGATTCAGCATTCCTTCCTTTGTGGCACATAGTAGAAATGAGAAACTGCAAATCTGTGTGAGAAGACATCCTGCAGCAAGCATGTTACCAGTCCTGGTGAGAACATCCAGAAAGGTCTTGCTGCTTTTCATGGCTACAATAGCACTCTGTTACTTCTCAGTAAGTACCGTTCACTTCATACAATAAATACTTGGTGTGGCAATAATGATTACATGAATAAATGAAATGAAACTGAACTGACTACTTCATGCTTTTAGAATCTGCTTAAATATGTTGCAGAGGCATTAGTATAAATAATCTGTATTATCAAGTTGTGGCTTTTGGGGGGGGGATTTTTTTTTTAATTGCTGGTATGATTGTAGACAGGTGATGTATTTGCATTTTCTGCAATCTTACAATGCTTAAAAATGGGCTTATTTTCTCTTTCCAATGCTTGTTGATGTAAGCATTCTGAAAGATTGTTGTATTTAAAGACTTTTTTTACTTTTTAATACAGAGTGATCAAAAATGGAAAATATTACCCTTATTTAATCTAAGTATTCTTGTACTGAACTGTGTGAAAATAGAAAGATTAACATTGTTTTTTTATGAGTTAAGATGCTATTGCTACAAGTAATAATTCTTGCAGAAACAAAATCAAACTTTAACAGTTTGGCTAAAAGTTCTTTCCTCTCTCAGACACTCAATTTCACTGGCTTTAATTAAGCTTTGTAATTGTTAGTTCTCTCAGTCACCGTACTGCTTAGGCTCTGATTTTTCTTTTCTTGATATACAGCATAATCATCAGGATCACCTGCTGTTTTCATCCTCGTCATCTTCCTCTGCTGAATCAAGGTCAGCAAGACCATCCAGAGGGAAGGACAGAAAAACAGCACAGTGACAAGAGATAGCAGAGCTTGGTATGAATTGATTGGTGAAGGATGGTTTCAAAAGATCTCAGCTGCTGTAAAACCAGCTGCTAAAAAAAACATCTTCTCCAGATGATAAGGATGATCTGACTCCTGCCTCTCCATCCCCCACCCCATGCACACTTGCTGTATCTATTTAGAATGTATGTATTTCTTAAGTCCCTTCCTGCATCACTCCTGTGTCACAGTAATTTTCATGGGGAAAAATTGCTATCCATCAATTTGTGAGCTGTTGTACCTTTTTGGAATACATCATAAGCACATCAGGGTATAGATAAGAGAGGTGAAAATGCATTCAGCTATGGAGGGCAAAAAGCAGATGTCACTGATACATTTTTCCCTTCCTATGCAAAAAACCTTTCTGGCAAAATTTTCATAAGGAACCAACAGAGTTATTCTTAAGTAACTGCTTTTGCCACATGTATTCAGTCTTGGATAGAGGGGCTATTGACTGCATTTCTGATTTTAATATGAACATTTGCACAAGAAATTGTGTCTGGTGATAGTAACTGCCTACTGTGGCAGTGACTGTGCCTAATTGCAGACAAGGGATATCCATAGGTCCATTCTCAGGAACAAAAACTGCTAATTTGGGTCCCCTCTGCTCATAGAAGTGGAAGGGATTATGTGATTTTGACTCATTTTTACATCAAAGGATGGTTTATCAAGTCCTTGAACATCACATTTTCACATTTTCAAACTGAAAAATTAAAATTATTTAAATATAAAAATATTTTTTCCACCACTTTTAAGTTATTGTTAGTACTTAGAATAAAAGTATCCTGTTTAGGAAGTGCTGGGCTCTGTATAACATGTATTATAAATACTCTTGCCTACAAATGCTTATAAGGTAATTTTATGACAAGCACAATAGATTATAGCCAGCTAAATACAGCATTGGAAAGTGGTAAAACAGCATACTGATCTTGTTTTGCATGAAAAGCAATAATTTTAGTTGATCACACTCTGAGACAGATTATAGTTCAAAAAATGTATTAAATAAGACAGAATATGGTAATTTATTTTTTTTTTTCTGAGCAGGACTTTCTTATCAGTGTGCAGACACTGGAGGATCCCTTCTCCTCTTGATGGGTATCAGAGTGCAAAAGGTCTAACTGATAAAACTTTTTAATGATCTAAAGGTAACTTTGGGTAGTAAAGGATATCAGATATTGGAGGCTGAAAGAACTATTGCTCTCTGTATAGTAGCAGTGGCTTATCTTTCATACAGTGAAAAAAGTGAGCGACATTTGAGGCAGAATGACTGTTTATTCGACTTTGTAAATTTGGATCTAAACAACAGATAGAATGGAGAGAATAGAGTAGTGAGAACCACTGTGTTTTTCATCTTTCCTCAATGAATTTCTTTCTGTTAATGTTCTTAGATGAAAAAAAATTCTGACATTGTTATTAATCATATTTATTATTACAGTGGTTAAGGGTCAGCCAGGTATTGATCCCCATTTTGCTAAGCCCTGTACAAACACAGAGTTGACAATCTAAATAGACAAGTTGCAAATAATGTAGAGCATAAGTGGAGTAAGCTGGTCATAGCAGGACCCAACTTGTCAGTTCCACAGTTACTTTTTGCAGGAGATGAATCATTCAAAAAAAGAAACAGAGGAAGTTGGTTAGGGAATGATTGAAGAGCAGTAAAAGGAAGAAGGTGGAAAAAGCTAAGTGTGTCTTGGCACCACAGAGCTGCTTATAAAGTAAAACCCACATTATTATTGAGACAATCATCTACTACATCTCTCTCCTCCATGTCAGTTATGAGACTGACATCAAATCTATGTTCACAACATCATTCAGACATACATGTATTGAAAAAAACATACTTTTTTTTGTGTTGCCAGTGTGCAAGCAATTTGTTTTCACCTATTTGTGAACCCATTTGTTTTTCACAACATCACGTGGTAGCATACAGAAGAGTTGAAGGGCACCTGGGGCTGATTCAAGCTTTTCAGCTCCTCTCCATCCTGTTCTTTTTCCCACAATATCAACATAAACCAGTTTCTAATTTTCCAGATCAGTTCTCTTGTATCACTGGCACTATTCTACCCCTTCAGACCAGGGCATGCTCGGCCACCAGTAAAAGTATTCTTTGGTTCTGATGTGGCCAGGAATTGCATGCGGTTGCAGAATCTTGTAGTCTTCAGTTTTTGTAGAAGAGCCACCACTCCTACATGCAGCCTACTTCTTGGGAGCCCTCTGTCTAAGCAGTCCTACATGACATGGAGCCCTGTGTCACATCACTGCTGGAAGGACAGGAAATCCTTTAAGTTCCAGTGGCTGTCAGAGACCTCTCATTGCTCGCGCAGTTTTTCTAGTACCATTACTCCATTAGTGCACTGGAACAGTTTGCCTGGACAGGTTGTGAAATGCCCATCCTCAGAGAGCTTCAAAATGTGATTGGACAAGGCCCGAGGCAATCCGACCTAGCTCTGATGTTAAGCATGCCTTGAGCCATATGTTCAACTATATGGCCTCCTATGACCCCTCATACCTAAATTACTCTGTGATGACCTGAATTACATTCAATACATCAGTAAAATCTCTGGGCAAAAAAAATAAATTTGATCATCTTTAAGTGTTTAGGGAGGGATGGAAAAGATGAGGCCTGAGTTGCCTCCAAATGAAACCACATATCTTCCAAAGCTGCATTTGAAGCGACTACAACTGCTCCAAAAATCGTGTCACTAATGTCAGAGGCTTTTTTGCATGGATTTACTGTTTCTTGTTCGTAGAGTTTAAAACAGCTGGTGCACAGTTCTTCATTAAAGATTATGCTTTATTTACAGACTGGTGGATTGAAAGAGTTCTCAAAAGACCTCAAATTTATGTGATCTATTTCATGGGACCTTTACTGCCACTTCTATATGCCTCTTTCAGAATTTCAGGAAAGATTTTTTTGGGTTTAGGGTTCTAACCTTCTAGGTTAGAAGAAGTTAGAACCTTCTAGAACAAGTAGTATTTTGTCACAAAATCAACAGATCATCTGACAGTGGAATTTTGTCACAAAATCAACAGATCATCTGACAGTGGAATTCTTTCCTCTCCTGAAATAAATCAGAAGAACTTTTGTGGTTTTAACTGAAATAGCTTCAGGTTCATGCACAGTGCAGCAAAATTTGGTAATTTACTCAAAACTCTTCTCAATATTAACCTATTTTCACCTCTCAAACCTGGTTTTCTAGTGGAAGCACAAAATACCCAAGAATATATTCTATGCTGTCAAGCTATTAGCTGTTTTCTTGAATCTTGTTATTGACCATAAGGAAATGAGGACTGGACACAGCATAACAGTTTTAGTATCCTTATTCAGGCAAAAGGAAACATGGTTTCTGAATTATGGATCAAATAAATACAATTATACATATATATGTATCAGATATATAACACATATAACATATGCATTCCCATCTTCTTTTTAGTGTGCTGTGTTCAGTGTGCTTCAAACAGCACACAGTTTCTTCTTCCTTGAGAAGAGTACTTGGCTTTCTCCATGAGTATGTAACATTTAAACAGTATGGTAGATCCAAATTCTACTAAGGTCAATTAAACTTGCCACATTCAGTGGTCTTTCATTCTATGTTAAGGTGACCTGTTGACAATAACTTAAATTAAATCACTATTTCCTTTCATTGATGCTATTGCTTATAGAGTTGGTGTGCAATAAGTGCATCTGACTGTTGAGTGGGAACTCGTGCATGAGGAGTGTTGCCATCAGGTCAAGAGACATGATTCTTCTCTTCTACTCAGCACTCGTGAAGCCACACCTGGAGTGTTGGGTCCAGTTCTGGGCAGCTCAGTAGAAGAGAGAAATGGACACATTGTGTCCAGTGAAGGTCTGCTATGATGAATAAGGGACAAGGAGGGACTTAGAGAGCTTGGACTGTTTACCCTGGAGAAAAAAAGCTCAGGAGAGATCTGATCAATGTACATAAATACCTGAAGGAAAGGTGCAAAGAAGACAGAGCCAGGCTCTTTTCAGTGATGCCCAGTGACAAAACCAGAAGCAATCGACATAAACTGAAACACAGGAGGTTCCATCTGATAGAAACACTTTTTTACTTTGAGAGGCTACACAGAGATGATATGGAGTCTACCACCTTGGAGATACTCAAAACCTGTCTGGATATGGTCCTGGAAACTGGGTCTGTGAGGCCCTGCATAAGAAGAGGATTGCACCAGGTAATCTCTGGATGTCTTTTCCAACCTTAACCATTATACAATTCTGTGACTTCTTTGAAAAAAACATGAAGATCAGGAAGATCCCTACTGAATGGTTGTACCATTAAGCTCAAAGAGCAGTGGTTACTTTGCCATAGTCTACCGGGATTTGAATGACAAGAGCCGCAGAGGTTTATTCTGGAACCTGTCCTTTTAAGCACAACTATCAGTGACTTGGAGGAAGCAATGGAGTCCTTGCTTCTCAAGCTTGCAGATAGCACTAATTGTAATTAAGGCCAGGACTGCCACTCAGAGGCACCTGGACATGCTGAAAGAATGGATCAACAAGAACCTTTTGAAATTCAGTGGTGTCCAGTGTATGGGAAAGGAAAACCCTCTGCAAGAATGCAGGGTGGGGACAGAGTGGCAGGCAAACATCTCTGCAGAAGCTGGATGTGTGCCAGCAGCGTGTCCTGGCAGCAAAGAAGGTCCTGCACTATATTAACAGGAACATAGTCAGTAGCTGGAGGAAAATTATTATTCCCACCTGTTCCGCACTCGTAGAACCCATCTAGAGAAGAGCAGTGATAAAATGGAGCAAGGTGCAGATGGACTAAGGAATAGTTGTAGGTCCCTTTCTATTCTGAAGTTCAACATAGGATGCAAAGGGTTGGACTGGAGACCTCTTGAAGTCCCTTCCAACCTGAGTTATCGAAAGAACCATTGTTCCTATCCTAAGAATCCTTTTCACACTGGACAATCCCAAATAAACAAAATCCTTGTGAATAGGAGTTTATGTGACGCTTGCCCATCTGCAAATTCTCTAATTTATTGATACTTATTTGCACCAAAAAAACAAAAAAACAAACAAAAAAAAGTGTAAATTTTGTGTTTCTTTAAAAGTCATGTAATATGCAAGTATTATCTATTGGATAGATCTCAGTAAAGAGTTTTCTGAACATGTACGAACAAAGAAATCTTGTTTGGGTAAGATCAAATTATTGTCTTGAATAATGAGCTGAAGACTCAAGCCAAGGTAAAGGTAGTTACAAAAATGAGAGAACAAGACCTTCACCAAATGCTGTCTCTTACTTTCTATTAAGAAACATCACTTGATGTCAGCACTGATTGATTGGTCTAACAGCTGAAACTTAGTCTAAGCAAGGACCTTTTGGATTACCGGAGAGGGAAGCAAGTGACACAGGAGGAATGTATCCCTAGTAGCTTTTTACAAAAAATCAGGCTGCAGAAATAGCAGAGTGAGGGCAGAATAATTCTAGGGGCCAAGCTTCAATGAAGAAGGGCAGCATGTAGGATACAAATTTGTTTCAGAGGTTTATGAGTAGAGGGGAATGACATTTTGGATTTCTTTACAGATTTACAGAATTCCTAGGCTTCTCCTTCCTAAAGAGATACTGACTTATGCAAAAGGAGTTGTTTAAAACACTAAGATGTTCCATATTTTTTGTTGTGAAAAAATAATAATGTTAAAACAGGAATTTTCAAAGTTAGCTACCTTATTCTTTGTTTGACCACTTAAATCAGTGCAATTGTTTTTCTATATGTCAAACAAGTAGAACCTTAGAGCAGAATTTGACTTCAATTGCATTTGTAAAAAAGGTAATTTTTGTTCATCTTACTGTATGTGGTATTTAGTGATTATACATTACTGATCTGTGCAACCAGTTTTCAAAACTGCTATTAATAATGAGAAGTCTTTGTATGGAAGTATTTTTTGAAGAGACCATAGTTTTACTCTTTTCAGCAAACTAGAAGTAAATTCTGAATTTGCTTTCTTATCATGTCCATACTCTGGCTCTGTAATAGGCTATTATATGTTTCAAGTTCTTGAGGTTTTGGATATGGTAAGAAAAAATGTAAGTGTCACTTCTGGAGTATACAGTAGGTAGTTTACTTTGTAAAAAGCCAATAACTTGGTTTTTTTCTTCTCCCTCTAAAATATAGGTGACAGGTTATTTATAAAAACACATCTTAGGCAAGTAATTCAAACCTCAAATTTCTATATTCCTTTAAGTGTCATTTTTTTTTCCTAAAGGCTGTTATCAAAATAATCTAAATCACTTTCTTTCTATTAATCAAAGAATTACAGCACTTAAATTTGTAGTTGTCACTCACATAGTTTGTGCCTAAAGCATTTTGAAATTGTTTTGTGTGGTCTTTTCCATCACTTTGTTTTTTTTTTCTTGAGACATTGTCAACATGCACAAGGAATGGGATCACAACTGTAATGAATTTCATTCCTTTGGGACTTATAAGGTGAGATGTAATCTGATCTCCAAGGGTTTTAGCAAAAATAGTAGTTGTTTCAGAAATTCTGACGTTAAGCACAGTCAACAACTATTCAGTAATGTAATATCTTCTCCAGCAAATTGGAAAACAAGCCCAAGAGTTTCTACCCATCTTAACAAAACCCAATGAAATATGTAAATTAGCATCTTCAAGAAGCAGTTTCTAGTTTTCATATTGAAAGTTCAAAGACAGTTAACACCTCTTCATTACTTTGGGCATTTTGTATTAAACAAATTCCTAAAATAGCACCTGCATTGTTATTTTAGACTAGATTAGATTAGATTAGATTATTCATACTATTATTACTAGGAATTATTTGTTTGTGTTGTAGAAACTTGGAAAAGCAGACATTACTATACTAAATAACACATGATCTTGCAGTATTTTTGTCTGTAAATAACAGGGACTGAGAAGAAATAATAAATATTATTATAGATAGATTAGATCCATTTAAATCTTGAACAGTCATGCATAAATGTGAAAATAATATTTCTAATACAGACTACTGCAAACAATATAGTCATTTTAAGTAGGTTCATCAATTAACTGGGCATTGTTGCGGTCTAACATATTTATCTTTGGCTGTGTATGTTCTTAATTAGCTCAAATTCAACAAACAAAATTTATCTAAAATTTATGGGATAAATAAATACAAAATTTTGCACAGCATCTTAGACTTTCTGGGGTGATATCAACTTTTTGTTGCCTCTAAGTAAGATTATGAATTAAAATGTAAAGGACAAAAGAGAGAAATATTGATTATTATGTATTAATTGAATATTATCTTTAAAAAGTCTATTTAACATTTTCACACTTTGTTTAGCTCACTGTTATGACAGTTAACAGAGCCATAATTCATAATAAAATATTAATTATTCATATTTAACACTTAGTGTAGCATGTTGATGTAGAGAACAATAAATATATGTAAATTACCCATTGAAGTTGACCACAACTTAGGTAGTCGCTCACATCCAATGTACTTATTAGTGACATGTAATCTCCCTAAATTATATTGAATTTATTTAAAAATTAGGCAATAAAATCAACAGTGGTAGAAAAAGTGCAAGAATGAAATATGTTTGGAGCTGGACAAGCACATTGAAAGAAATAAAAATATAAATGAAGGAAATAAATGTGTTCTTCTTTTCTTGATTTTATTCAAAGAACAGACAGAACTCTTGGGTAATTTTCTCCACCTTTTTGACAGCCCTGACAGAAGTGAATGTTGTGGTTTGATGTCTTTTTTTTTAATCAGTAGGACAGCAACTAAGAATTTTACCCATGACAGCCAAAGAGTCAGAACAAGACAAGAAAGGTAAATTTGCTCTGGTTACTTTTATAAAGTTATGGGCAACTCTGCCAATCCTTTAAAGCTTTATTTATTTTAGGATTTCCCAACTGTTTTGTTGATAATATAATAAAATTGCAGAATAAAGCAATGAAAAATATATTTCCTAGATAATTTGCACATTTCTTTTAATTCTGAGAAGAAAAATATATTGAAGCTAATAAATTACTTTGTTTAAATGGATATATTTGGGAACCTTAGGCATATTAATTGGGGGTGGGGCAGTTCCACTCCTCAATTCTGACTCTGAGACTCATCACAATCAAAATTTTAATAATAGCACCTTTAAAAAATATTTAAATACTTTATTTGCCATTTCTTCTTGGTTTAGCTCATTTAAATTTATTTAACAAGATAATCTTGCTTTTTTCCTTGATTTATCTTTTTTTCTTCTTTGATGATGCCTTTGATAACTCTGGATGCTATAACAGGGAGACGGAAAGTGAGAAAGAGAGAAAATGTGGAAGTGAAAGAATTCTTTGAGGAAGATAACAGAATTTGGTAAATATTTGAATAAATTGTGTTTAGTAGGTGGCTTGCATCATGTTATCTTCTTCCCACAGACAACCCTGGACCGTTCTAGTATATTTTAAAGAAGATATCTGAAATCACACAAAGAATTGAGAGATCAATAGACTAGCTTATTTGCTCAAGCAGTAAAAATCGATTTTGTGGTCTCTTGTTTTCTAAGCAAAGTTTGTGGAATTACACTGTAATTATGGACAAAGTATGCAAAAAATTAACTTCCATGAAGGAATAAAAAAATGCAATTGTATATTTTTTCTTTAACAAACAGTACTAAATTCCATTCCTTAGTGACATTTTCAAATGGAAAAAAGTTGTCACTTAGTACAGTTAGCTATCCAGTAAATAAAATAGTTAATTTTCTTCCAATATATATTATATTTCCGTTATTATATAACGTGTATATAATAATATATATTCATCCTCATCTTTTGGGTGTAAAATGGGAAAAAAATTGTGTCTTTAATTACAGCATTTAGCCTGATTTGAAAGACAGACCTTTCTATCATGAGCGGAACAGATTTGCTAAGGGGAGTAGTGGCCAATTCATTCTGAACTTTTTGTCAGTAAATCAAGTCTGCATCCATACCAGCAGCAATGAAAAAGAATGAACTATCACATGAAAAGTCTGGATCTCAGATCTGTTGTGTTCAGTGAGAGGCTATTGAGTGACTGGGATTCAGGGAACAACTGACTACATCTTGATTTGCATCAAGAGCTCTTTTTATGTTTCAAATCCATTCTTTCTAGAAGCAACATATAGAAAGGTTAAACATGCCTCATTCAACCTGGGCATGCATCATACCTATTTGTGCATGTGAGAAAACAGCTGCTAAGTGACCAATGTGGGTTTGAAGGATTCTGGATATTTTCATGGCAAACTCACATCACTTAGACGACCACCTTACAGCAGACTACCTGGGAGATACAAGGTATAGTCCTTAGAATCTGTATGTAAAAGGTGTGTTCAGCATTTTTAAGAAGGAGATATCCTTCCTAGGATTATTTTACTGAATTTTTTTGTGACTTGACGTGCCCAAGAAGAGGAAGGACTGACTACTCTTACCTCTATGAGAGATGAATACTGTATCTGCTAGGTGAAAGTTTGCTATTGTATATATAGCACTATCACCATCTAACCATTATGGTTTGTATGCAGTCTGAGAATACAAAAATAAACTGAGCCCTGTGAAGAGCTGCTGCAAAAGTCCTGTGTGTCATTAGAAAATGGGTACCTATTTTCATGGTGGCAAAATAATTAGAGAATAATCATCACTGAAACCCTGAGGGACTTAGAGACTCATAGAATGGTTTGATTTGGAAAAGACCTTAAACATCATCTAGTTCCAACCATCCCGCCATGGGCAGGGATGCCATGGGTTTCTCAAAGTCCCATCCAACCTGGCTTTGGGCCCTTCCAGTGAAATGTTCGTGATGCTTCTGTGTGTTCAGCTTTGGCATCAAAACTAGAAGGTGGCAGGTAAATTTAATATTAAAATTTTAGAGTGTACAGCACACTGAGAGTATTGAAAACTAACACAAGAGTGATATCACACTTGCATTGCTGCTGTAAGAGACAGGAAAAAGCTGTGGCCCTGTGCAGGGGATGCAACTAGAAAATGGGGAGTCTAAAACCTCTATTCCAGTCATCTAATGCTGTTTTGTTTTTTCCTGAGAAGCTTCTATCCATATAACCTGAAGGAAGAAAAGTGCAGCACTGGATAAGATCCATACTTCACAGTAAACATTTCACATATTTAAAGAAGTGAACACATTGTAGCCATCATCATGTTTAAAAAGCCTTAGTAGGCTTGTTGCTTGTGTTTTTAGAACTTACTCTACTTAAATTAAACCCCAAAAGGATTTTAGCAGAATGAAAGGTTCACAAGTAGTATTTTTTAGCATTTAGAATTAAAGTGGCCTGCTCAAGCCAATGCATCAATGAAAAAGAAAAGCCAAGCTTGCCTTTTAGAGTTCTTCAAACAAAAAGACTTATTTTGATTGTAACAAAAACACCCATAAATCTATGCACATATATATTGATCTTTCTTTCCTCTTAAAAATGACTCTGTCCCAGTAGGTTGGCATATTTCATAAACAAACCAACAAATTATTGATCCATCATATACTCTAAAAATCCTGTGAAGGATCTAGGTTGCTTTTAAGTTCATGCTGTACCTAAGGGAATGAGAAACTCCGAAATGAAAAATAGATGTTTAAAAAGTGACACAAATATTAGAAGATGTATAGCTACTTTCGCTTCTTCTTAACCTTTCATCGTAATTCATTCTGTGTTCATTAAAACTATTCTTTATGAGCTAATAGATTATTTAATTTGATAATATGATTCTTTGTGGTGGCTATTAGATATTACGTTAATTATATATCCCTGCAGATATCCCTGTTCCTTTTTGGCAAATGCTGTAACAGCATATATTTTCTTAAGCAGGAATCATACAAAGTTAAGACTGCCTGGCATTTTGTTGATGAAAACAATGTTACATTCATTTTGGATTAGAGATGGATTCCGGTCACATGTCCTTTTGAAAAGGAAATAATGAAGTAGATTGCAGATGTTTATTGGTGCTAAGTTAATGAACAAGGCTATGAAAAATTACAGCCAGGTATATTTTCAGTTATTCAACCTATCTTCCTTACACTGTTGTGAACAGCTGACACGACACACAGAAACACCAGGAGCTTAATCATTAATTACTTCCTGGCAAGGGATGGCAGCAGGCCTTTCAGAAAGGAGAGAGAATTCATGATATTAGTTAGTGGCAAAATAAACCATTGTTAGAGGCTATTTATTCAGTCACTGATCTATTAACCACAAAGATGCAATTCTGCATTAAAGTGTAATAAATAGCAGGGCTGCACAAGCTAGAACTATTTTTGCAAAACACTTATCTTGAAGTAGTTGAAATTCCTGTACTTATGCAGATATCAGAAAATAAGGCTTGGATACCTCAGTGCAAAACTGTGGTTTAAAAGAATCTTCCCTCTCAGCAGCTGCCTAATACTGGTGATGTTTTCGATTTAGATCTGAAAGGTCCCAAAAGGCACACCTGATGGAAACACCCGAAAGATGTTTCCAGCAGTCAAAAAACACCAAAACAATAAGGTTTCTGTGTAGTCATTTAACAGCACATCTGAAACACAAATCACAGAGCTGATTCAAAGGTTGTAATTGTTAGCTCTTTTCTCCCCAGCTTGCACCACAGTAGGGTAGAGCTGTGCACAGAAGAAGCCTTTGTGAGTAATGGCCATGAGAAATGTGGATATTTACTGTTTGTGTGCCCTTTGTATCTTATGGCAAAGATTGGATCAGAAATATCAGAAGGGAAAATACTTCTGTGTGCAACTTTAAGGGTCAAGGGACTTACCAGAGTTTTCTAAATTCTCACTTGACTTTTCCAGCCTGTCTGTTGAGGAAAATCTTCAGCCTTTGTGATGCTTCACTCTCCTGTACCACTGCCGAGAGAGTTGTAGAGAGGAGATTCTGAGCCGTGGTGTGGAACTGGGAAAACAAGTCAGTTTTTTCTGAGTTTTACAGTAAGGCCCAGCTGAAATTTTCAGAGAACTGTGGTGGAAAACTGCCTTTAGGTCAGATATGGACTCATTTATATGAGGAGAGATGCATAAAGCCTTCCTTCACTTGTCTGAGTGAGGGAAAAAAAAATCTCAGTACAACAAACAGGGAGATGTATTATTAGTATTCACTGCATCAGAGGGATATCAGAATGACTCATACTGAGCTACTGCTCTGAAGGCTGCTTTATATTCTCAGCCCAACTGGTCTAAGATCAAGGCTTCTCAAATAGGAGTACTTTACACTCATAGGCTTAACATACTTTATACTTGCACTGACTTTTAAAAAATCAGTATCTTAAGTTAAAAAAAATTGTGAAGCTATAAATACTACTAGCATTGAAATTCAGAAAAATATGTTTGAAATGTATTTGTAGAACACTTGTTGTGTAGTCAGTATGCTGGGTATCTAATGATGATTGTATTATATTTATTTATCAGGGGCTGTCTTATTTATATTTGTCATATTGGTTTTATGGGACACAATATTTTGAATTATTAGTTCAGTACACTACATATGGTAATTTGTGATTACGATATCAAGCTGACCCAAGTATTATTTAGGTGGTTTCATTGGTAATTAAGTTGTGAATGTATCATAACTTTGACAGTAAATTTAAAAGAAATATTGCATCAGTCTTCCTTCAAAAACAAAAGAAGACTTATTTGAGCAAAAATAAGGGCTTGAGCCCTTATTGAGGGCTACAGGTACTCTAAAATATGGAAAGATCAAATGTTTCTGATTGTTCTGGACAAAACAGTCAGAAAGTATTAACTATTTTTTGCTTGATTATTTTTGAGGAGAAATATTGCATTCTCCACGAAGTATTTTTCATGATAAAGTTTACAATGATTGAGAAATAGTTAATTCTTCATGAAAGACTGACAGATGCAAAAAAAATTGCAAGCATAAATAATAGAAGTAAATTTTATAGAATTAAGAACACAGTTATTGAATCAATCTTGCTACAAAGAAAACCGTGAAATGTATGCTACCAGAGCCTCTTCTACAGAGGATCTAAATATGAGTACAATGTAGTGAGTCCTCTAAAGGTATGTTTAAGAAGGAGAAAAAGCTATGTATTGTCAGCAAACTGCCAGCTCCTCTTTTAGATGAGAAAACAATAATTAACTTGGTTGAAATGTGAATGTTTCTGTATTGCTGCTAATTCTTCAAAACAGTTGAAATATGTAATGTTTCCAACAACACGTAAGAACAATCCACTTTTATTTTTTAGACAGCATTCAAATTTCATTAGAAATATTTGATAATGCAATAACTTTAAATGAATTAGAGGGGTTTCTTGGCAGCTTTTCATTATTAGTGCCTATCGTGCTACTGCTAATTTGGGGAGAAAAACAGTTCATGATAAATAATGAAAAAGATTTGCTTCTAGCTAATTACTTAGTTTATATGCTGCATAATGCAACAAAGTATATGATAGATTAGTCATCATTTGATCATGTAGAAAACAGAAGTTTTCAATTACAGTGTATAGCAACAAGTTTTCTTGTTGCTGGAAATAATTTAGTTTTCCTAACTTTAAATATATGGAAGTGTTGAGCTATATCACCCTAAGATTATCTTTATGAGGTTGACAGGTTCTTGATTATTTCCTAAATATTAAAAGTTAGCTATCAAATGTCAGATGAAACTAAGATTTTTCAGTTCTCTGAAGATGAAGAAATGGGAATGATGGATTCACATCTGGTGCCTGAATGCTAATTATTTATTTTTCAGAGTATATTAAAAGACAAGTTAGGAAAAGTGTTAAGTATCTCCATTTAATGATATACAATTGCTCTCAAATATCTGACTTCACTTTTTGATTTGGCAAACAAAGCTACCCTTACCTGATCCAGTCACCTTTTGGAAAAAAAATGTCAAGCATTCTTGAAGGCTCAGTAATGAAACGGACAGGATATAGAGTACTTGTCAGGAATATTGTACTGAGATGCTTAGTAGAGCATGCATACAGCTTCAGAAGTGTTGTATTAGGAAACAACATTTCAATCTTTAAATCTTGAGCATCTTAATTACTTAAAAACTGTGGAATTTATGTTCACTCTAATACAACAGCAAGAATAATATTTCCTTGAGTAAACAGGATTGCTAAAAATACAGAAATTTGATAAACATGGATTCTGTAGAGACTGTTTAAATTTAAATTTTATTTCACTTATACATGACAAAAGTTTTACGAATTGATTTACAGTGCCTATTTGCATGGAACTGCATTAAGCAGGTATTGCTTAAACTTTACAGCTACAATACTGAATTGTATGTCTTGTAGTTAGGATTTAAGTATTCATTGTGCAGTATGTACACATACAGATGCAAGTATAAATTCATATACTCTTGTACAACATATTAATGGAAAGATGACATATTTACATGTAGTTAATTTCCAGTGGTATTATAATAGTAACTTCCATCTTCATATTTCACAGCTAATAGATAGGTATTAATAAGCTGAGTGGTAATATTGTTCTGAATCCTGTGCCCCCTTTTGTCACCAGTCTTTGAGTGGGAATCTAGTTTGCCATGTTGCAGTTCTTTCATATATGTCAGTGGTGAGTGGCCAAAACATCAGAAATATCAGCCTGTTTTTCTGTTGCCAAGGACAGATATTGGACTGGATGCAAAGTGTGAGGCTACTGAGTGTGGTACTTCAGTATCAACCAACTAGTCTTAGGGGAGAACTACTTATATGTAGGTGAGATCCATTTATTTAATAGATCAAAATGATTCAGCCCTGAAAGAATGGTGGGAAGGCAGCAGAGGGAAGCTGTTCACAAGATTATCCTATTGGAAGGATTTTCAGTACATGGGATTATCTGTAATAAGATTAACCACTGGGAGATCAAATTCTGAATGGATGCTTCAGGGAGACAAAATGTCCACTAAAACAAAAGAGAAGTGGGAGATAAAAGCTATAGGATTTAAATAAAGTCTGACCCTGAAAGTCCTGTTTTTCAGACAGCAATAATGGGAAGAAGACCGGTTGGCAAACAACCAAGAGACGCGTCAAGTGCTCATCAGTAAAAAAACTGTTAGGAAAAGGGTTTCTAATGAATGGAACAATGTGGAAATATGATAAAAGGTGGCCACTGATTCTTCTGCATCAATGAGCAGATGAAAATTCTTCTGTGAGCAGCAAGATGATGCTGCAAGCAATCACCGTGCTTGTTACATTTCAGGTACAATAACAGATCAGGTTAGACCATATTTTAAATAAGAGCTTGGAATGGAGGAGGAAGCTACAAGATGTTGTACAAAAAAACAGGTAATATTTATACTTCAAACCACACAGGAATTTTGAGATACGCATTTAACAAATTATTATTATTTCTAGTAAATAGCCAGTAAGCAAATTTTGGAACTTATTTTTATTGGTGCAACATTTAGGCAAAACAGAAACTGGTTTTGGGGAAGTAGGTATCACTATCATAAAAAAATATGGAAAGGCAGGTCAATAAATCTAAAATTAGGTCAAAATCAAGATATTTGCGAGAAGTTTCAGTCCAATCCAGTATTTTGACCCTTCCAGTTAACATCAGATGCTGCTAATGGGAAAGGTTATATTTGTGAGGCATAGCCCAAAACAGAGGTAGAGATTACATTTCCATTCAGAAATGCAACTGTAGCTTTGCCTTTCAAACCTTGGCATTCTGCCATACTTTTCCTGCTCTTAAGGCAGAAACTCACGTGAGACATACTTACTCTACAGTGACTTTAGCATATCTAGTAGAAACTTCTGAAGGCTAGTTTTTAAAAAAACAAAACATGGAAGACATTGCTCAGAAAAAGTACTCTTTAAAGAAACAGTATTTTGTTCACAGACATATTTTACAGTTCCACAGGATATGGAACTTTTGTTTTAGGTACAGATTATCATAAGGAACAACCGGCTAGAAGCCATGCTTTACCTTGCCCCCTCACCCTGCCTGGTCTCCATTATCTCTCTCTCACTTCAGAGACATGTCAACACATAGCTCCTCTGTTGAAATGTCTTGAACTATTCTGCATGTAGGAAGGGATAGGATGTGTTTGGTTTTTGTGGACAGGTTTTGGTAGTGGGGATGGGCTACAGGGGATGACTTCTGTGAGAAGCATATATTTCACGTCATGATGCGTAAAGAGCAGTGAATGTACAAGTTTAAAATCTTTGAACAGTCTGAATCTGTTTCTGTCCAGGTTGTCCAAACTGTATCTGGGAACTGGAGAGTTAGTCAAATGCCATAAACATGTACAACTTACTAAAGAATAAGGTCAATTTTTATAAACAGACTTTTATAATTTTTAACTAAGCACTGTCTTAGATTTTATTGGAATTTAATGGAGCTTGTCAAATGCTTGAAAAAATATTCCTCAAATAAATTATTCAGCAAATATTGCCATTATACATGAATTAATTTATTCAGTGAATAGTATTCAGCCAGCTACAGAATTGGTCAAATGCTGCTAAAAGCTATTTGCTGAAAATGGTTTTGATGAATAACAGCAGTTCTATTTGAATAATACATTTGTCAAAGACTACCTGACCAGTTCTATTTTTATCAGATCAGAAATTCTGAAGCCTTCCCACTGAGCAGCCACAGAAACTCGACGTACACAAGACCAATGTGAAAACCAGTTGAGTATGTCTTGCTAATACAGTGAACTAAGGAATAATGAATATTTTGAAGTAGTTCACATACCATTAATATCTTCTGAAAATTGAGTTTGCAGGACTGCTGACTCCACAGATAAACTGTCTGATTGTTTTGGCTATTTAGTGTAATGCCTTAGACATTTTGTTCTTTGATATTTTTTCTTGATAACCTGACTGCATCCTTCAGGAGATTCAGGACTTCTGTCATCTATTCAGCAGTTCTAAGACACTGGAAACTGTTGAATTCTTAATAACTCTTAGAAACCAAGGGCAGCTCTAATTGTTTAGATCCTGACTTATCATGAGACAGACTTCAAGCTCTCAAAAAAAGCAGTGTTGTAGTTGTGGTAGAGTTAGGTGGTGCTGTAAACAGTGAAAAGCAGACGTCATAGAGAGACACAATCCCTCTAGTCCGCTGACCATAGATTTAGGAGGACTGAAACTGTGTGAGCTAGCAGGTTAAGTACTGGCCTCGTTGACAGGCAAATGAGTATGGTCTGAGAAAATGAAGCTGGGATGGTATGGGCATGGGTGGATGGGTGAGTATAAAATAGGATTTACATGATTTAGCCCTGGAACACAAAGCTTTGAGCTTCATTCACTCCAATACTTCCAGGCATTAGGTAAACTGCTGCATTCAGAGCAGCAGCAGGGTTAATAATCCAAATCAATTCAGATTGAGATTGCTTGACAATTCATCCCTGTGCTTTTTTTTAATTCAGAAGACGACGACTCTTAATGTTTTACTTCCTACTCAGTGCAGATTTGTCCTGCTCAATTTTTAGCGAGGGACTGATTGCCCTTGGTGTGTTTCAGTGACATTGCACAGTCCATTTAAACTACAATCAGAGCTTGTGAACGTGACTGAGGAAGCTGGATTTAAAATCTAATATAAAATAGATATAATAAAACCCATCTGAGAAGCAGGGTACTTAAGCATAGATCTATGCCATGCTGGGCCCAGCTGCCCAGGCTGTCCTGTTTTATAGACAACACTCTACTGCTGTAGCCTTATGAATCCATACAGTTTAAGCTTAAGCATGTTAAGATGATCTGTCCTCATAAGTTGGGCCTATAGACACACCTTCACAGGCTATGTAAATATAAGCTATTAAATTAGTCCAGCTAATAAGAACATCCTTCTAGGCCTAAAGGATCCAACATCCCTACTATATCTGTTTCCGTGGAGTTTACTTTTGTCTGGTTCTAGTATGATTCCATGTTCTGTATGCCCAATTTCATCTAATGTGCATAAGGTGTGCTACTGGGGAGTGAGCACCTTCTTGTTTAATTTCATCCGAATAGACTCTCTGAGACTGCTACACAATACAAATGAAAACACGGTTACTTGGGTGCATTCCTCAGTTCAACAAAACACTAACATAGACATGCTCCTTATTGCTCATGATAGTAGGCTTGCAGTGTGTTAGATTTTAGATAATCATGGAGCCAAATTAGAGTGTTATTATACTTTCTCATTAAAAAAGGCAGGGAGAAAAGCAGCCACATCTTACTGAATTATACCCTCCAGATTTCTTTAAATGAGCTTGCACTGATGAGTGGGTTGAGCAGAGGGGTGAAGTGAGGTGTTGAGGATTTGAGAAATGTGTTTATTCCACAAATTAATTAAATCTGGAATTACAAATGTATTAGTGTTTGTCAAAGTCCCACAGCATTGCATATACTGTTAACCATGAAAATATATTAAAATTAACATCTCAGCTGCAAAATAATGTTGTTAGGCTCAGTTATATATTTAAATATATAATTTAAATCCTCTTTCCTACAAGTTTTGGTCTCTGGTTTTTTTTTATTAACTGAGAAAATCCCAAATGGTATGATGAGTGAAGACCTTTAAATCTGTGCTCCCTCTGGACTATAACAGTTTTAGTCTAACTGCATCCATGAGTTAGAAATATTATGGATCAAAAGCAGGCCTAGTAGGCCTTCAAGTCTGACCTAATTATCTACAGTACATTTCCAGTTTTCTATATCTGGAGGCCAATTAATTTTCACGCTATGTACAGTGTAGCATATTTTTGTGTCTCTTGTAATCACTTGAGACTTAAGATACTATAATATTTCCTTACAATAACAGAACATAATAGAGATATTGTGATGCAGTGATAGAATAAAAAGCTCAACATCACAGCTAACTACTATATGAACTACACCAGAAACATACAGCTGTATACCTAACATTTTAGACAGAATCTGGGGAAAGGAATACTAAAAGCCAAACCTCTTCATCTCAAATCTACTTTTCTTCATTTTGTCTGTGTTATATGCAATGCAATGGCCATATGCAATATATTAACTTTGGATTGGATACCGAGGACTCAGTTGGATCTAAATGCCCTAGAAAACCGTTATTTAACTGGTTATGTCATTATTCTCTGTATAAACTGGAGTGAACACATTTAAACCTTCTGTGCGTTTTTTTCCTGGTGATGACATTCAGTCCTAATTTTACAGTGCTTTGACATAAAATTATGGATTATTCCAGTGTAGAGGAACTAAAACTTGCTAGTAAATCATCCTAGTTACTATGTGTATTAAAAAATAAGAATCCTTCTAAGTAAGTGCATCCTCCTCTAATATGAAGCTGTTTCCTTTCCTCTATCTGTGGATTGAGTTCAAGAGGGCATAATATGCAGTACTGCTCACCAGGCATGTGTGACACCACTTCTGTTCTGGTGCACGTAAGAGCTGAGAGCCAGAAAAATGTGGTAGTCAAAAAGCGGGGGAGGTACCCAAAAGAAACCCCAAACCAACCCCTTCCCCCCAAAAAAACTCCAAGCCCCAACAACACAAAAACAAACAAAACCTACAAGAAAGAAAAGACTAACAACAAATTAAGACATGAACCAAGGCAATCACATTTAAAAGAAAAGAGACAGGAAAACAGTATGATGACACATAAATATGAAATGCAAGGTTGTAATTTCTAAAGCACTGCGTATTAGATTGATGCTATTCCATCAGTGGATAGTTCCCATGTAAAGTTTCTTCAAGTGCATGTTAAATTAGCTGTTGTCTGTCTCCCGCGCTGTGGTTGACCTAATGCTCTCCAAAATATAACATACAGTTTCTTAATGTTCAGCCCACATAGGTTGTCTAAATGTACATGCACCTCTATCTGGTATACACTTGCTCACTATTATTTTAGAATTCAGTGAAGAACAGTGTAATGAATGGTTGAAATATTTCTTTTGCTCACTGAATACATCCTATGTGCTCTCCTCTGTTAACAAGCCTGTAGGTGGGCAGCCCATTCTGTTCAGGATCAGGAAAGCTCTCCAGATGGAGAGGAGACTGTGTCTTTCCTTGAGAATGATCTTGTGCAGCTGTGAGGGGCATCCAGGCTACGAAGTGGTGTAGGTCGGGATGGCTGGAGGTGAGGTGGATTTTGGTAACATGGGCTTTGCATGAAATGAGAGTAGAAATGCAGTCAAACTTGAGCTAATAGGGATGATAAGAAGCTGCTGTAGAGCTCCAGAGGGTACTGTGAGGTTTGTGCATGTTGGGAGTTCAGGGCTAAAGAAAAGGGCATCCCTGTAAGGAAGAGTAGGTAAAGGTTTCCAAACCTCTAGTTTTAAGCTGCTTTATTCAGCAGCCCTGAGTGTTATCTTAGAGCTTGTGGTATATTAAGTATATAAGGTATAATAAAGGTATATAAGTACCTTTATTATGTGGGAGGTTCCCCGTGTCCTTGCTGTGGGGAGGAGGATTATCTTCTGAGTGCTGGATTGGGTGCTGGTGCAGTTGGGTCTAATTCTGTGCCCAGTTTTTGCGGTGCTTTAGGGCCAGATTACGTGACATTGTGGGACATTGTTTAGTAGGGGAGAACTTGCTTGTTTTAATGCTGGCTAGGCTTTTTGTTTCTCTTAAATAAAGCTGTTATTGATTCTTTTAACTTATCTACTTCTGCTTATTGTGTGCTTGCTGAAAGAAACCAAATAGTGAGTGAATGTTATTTTGTAAACACTCTGATGGATTTCTTCTCCCTAGTGCCTTAGGTGCCAATATTATAGAGAGGAATTCTGATATTTCTTTTTCTTTTCAACTTCTGAGTGCCCATCAGAACAGTCATTGATAAAGAATAAAAACTAAACAAATAAGCATATAAAAAATTATACTTTTTACTATTCATGGACCTGTAGTTTCTATGGGAGAAAAAGACGAAATCCCCAAAAGCCCTACAGCAGGTGGCTACTGAAGTGAGGCAAACACTGCCTGGAAAGTAAGCCCTTCACCTAGAAAGTTTTATTTCGGTGGTTCGAATCTAGTGAAAAAAACCAATAAAATTGGTGACTACTGAGAAAGCAGTGACCAATGTTGTCCTGTCAGAAACTTGGTGAAATGTAAGTAATATTAAGAAATTGGGGACTGAATGTTATAAAACCTTCAGGATGTCCAAAGCAGAGTAACTGTAGTGTTGGTGAGACTGAGGTGCTGGGAGTGCTACATCGTGTTATCTTGAGTAACTCAACTGAAACTGGTCAAATTCAACTGAAAAATAAGACACACAGCCTAAATGTGAAATGAAGTAAACTGATGATGGATGCACTCTCAGTCTTTGTCTTCAAATCAAGACTGAGCATCTTTTGGAAGAAATTACCCCGTAGATCATAGAATCATAGAATCATTTAGGTTGGAAAAGACCTCTTAGATCATTAAGTCCAATCATTAACCCAGCACTGCCAACTCGACCACTAAATCGCATCCCCAAGATCCACATCCATACACCTTTTGAGCGATTCAGGGATGATGCTGTGCATGGGAAAGGGGGGAGAAAATATGCAGTCTTCGTTTCTTGCTACCTGAATCTTTTTAATTGGCCATGAAGTAAATGAATTTTCCCCAACTCAAGTCTATTTTGCCCACAACAGCAACTGGTAAGCAGTGCCCACGTCTTTATAGGGAGATTTCCCATCTTATTTTCTCACCCTGCCTGACTGGGTAGCAGGTGTAAATTATAAGCTGGGTGGGTATTTGGCCATTGGCCACAGCTGGCCCACACATTGACACATAGGAGTGAAGGTCTGAGTGTGCCACGTGAATTTAGGGTATCCTTCTAAGCCATAATCTTTCAAGGGGTTTGCTGCAAAAACATTGTGCATAGAAATGTTTAGTTTGGTGAGATTTTTTTCTAAATTCGAAACACTGATATAACACCTACTGAATTAAACAGGATAAAAAATGATGTTGAAATTCTAAGTTCAAGCAGAAATAATGTAGGTAACAATCCTAATAGAGGACTTTCATAATCCTGAAACTCTGAAACTAGCCCAAAACAGGAAAGGTCTAAAATTCTCCTGTAAGGCCATTTCTATGACTATAATAAAAGTGGCTGGAAAACATTGTATTGCAGGTCAGCAATATTTCCATGTAGGTAGAAGAGCATAACTGCAGTCTGTAAAAGAGGTGGATGAATTTAATTAAGAAATTGAAAGGAAAAATGAGACTGTCCTACCTGTATGATGCAGAGACAAATCACATAAATTTGGATGTCTATATATGTGTAGGTTCTGTCTCTCCATTGTGTCTTTGGAAGAGGTGTAAATACACATTGCTATTGTGTTTTATGCAAGTACAACCAAATCAGCAATGCAACATGGGCAATTTAGATAAGAAAACCTAATCAGAACAATAGCTTCATTGGTAGAGTAGTGATCTTACAAACATTCAACAAAAAAACAGCCCAGAACCTTAAAGAGAAGTTTGAATCGAGTTTTGGTTGGTTAAAGTTAAAGTTAAGTTTTGCTGGTTAAATCTATATGGCTTTTCTGATCAGTGGTCACAAAAGTGTTTGTGACATGATGTGTTCTGCACTCTGTCCTCCTCCTGGGCATTGCAAGCAGCTGAGGAAAACCTTGCTGGGGTATGCCTGGCAGCATATTAACCATACAAAGCTTTCCAGAGTCCTTAGGGAAATAGGCTTCTGTATGTTTTAGAGCATGGCCTTCTGCTTTGCCTAGGGCTTCATGTCTGGGGTTGCTACCTAGATAGATGGTGACTGTGGAAACGAGTGGAGAGCTTCTTTCAAGTGACAGTCTGGATGTGCTTGTGGGCACCAGATTTTCGTCTGGCCAGGCTAGACCTGGGAAGTTTGCAGTAATTTTGAACAATATTTATATAGGACGTGATATTACAGGTTATGGATCTAAAAATACAGCATATTACATTCCAATCACAGCCATTCATTTTACCGTTTTGACACATTAGGCCATGTTATGTTGTGCTTAGAGGCCATGTAAGTTGTATTTAGAGTTTCCTGGTCCCTAAGAGATAACAGTAATATACTGGCAAGTTGATATACATATACTTCAGAAGCTGTAGGAAAAAGACATTAATGGATATTGGAAAAAACAGGGAAAACAGAAGATGGGATTCCAGGTGCTGGAAACAATATGAAATATAAAAACCCCAAACCTTACTGTGGACTTCTGGCAATTTTGCCCCCAGAGATGCATATGTATGGCATGCTTCTAGGGCATATATTCAGTCTTCACCTTTCATGAGTGCAAAAATCCAGCAGATTTTTGATATTATCTCTGTCAGACCTCAGTGGTCTTTGAGGAAAAGAATTCTTTTTAGCGCTGTATCTCTTAGAAAAGGGATAAAGAAGAAATGTTCAAACACCTTTAAGTACCTGTCTCAAGAGGGTTGAGCTTAAGCCATCATTTAATCTCTGCTATGCTGAGACTAGAGGTCTGAGAAAGAATTTTTGTTTAAAGCAAAATCAGTGAATTTGGACTTCTGTTTCTTTTCTCTGAGGACGAAATTAGTCCAGTGTGAAAAATAACTCACTTATTTTGAGAGAAAAAAAAAATCAAGATTGTTAAACATACAAAGTTTATTTAAAACACAACCAATCTATCCTGTAACACTAAAAGGAATAATTTAAAAGGCAGCATCTCAGGATTCAGGACCACAAATGTGGTCTTCATGACCTTTGTCCTTGTTAACAAAGATTTCTTCTTCCCTTCTCCTTCAAATATTATTGCTTTGTGTCTTACCACTTTCTTGTGTTTCCATAGGTGACTTTCAGCTAAGTTGGACCTTGCAGTAAGGTATCATTGAACTAACCTGAGTCTCAGGGAGGTGTGTTTAACCTGGTACATTAACCAGAACCCAGCTTCCTGGGGAGAACTCAGCTCCAACTTCTTTTTTTTTTGGTGATATACTGGTGATAGGTATGTAGATCTCCCCATCTATACCCAAAGACAAAGACTGTGCAAGTCTGTAGTACTTTGTGGCTGACGAGCGTATGTTCGTATGGGTGTGTTCTTTGGTTGCTAACAGTGAGAAGCAGTAGCAGATAGTGACATACTGTAAAGCAGTTGGGAGTAACTGAATGGAAATAGTTTCACTGTAGTTTGGTTGGTGCTTGTGAAGCTCTACAGCCCTGGCCTGATGGATGGCTCCTGGCTCACTGTGCACCTGGCTGATAAAAGTTCACACGTGAGAAGGCAACCAGCTCACAGTATGGAGGCAACACAACTGTGGCTCTGCTGCAAGTGCAGGTGGGGATAGGAAACATGAGACTGTATGTAATAGATGATTGTCACCAGCAGAATGTGAAAGGGGATAAAGATTAAGAGATAGAGGGGGCTAAGAGACTGGCAAGGCGTGCAGGATATATACTTGCTGAAGTGCTCCAAATCACAATTTCCTCCCTGACCATCCATATGGCAAGGTCAGGTATTTATGGCAGATAATTTGAGGAGATGCATTAAGTTTGGCTCATTTCTTTAGCCTATTGTGTGGGCATCAACTTCTAAAAACTCTATTGCAGCTAAACATGCTTTAAATCCATCTCCAGGCAGTGACAATCTGCCACAGAGGAGGATTTTTAAAGCTCTGTTCACATTGTACGCATTGCAGCCATGCTAGAATATGTAACATAGTGCTTTTGTGACCCCCTTATTCTCTGTGAGAACACATATGCATGTGTGGTGCAGAACTGCCACTAAATAGTTGAACCAGCTGGACTGCTCTTGTACTCCTCAGGCTCCTTTCTTCCTAACCTGCTTTTAATTTGAAGCTCTTCATGGCTCACTCACCCTCAGTGACCCTCAGTCGCCAAGTATGGGAGTTGCCATAAAACCGGATCCTCCTCTGTAGGATTTTATAAAGCTCTGCAGAGCCTCTGCAGTGTGTTTTTGCTGGTGTGCGGACACATCCGCCCATGCTGGCATGCAGTGTGCTAGTCAGTGAACATGTGTTACAACAAAAAGTGAGAAAATGTGTTTTACTGTGGTAATTATAGCAGCCCCTGAACTGTCAGAATTGTTTCTTCTAAAATCAGTTTTCAAATGCTCTACTTCTACTTGAAGAAGAGTATAAGTGAGGCACATACTAGGAAATTCTAATTGTAAGATTTATTATTGCACTCTTTGTAACTGAAATATTAAAAACATTTTTGGTGGACTATTTCAGCTAATTTTGGTTAAGTAAAGCTTAATGTTTTGGCTTTTTTTTTTCTTTTTCTTCTGAAAGCTTTGCAGGCTTTTCTAGCATATTCTTTTCTTTGATCTTCTTTTGTAATAACATGATAGTCTCACATTTCAATAGAGAAACTGGAACTAAAGTGTACATGAAAAAGTCCATAACAGGTCTCTTGCTGTTTATTTCAACAATCTTAATTAAAGAAAAACCTAATCCTACAACAGACTTGTGATTTGCCTTTTCTTTGAAGCGCAATTAGTTTTCATTTATATCCCTTGATGTCAGTGAGGGAAAACTATTGGTGGGCGCATCAGTGCTGATGGGGTTCAATTAATACTTTTTTTTTTCTGAAATGTATCTCACAATAAGACCATGCACACAACGCCCATGCACACACACACATATGAAAGTAAGCTCTGTAATCATGCTGCTTGCAAAGCCATGTCTAAGTCTCTCTTGGCTGCTAGCCAAGGTCTCTAAAAACCCATTAAGGCTATTAGAGAAATTATTTCTCTTCCTTTGTGAGCTGGGTAAATTTCACAGTTATCATTGCAGGAGGAAGTGAATTGGGAATATATCTGTCTGGGGATGGTTAGCCCTTCAGTGGGAATTAAGGCAACTCAATGTAAAACAGCAGCTGTGTGTGTCAGTGCGCGTACTTGCAGGAGAGAGTCAGTGGATGGCACTGTAATATAACTATTGTGCCAAAAATATCTGAAAATTTTAAATGCTGTCTGGTATTTGTGAATAAATTCATATCTTTGCAATTACTGTCTTTATTGGAAATCAGCTTTTGCTTTAAAATTATATGTAAACCAATATTTCCCATGTGGTCTGCTTTCCAGATACAGGAGAACTAAGCCATTCATTCCCAAAATGGTGCAGCAGCATCACATATGGCATTGTATAGTGACCTTGTTGGACCATGCTAACAATATAAAAACATGCAATACAAACTCAGGATATTTACAAAGATGGCAGGATTTTGTCTGTGCTCTGTCTTATACTTCACAATTTTTGCAGTTGGAATTACTAGTTCCGGGGAGGCTCATGATCAGTGAGGAAGTTGGAAGCAGCAGAATTTCATTTTGATTTGTGAGCTTAGGTGAGTACAATTTACATAGTCTGCCATTTCAAAGTGCACAAGAGAATAGATTTGCTTTTCTTAAAAAAAAAAAAAATCCACTTTTCAAATACTGTGAAACTTTGAGTTTCTGGAACCCACATATAAAATATATGATGGAAGAAGTACAGTAACACAAGATAAACCTTTAACTTTGTACTTAGTCACACAAAGCATTTCTATCTATCAAGTGAAACAAGTGATATATATTTCCCAACTTCTTACTAGAAATTTTATTTTTGATTTGGCAAAGGAACTGTATTTCCTTCCACACGTCATATACTCTTTCTGCAAGAGTCTGTTTGTTTATCTTTCTTTTACTTTTAACTCATTTAAATCCCGGTCTACTTTCCTCATCTGTTTGTCTTCCTGGTTGCTAGCAATTAGCAGTGGTCCATGCAGAACTTTTTTGCTATTGCTTCTAGGTGCTGCAGGTAACAAAATTATGCAGATCCTCTCAAATTATATCCTGTGTACCCTCTGATCCTGTAAGATTTTTCAAACCTAAACTATGAAAATTTTGTAGAGGGACTTGCATGTTCTCCAGGTTTCTCTCACAAACCCTCAGATCCAAAGGAATTTAGTAGAAGTGAAGCCCTCCCCATTTACATTTTAAAATGTAAATGCACATGGGTTTTTCCAAAGAGTGCATACTTTTTGTTAGCTATATTATAAAACTACCTGTATCATTTCTCTGATAGCAAGATATTAGGCTGGTATGAAACCTCTTTTTCTTCAAAAGGGTAGATAAAATTACTAGAGGAAATTAAATTAAGTATGTGAACCACTTAAAAAGAAAAAGTAGCCATAGGTATGACTTTTCCATTGCCAAGGTAATCCTTAGTGTGATATTTGCCCTGAATATCTTGTCCTTTTTTCTCTGCCTCTATTTTACCTGAGTTTTTTTCCCTTTGTGTTTAGAGTTCACTGTTGAACTCATTAAAAAAAGTTTTCTATGCAATTCATGCATCCTTTAAAACAGAACATTTGATTATTTAGACTTATTTTCTCTCATTGGTTCACTGATCTATTAAAGTGTAGGCTGTTTTTTCAACCTGCAGTTTTAAAAGTTGTAGTAAACCAGTGATAATTTCAACAGAAGTAAGCCACTGATTCTAGCTCTTGGGATTTTCTCTGAAGCCTCATATTACCTGCTTTTGTTTTTTTTAAATTCTTCATTATGGAAGTCAAGAAATGCAATGAGAAGTTTTTGTAAAAAGGAAAAAATTCTAAAAAAACCTCCCAACCTAGAAGCTCAGGAGTTAAAGCTCATGATCATGAATCAGTCTAGCTCAGAAATCGGACACTAGGAGAAACAGAATTGTTATTATGTCTTAATATGTCATGATTTGTAAGCTATTGCGTGATTTTGAGGCTAGTCATGCATGGTTTTTTGAAGGTTGTGGATTGATAGTATCTCTTCCAAAAGAAACCAAGTAGCCGTGAGGCAATGTAATATCATGGATCAAAAAGTAACTGAGAGGCAGGAGACAAAGCAGAAACAAATGGTCCATTTTCATCATGACAAAAGGTTAATAGCCACAAGTTTCTGTACTAGGTCTGTTGTTGCGTAATGTATTTATTAGTTATCTGGAAAGAGGGAGGAGAAATGAGGCAGCAACGCCACATTATTGGTAGATAACCTCTTTGTAGGTTACTTGTTAATCAAGTCCGGAGAAGCCTTAAGGAATTTCACGTGGACTCAGTCAGACTTGGTAACCGTGAGGCACATTCCTTTTGAAGAAAAAAAGAAAAAATTTAAAGTAATCACATACACAGTCATTGTATCAGCCAGCAGTGTGGTGTTCTGTAAAATTTATTGGGCATTAATGGAAAGTCCATCCTGAAAAAAAAATGCAGAATTGGACAGACCTAGATAAAAGTAGAGAGAAAGGCTAGTGACATCAATGTATCTAAAGTGATTGTTTATCTGAGGACTCAGATGAGAATGGGAGTGATAAAATATATGGCTGAGAGGAAAAAAAAAGAAAGAGAAAGAGTCATGCAACAAAAAAAAACCCAAAAAGCCAACAAACAAACAAACAGATCAGGAGACTACAGTTTCTCCTATCTCTTAAGACTAAAGAAACACTTCCCAAAAGGTGCCTGTATAAACTGTGGAACTCATTGACTCTAGATGAAGATGAAATCAAGAATTTTGAAAGCATTAGAGAGGGAAGGGGCATTTATATGGATAACAAGAATATCCAGAGTTATGATAGTAATGCTAAAAAAGACTATTTGAAGGGATAAAAATCCTCATGCATCAGGATTTAATGGAATCTATAACTAAAGGGATTAGGATGAGACCTTCGAGGGAGACAGATTATCCTGCATCTGTGGGGATCTTGTATCTTTTGCCAAAGCATCTGGTGCTGGCTGCTGCTGGAAACAGCGCATTAGGCCTAGTGGGTGACAAGTTTGAGGCAGAATGGCAAGTCCTGTATTCAGATCTAAGTGTACATCGCCTGTGTTTGTGTCTTATTTTGTCTAGAGTGGCCTTCTCTTTATTTGCATCACGATTTTGTACTAGGTCAGGCTCATGTTTCTGGTGGCACAACGTACGTTTGAAATCATCACAGTGAAAAAGTTGTGCGAGCTAGTGGGCACCGTGCAGCTTCTGAGAAACTACTAACATGGTATCCAAACAGAGGGGTGTTTCTCATTTTTTTACCCTGTAAAATGGAATATTAGTTCTATTTGGTGTCCGTATCCAGCCCAGGGACATTAGAATAGTTTCTCTTTGAGTAGCTTCCAGTTTTTCGATTTCTTCTCAGTGTCTTAAAGGAAGAAAAGTACAACTTCAAAACCCAGTATAAAGAGGATATTCTAAAAATGTTCCCATCTATCTTTTATGAGATTAATTCATTTGTTCTGAATGCAGAATATATCACTTAGAATTCTGTATCTATGCCCCTAATTCTATCATAAAATGAATTTAATTTTTATTGCTACTTCATTTGCCAGTGATCCTTTACTTCTTTCTTTGAGTATTTTGTGATAATTTCTGATTCATTTTTTAAATTGACTTTTAAATTAATGTGATTTTTCTAAAATGTTATGACTACTGTATTTCATTTGGCACATGTGTCAGTAAGACCTGAGCATGATTTTTGCTACAAAAAAAAAATCATAAGAAATTTTTGAAATTCCACACAAGAGTTAATTAATGATGCAACCATTTATTGCATCACATTTTTTATGCAATCATATAACAAAGTAAGTTTATATTGATCAGGTAAGTTTTCTGTTTCCTGGAATTCATGAGACTTGGAGTGTTGAGATCCACTGTGTAATGTGAATTAATTCTAAAGGTATCACACCTAATGCACAAGATAATTGTGCTAATTAGGCTTTTCATGAATTACAGATAACATCCCATCCCTATGACATAAGATCCTCAGATACTGTAGCATTCTGTGAATTCTGAATCTTGTGTATACATCTAAGCTGAGTCTTTTGTGTGGGTTTTTTGTCTCATCTGCTTTAAGATTTTATGACTCAGAAACCCAGTATTAACCATTTTTAAGTCCTAGTTTAATTTTCTTCTTCCCAAAGCCACAATGGTCCAGTTTAAACATAAATATGCTACCTTCTTTTAATTGAAATCAAACTGATTGATGTGCATAACATAATTTTATCAATTTATGTAAGTGTGTGTACAGATGCTATTTGTAAATGAATTTGTATATTAACTGCCTTTCTGTTTTACAGCAGCAAAATTAATAAAATTGGAATTTGTTTCACTTTTAAATCTATTTTGGCTCAGTGGTAAATTTAGGCATTGCAGTCTGCCTGGAAGAAATTTCAGTCTGTTGACTGTTTCACTGGGGTATATGACTTTTGGGCTCTATTAAAATTGAGTTGCATACTCAGTCAGTAGTTGGTGGTAAGATTTTAGGATTATGCAGACTGATTTGCAGTCACTTCTGCTATGGCTTAAACAGTAAGTATTAGTTATTGATACACATAGTTTTGGAAATATTTGACTGCTTTTGAGAAAGCCTATTCAGACCTGTCTACTCTTCCTAGGTCTTTCAGGTGTTTGATGAAGCCAGATAACATGTCAATATATTGCATTGAAAAATGGCAGAGATATTTCACCAAAATAGAAGCAACTTCAAAATTTTTACCTTTCACATGATATAAGATAGAGCAACTTTTATCTGATTCTTTTTCTTTCCATTTGGGGAAAGCACTGTAGACTGATGAAATAGCCATATCAAAATTATTCAGGCCTAACATGTTCATTTCTCATCCTTATCTTTCTTCTTGCAATGAACTTGATAATATCTGGGATTTAGTCTCTCACTTCTTTTTTTTCTTTCACTCTTCTGCAACTTTGAAACCTCTGCAGTTTTACAAAGTTGCAGAATAACAATTAAAAATGAGTAAAACTAACCAAATTTCATTTTTTTATTTTATTTCGAATAGAAAAAAAAAGGAGGGAGTAGAGGAATGCAAAACTTTCTTTTTTTCTCCTGCCTGTGACATAATTTCAATTTAAACCTTTGTTAGCAGCTAGTTTAATTTACCATTTGAAAAGCTGAGACATTTATTGCTCTTGGCAGAATAATAATAATCATGATAATAATAATACTAATAAGTAATTAAATACCATTTCTGTAGAGGAACGTTGAAGTCATCTCAGTGGTGGGCTTCATTGGATGTCAGTTATTTCACAATAGGTACAGGTATCCCTCTTGAACACGTTCAGAGCCATGTGCAGTCTCTCTTGCATCATTCTGATAGCAGATAGGACATATCTCCTGTAATTCTTGTAAAAATGTGCTCCCCTAGCAGCGAAGTCATAATCATCTCATAGTGTAGTTCTTTGAAAGCTAGTCAATAGTTTTGTAGCTGAAGTGAAGTTGATTTTATCCCCAAATTAAAATAACTTTCTTGCAACAGCTTTCCTTAATTGTTTTTTAAGTATCATTTGGGTAATATCTGAACTGATATCACTATAAACCAAAGGGAAAATGGTATGGAACCAATTCCCCCAAACCAAAGGTTAGATAAGGAGTGACAGCTCTTTTGAACTTAAAATATGTGGGAGGATAGGGTTGTAGAAAGTGACATATGGTGTGTGGATGTTAGATGTTAAAATGTGTGTCTGACAGTAAACAGCAGTTAACTACTGTTTAATTCTACTCATATCCTGGTTTATAAAGATAGTGTTTGAAGAGGCCTACAGTACCCTGTCATCATTGTCTTTGCTGGGACTACATTCTGACTCACGGAGCAACCTTGTGATAACAGGGGTGGACTTATTTTAATAAAGATGTGCACTCTGTGTTCCCTCAGAGAGACCAGCTCTTTAGTGAAGCATCAGCTTCACTAAACTTCAGCTTTGAGCATATTCCAGCAGCTTGGAAAAAGCACAGCTACTTGAGAAAATGTGGGTCAGAAATGCCAATATAATAGTACTTCACTTGGCAGACATTTGTTTTGAGTATAACCTTCCAACAGCTCTGTGATCTTGGCCCTTCTGTAATACAGGAGCTCTGGGCATCCTGAAAGAACTGGAAGTCCTTTAACCTCACTTCATTGTTTACACTGCTGTTATCATGCCTGGTTTTCCCATGCTGATGGATGATGATTTTTGGCACAAACAGTAATCCTAACTACTGTCCAGTCCTGTCCTCATTACTCCTGAAGTAAGTGACAGATTATCGGTGTACCACTTTTCTGTTTCTTCCTCAAGTTTTCCTCCTCTGAGTTTTCTGGACATGGGTGAAAAGAAAATCCTGTATTACCAATTTTTGCTTCTTGGGACACTATGTTGTACTGTCCATGACTAATTAAAAGTAAAACATCTTCTGTATGTCTTCTTTCTAATCAACACTGCGTATTTAGGTTGACAATGGTCTAATTGAAGTCTTCCTGTTTTGAAATAGCACTAATGACTCACCGCAGAAAGAACAAATACACATTTTTAAAAACCAAAATATCTCATTCAGAACAAACCAAGATTATGTTGTATGGGATTATTTGTCCAGCCTTTGGCCTATCTGTACTTCTCACCTTTCTCAGGTGAGAGCCCATGTTCATAGTTCCTCGCTGTAAGGAGAACCATCTCTTGAACTGGCTTCATCCCACTAGTGAAAGCCAACAAATATAAAGAGCTCTCCAAAGTTAATATGAAGACTTAAACTTCTTGTAAAGTTCCAGCCTAAGGGTAACTCCATTTTAAATCTGGAGCTATTTTTACTGTGATGTGTATGCTTAAATCATGTCATGGGGCACGTCATGAGTTACACATTGCTGGTATCAAATGCTTTGGCTGCAGTCAGCCCTGTCAGTAGGACAAAACAGCTTGCTCAGTGAGGCATATTAATTCTTCTGCTATGCTTATGGAGCAGTGTTTCCTTTTATTACACCAGATGCAAACAAATTTGGAGCTTACTCAATGCTCTCTAACATGTTGCCAGTTGTGCTGTGTGGATATGCTTTTCATCACCTTGGAAATGTGAATCTTTCTGAACTACATCCCTTCTATATAAAAATATTTTCTGTTACTGCCTATGGCCTCTTCTGCTAGGCACAGAATTGCCCTGATTTTTCTGTGAAGTGGAAAGGACCTGTGATTTTTCTTGAGGTGTTGTGCTTCAATTATAAAACCATAAACTAAATGAGAGCCTTAATTATAATGGAAAACAGATTAGAATATTGTCATCTGCCTTACTGGGGAGCCAAGGGGAGATTAAAAAGCCAGTGGCCTAAATTTATGTTATTTGTATTTCTGTGAGTCAAACCTCAATCATGTAAAACAGCCAGTAGGCCTGTATTAACGGGAGAGGCCAAGAGAACTGAATCTCAAAGGGCTGTTGCCCTTAGGACATGGTACATTATGATAATGTGATGAAGAATAATTACCAAATGTGAAATATATATTGTCAAACATGAGAGCAAGCTATTCCTAAATGAAAATGAGGATGTGAGAAAGATAGTGAATGCCAGTCAGCCCAGGCTAGGTTTCTAAAGCCACCTCCACTAAAACTGGCTGTTGAGTGACTGAATTGTCCTTCAGTTCTTGCAGGTCAAGGTAGATCAGTGGGGTGGAGTGAACTTGTTTATATTGAAGACAGATCTTAATGCTTTTATATTTATGGTAGAGAAAATAATAACATTCCTGATGATGACGACCATTGTTATGATAAAACCTACTAAATGGCAGTGATGACAAAAGTGAAAGAATTTGCCAAATGATATTAAAAGATGATGCAAAATTGGCATGGAAGCATTTATGTATGCATGTGCTATTGATGCTGTTATTTTGGACAAAATACATCAGTGCTTCCTTTCTCTTGTAAGTGTGGTAGGGTTTTCTTCAACAGCTCTTTTCGTGGCTGTTGTGCATGATGTTGTCTGCATTAATGTTTGTCACATGCAGGGTGGGACACAGAGCATCAACAGTCCTTTGGCAGCTTCTCTCTTCATATTTGAGTGGTGCCAGGCAGCAATGTTGTATCCATACCATCCTTTCCCTGCTGTTTATCTTCAAGAAAACTGTACCGTGTGTGCTGAAAGATTTTTTCTAGGTTCTTCAGTCTTCTCCATGATGTGGTGTGAAGGTAACCTTGCAAACTTGTGACTTCAGTCCAAAGGACATGGGTGTCCACAGAGGTGTAACCATAAATGTGTAGCCATCTGGACTGAGTTCAGTGGCATTATTTTCATGCTTCAAGTTATGCATGAATTAAGTGTTTTTCTGAATCAAGCCTTTATTATGGATATTTGTACAAATTCTGAGTGAAATCTGTCTATAGAAAACTCTGGTAATAGTATAACTCAAAACAAAAGCATGCCTAGCTAAGTTGATGTGGAGGTCGTGGACCAAAACCTACTTGCAATAACAAACCAAAATTAATTTTTAGTTCATTTTCTGTCTTGGGAGAGAAGAGTGATTTAGCAACTGGATATAATCATCTATAGACCAAAACTGTTAGCAAATTTGTGACATGTATTTGCTTCATTTGCCAAATAACATACATGTGAAGTAACTACCCTTTGAGGTATTATTTTGTTTAGATGTTACATTGATTATATTCTTACAGCTCTCAAAGCTGATAGCTGTGTGTCTCATTTTATGTAATATCTGTACCTCCACACTATCACTGCATTGTAGGAAGAAGTAGCTAAGCCATTTTAAAGATGGAGAGCTAGCATTCAGGTTAGCTTCCTCGAGATCAAATAGGTAATCTCTGAAAGAGAAGACTCTTGACCCTATACTTCAGAGTAGCATTCAAAGTAGTGCTTTCTCTGCTTCTTTGCCTATCTGGCAAACCAATATCAATAAATCACTGGAAAGAGCTTCTTTCTGTTGTTAATTACCTTCTCATCGGCAAATTTAACATCTTATAAGAGTTTTTGCAAGTCACTGTAGGAAGCATTTTAATAGTTTGGGGATCTTACCACTAAAGAAAAATACACAAGTACATGTCAGTACTTTTAAAATCAAGCGATCACTTGGATTGCCCAAATGTATGGATCACAGGCTAGATATGTAAAGTAATGGAACAATCAAAGGAAATGGGCATTTCTGAAAAATACTGCCTCTTTATAAACAAGAAACAGAAATATTTAGTGTAAAGAAATATGGATAAGCCTTGATTTTGCACTTAATATTTTGTATACTATTGGCAAACCCAACAAACAAATGAGATTTCTGAATACTCTATCACGTTTACATGGCTTTTGCCTCTACCTACTTTACTGTATTTTCTTTACAAAGCCTAACCGTGTGACTTGTAGCTAAAAGGTTAAACAGTAAACAGTGAAAACTTTTCCTCTGTTTCTCTTGAATTTTGTGATGTAAATCATTGACTTGATCCAGTCTCCACCTCATTCTAGGGTACAGATTAGTTTCTAGAGTCGTGTTGTAGATATGGTATTTGTTTTTCACGAGCTGGATGGGAAATAGAGTTATTCTGTTTCAAAGTCTTCAGAATGCTACCATACAGCTGAGAGAAGTAGATACCGAATAAAAACACCAGGAATCATGAAATTCTGTCCACAGACCTCTTTCTCTGTAAGGAAGAGTGGTAAAGCAACAGTTGTATTATATGCTTTGGTCTGAAACCATCTCTCTCTCAATTTGCCCTTAGGCCAATGTTAATTGCTGAAAAGCCAAGTGGTATGAACAGGTTTTCAGAGTGCAGTACTGCTGAAAAATAAATGCAATAAGAAAACAAGATAAATACCCAGTGCTAAGAAATGATGATTCTCTAGATTTCCTGAGTCAAGCAATATTTATCAGGTGCATTGATTTAACTAGCGGCTATTGGCAGTTACAAATGGATGATGACAGGAAACAAAAAACCACCTTCATTTGCCATAAGGGGGCTTTTCATTTTAATGTAATGCCTCTTGGAATTACCAGTGTCCCGACTACATTTCAAAGATTAATGAACATCATCCTGTCAGGTTTAATATATCATACTTCTCTAGTACACTTGGACAGCATACTGTTCTCCTAGATTTCCAGAGTTTTCAGTGACACGAGATTATTTTAAGACATAAATTCTGAAAGGAACTAAATATTTAGGAGGTTAAAAGAGAGTTTTCATTCCAATTTGGATACATAGTAAATACTATAAAATTAATTTATGTCTGTAGAAAATAAAAGTGCCTTATAATGCTGCAGGATCATGCAGAAAGTTGCATATAGTTGTAACCTGTTACCCTGGAAGTAGTACTATATTGTGTAAATGTAAGGAAGCAAAAAAATTACTCTTAGGCAACAAGAATCATTTGACAACCTCACTAAGTCTCATGGGTCTGTTATGAAAGTGAGACTGATTCAGGAAAATGTGTTCTTAATTTTTTGTAACTGGAAGAACGGATTCAAAAATTGATATTAAAGCAGACATTAATAAACAAAATCAAGTTGAAAAGTTAGTAATCCAAACTTAGAGTGATTTAGACTTAAATTTATTTTGTTTCAATGAGTTTACTTGATTAAGCTCAGAAAACACACAACTACAATTTTTTGATATAAACCACATTATTTATCCTATTATGATGAAATAACATCAAGCATGCACTCCTACAAGAAAAGAATAATTTTCCTTTCCTTGAAAAAACCCTTGAATTGTAGCCAAAATGCCATCAGCAATTACTTTTTTTTTACACACATGAAGCATATTCCAAAACGACAAAAAAGAAATAGTTTTATTTATTATATATTTGGTCCATTATCCAATATTTATTATACTTCACAAGCAAATTCTTATTCTTCTTTTACACTGGGGAGCATCTTAATTTCTGAGGTGAAATGAGATTTTTCCTGACTTGTTATGTATCACAGGCTTCATTCATAAATTGTTTTACTAGTGGAATACCTCACAGTGTACGCAAAATTTGATCTTAGAAAAACAATTTCCAGGGGATGGATAGCTTTCCAGAATTATTATAATAAATATAGAATTGATTGTGTTATATATGCGTTAATTTAATGCATGTGTGATTTGGTTATTTCATTATAGAATGTTCCATTAGGTTCCTGTAACCCATAAACAAAAGTTTCTATGGAAAACAAGAAATGCATATGCAACTTGACATTAAAATTAGTCTTCACATTGATATTAAGATTTTGTTTCAGAGTGGATTTTCGTGTCAAAGGTGCACAAAGAACCTGTGCTGCTGTCTTCTTTTGATTTGTATAGATATATACCTACTGGTCTTTTAAAATTCTTAGCCACAATCTTAACAAATTCCAAAAGGTAGAAAAGAATAATGCATATGGGTTAAGGCAGCAATGGAAACTAGGTACGTAGTTTTAAGGAAAATGAAACACCAGCAAATATCAATAAGTGTGGTGAGATATTTGTCACTAGGTTTTTAGATTAAGGTTAGATATTTTACTAAAACCAGCTTTTGTTCAAGCACAAGTTACCAGTCTTGAAGCAGAAATGATTCCGTGACACTGTACAACCTCTCTTATGCAGGAAGTTGAAATACAGGATCAGTGTGACTCCTGATCTTAAATCTCTGAATAATTCCTTTGCAGAATATAAATGTCCGGATGGATTAATAGTTTTAACAAGCCTCTCTAGGTTTTTTATGGTTGTTTTGGGAGAGCTGCATGATAGTGACATACTTGGGCTAATTGTTTAATTTTGGCTTCTAAAGTTTTGTGTAAAATAAATCAGAAAACCTCTTTATCAGCTGGAAATAATTTTTTTAAGGCTATCTGTGGTTTTTTGTTTTTATTATAATTAATATTGTGCCATCAGTAAGCAAAAATAATCTGTGATCAGGATATCTAGTGCAGCTGAAACTAAACAGTCTGCAGTGTTTCCCTTCAAAACTCTTGAAATTGCTACTTTGTTTTAGACTTCTGAAGTTGCTAGGGAAATGCTGCAGTTACCAAAAGTGCCTGACAAAGAATTCTCAACCTGAACAAGGTGTTTTGTGAGCTGTATGAGAAAGAAACTTTGTGTCGTTTGGCCACAGCACCTACCTTAAATAAGCATCAATGCAAAGTGCAATAAGACTGAAGCAGAACTGTGCAGAGTGCATAACACACAGCATTATGCACCTTTTTTTTTGGTGGAAAACACTTGGTCGTTGTTCTTTACATGCACTGATTTTTAAGACTCCTTAGAATATTTACATTGAATTCCACTTTCACAATAGCTGTTGGAAATTTAATGGGTTAAGATGGATGAGAAAGAGGAATCTGATAGTGAGTATTCATAAATTTGATTTCTTTGGATTAGGAAAAAGCCTAATGCATCAAAATAGCCTTTCATTTTTACAGTAATTTTTTAAAAAAATCCCCACACCTTCATAACAACACAGCTTTTAATTAGACATACTGCGATATCTGAGATCATTCTTTGGGTGTCTCAGAATCTTCACAAATTGCTGAAAATAGCTCTTAAATGTCATTTATTACTTCTGCTGTGTAAGGCTTACTCTGCAAGGTGAAAATACCAGTTATTTATTCCATTCTAGAGTTATCCAGGAGATCTCCAGAATCTCATGCTTTCTGAGAAGTATATCACCTCTGACCTTCATCCTTAGCCAGCCTTGTCTGTGTATGGAGAATTATTAGCTGTGATATTAGTGATGAGCCCCTTTCCTGTGCTGTGATGTTTCTCAATCTTGTGTAACTTATCATGCCAGCTGCAGTAATCTCTGCATGCTGTGACTGGGTGATATTGCCTCCAGGAGGTTTAAGTCCTGCTCTCAGCCCTTCCTTAGTTTTCCTATATGACCACAGGCAAATCTTGATCTGATCTCTCTGAGGTGTTAAAAAAGGGTTAAACTTCAGATGTCTATCAACTCATAAACATGATGAAGCAGAGGAGGAAATTGAGTCTTCCACTTGTCCCACTACTTCCTTCTCTCTTGCTAGAAAGTATTTGTTCCTTTTACCTAGAAAGCTGAGGTCATCTACTCATGTTTCTCAACTAACTTGCTAAAAATCTCCTGTGTAGATAAGTGACTCTTTCTAACTTTCGTGCCTTGAGCTAGTGTTCTGTAAATTCTTCTGGTGTCTTATTGAGCACATAACTTTAGTCATTATTGTCACCTCTCTCAGTGGTGTGCTGAGATGTTAGAAGACCTAATTTTATCAAACTATTTTTATCAGACTTTATTGTGTCCTCTAGTTTCTTATAAAAGAAACAAATCTTGAAAAATATTGGTCTACAACTCTGATTTTTTTCCTGGACTGATTTTGAAACCGTAATTCTCTTTTGCAGAGTTTTTTGAGATTTTAAACCTTCTTTAGTTTTATGTATGGCTTTTTAAAGGTGAGGGATGTTGTTTTTGAATACCAGTAGAGTCTGTCGACTGGAGGCCCTTTTCTTGATATTGCCATGCTTTGGTGTGTACCTGTTTGGGTTTTATATTTGTTAGAACTGTTGCACTCTGTCTATGGAATTAAACAATGTTTAAAACAAGGACTTTCATTGGAAGATAAATGGGGGGACAAGGTGGGAGGACAAGAGGCAACAAGTCCAAGGTGAAACATGAGAGAGTCCAAGCAGATGTAAGGACAATCTTTTTCACCGTGAGTTCAGTCAAGCATTGAAACATGTTGCTTAAGAAGGCTGGGCAAACTCAGTCCTTGGCGTTTTCAAAACCCAACTGGATATTGTCCTGAGTAACCTGTTCTGACCTCAGAGTTGGTCCTGCTTGGAGCAGAAGGTTAGTTTAGAGACCTCCTTAGGTCCCTTCAAGATACTGGATAAGCAGTTATCCGGCCCATTCATACTTACATTTCTTATGGAAGTGGGAACTGTTAACAGCCCTCTGAGTTCTCACATTGTTTCATCATATAGTTATTAATTTAAATATTTAGCTACTCAGAATTTCTATAAAGTTTTGAAAATACACTAAGCAAAGTGCCTTTTCCTTTGAGGCCCCTTTTACACAGAAAGCTGTTTAAAAAACCAAACCAGAAATACACATATCAGGAAACACTCTGTTTGGGGTCTTGGCCCATATAAGGCAAACAGAATGTTCCTGGATTTAGCTCAGAACAGACAACAATATTTTTATGCAAGTTCAGAAACTGCCGTAAATAATCTGTGGGTAGGAGGTAAGTATATCAATTACTTATATCTATACTGTGTACATTGCTGTGTGCCTAATATTAATAGTGATTAAATACATGTGTGTATATGTAAGTAGCTCATTCTAAATATGTGAGTGTGTCACTACAGTAAGGTGGTGCCTGTTCAGTGAGCAGCCTCATTTGCTCATGGAATTGACATTATAGCATTCTGCTTTCAAATGCATTATCCATCCTGAACAGAACACGGACAACATAAAAACCTAGGAAAATGATTCTTCCCTGAAAGATAATGCCACATAATTGAGTCTCTGTATAGGTTGTTTGGAGACAGTAAGAAAGAAATGTAAAACAGGATCCCTGAAACTGGTACAGCTTGTAAAGTCTTGTTAAGCCATGTTAAAAAAAATACATGCCCCCATTAGAAGCTGCAGTTTATTTATTGCATCCTATTCTTTAGCCCTAGTAGGCATAGGCGTTTTTTTTTAATCTTCCATCCGTCCTTCTCCCTCCCCTTTGAAAGTGCACTCATTGAACTCTTGGCAATTAGTGTAATTGAAATTTATTGACAATGCGACCGTCTGCTGAAGCTTCATTGTTCCGAGTGCTTAGTGCACAGCGCTATTGAGCAATGCCATGGCAGTGTCAGACAGCTCATACCTTGCTCAATTATATCAATGGACCAGTGACTGCCAAAGGTTCCTTTGGGGGTACGAATGTTACTTAGTGATAAGAGCCTTTCGAAACAGAATCCCAGGGCCCCATCTCTAGTGGGAGATGGAAATGAAATATGTATTTCTCTGCTGTGGAAAATTAATGTAATTGGCTCCCTTAAAAAGCTTTGACAAGTTGACCTGTTTGAAATCTGAGGAGGGCTTATACTGCAGTATCATATTATCTCCAACATAAAACCCCTCCTTTGGTGGCGGTGACAGTGGGATAAAATGGAATTTGGATAGTAATATTAAACTTCAGCTCTATTGAAAATGTTCATATGTTTTTCCATTTATAGCTGCAAGATGAGTTCGTATAGAAATGCTACCTTTTTTGTATTGCCATCTAATCTTATTTTTGTTTGTTTGTTTTGATTTATAGTAGTGCAGGAAAGAAAAGAGTGTGTGTAAGTAAGATCTCTATACTTAGGTTTTCTTCTAAAAGGTCTATTGATGGAAATTTAAATAATATGTCAAATGAGAATATTTGATTCAGACTAATTCCGAAAACAGATTTGAACTCTGAGAAAAATTAATCAATATATTCCTTACGTGCATAAATGTTTACACACCAAAAATAAATTAAAGGTTGGCACAGCAGTCAAAGAACAAAGCTGAATATCTAAATATGCATTTTATCTTGCATTTGAATACAGATGCCTACAACAATTTTGTCTTTTGTTGAAATTAAACTACCGTGATAGAACAGGAGACATTTACATTGGACCATATTCTGCACAGGCTTAAACGTCATGCATTTCTACTAAATTCACTGTAACAGTGTGTTTGAAAATTAATCAGAGTTCAAGTCATTTTTTTCAGATAGTAGAATGACTTGACATTTTATTTAGTAGAATATTAAAAAAGAAAGAAGTTTGAAATGGAAACCTGCACATATAAGTATAGAATTTTATTAAATTATTATTTATTTGTCTTCTTTTCAAAATCAGAGCAAAATCTAATGTTGGTAAGAGATGAGGAAATAATTATTCACATTGTAAATTTTTGCATTACAGTTGTCTTTACTCTTTGGCACACAGATGAAGATCTCTTATTCATGGGTGTTTAGGGAATATAGAATTCTGGTTCTCATATGTGGGGTTTTGGGGCTGTAAAATCCTCTTTTGTCAGATTCACCAGAAATGAAAAGAAGCATGTTTGGAATACTGAGGCAATGGAAGTGGAAGAATCTTGGGTGGGAAAAATGTAAGACAGAAGGGAACCAGTAGTTTAATTGAGGTAAAAAAAGCACTGCAGCAGAGATAACAAGATAAATTAGTTGTTATTACTCTTTAAAAAAGAAGAAAAAACCCAAGAAAATTCAGATAAAAAAGCAGAACAAGTCTCCTTGGATTTTTGTGGAGATCGAACTTGGTGATTACTTTGTGATTTGAATTGCTTCATCTGAGTCTATCCCTGCTTCTTTGCTAATCATTGCTTCCTGCATTGAAAGAACACCTTGCCTGGTTTCAGTTTGGATGCTGCCAAAATCTCTTGAGAGATGTAGAGGACTGGTAAATCAGAATTAAAATCTCTATCCAGGATTTGGCCTCAGAACTAGAGTAATCCTACTTTTCTTCCAAATTACTATTTCTCAAATTATTGCTGCTCAGAGCTTAGTAAGAGTTGAACTAACTGATAGATTTCTAGTTTTAAAAGCTCTGGAAAGACCTCTACACCTAAGTAGTGTAAAATGTAGCCCACCAGCTATAAAATACTTCAACATACTTCAATAGTGCCCAGAGTCAGACAATACTTCAGTGAGTCCAATACTTCAACAGTGTCCAGATTCAGTTATCTCTTATTTTTAGAAAAAAATATGGGGAAGGAATGCAAGAGTTTAAGAATTAAATTGTCAATATTTGAATGAAGGTACTTTAAATGAATTTATTTAAATGAGGAAATAATGATTTTAAATATTTTTGGGTGTTATTTATTATTATCAGTATTATTAGTATTTAGTATTATCACAGAATACATTTGTATTTAGTTAATTGGAAGTCTACGTTGATAAACTAGAGTTTTGTACAGAGTCTCTGAATCTTGCCCTGAGTGATTTCTTTATGTAGTTATTTGATTGTTTTGCTGGATGCTAAACTAGTTGGTAAAGAATTAATCCTTTATATCTCAGACTAATACAAGATGTAATCAAAGCTTAGTCATCAAACCTATCCTACAGATCTTCCAACTGCAATCATCTTTCTTCTCTTTCTCTGCAAGAGAATCGTGCAGAAGATAAATATATATAATACTGGATTATTTATATAACTTTAAATAATTTCCTTTAATCGCATTAAACTTCAGTGAATGTTGTACATGTGATGGGTTTAAAGCTTTCATCCTAACTTCATAAAAGTATTTTCAGAGCCTGTACTAGAGAACGATCATTCTGAATTGCTACTAACTAATGAAAGCATGCAATTATTTTAAATGTTCCTCCAAGGGATTTGCTTGGTAAAGTATTTTAAATTCATATATAAAAAATTAATGACAATGTGAGTTTAACTTCCTCTGCATCTGGGCTGACTGCAATCATTACACAGAGAAAATTATTCAGATGTCTTTATTAAAAGTATAGTGTTGAGATGCACACTTTTTTGTGCATCATAAATTGCTTTCTCAACTTCATAATATTGCCATACAGTGAAATATACTTTACCCAATGCTTGTTTAAATAGTCTGTCTTTAGCCATAGGAACACAAATTGTTGCTTTTCTTCCATGCATTCTACATACTGGTAGATGTTAAGATTAGGCAACTTTCTAGCAACCTTTAGGGGATAACTATGGTCTGAAACAATATACAGTAGGCCTGAAAGTATTTTCAGGTAATATTAATTTTTTTAATTCCCTCACTGCTGCAAGGATAGCAAATTACTTTAGGCATTTTGTGGATTGATTAAAATGTCCATGGCATTATCAGCTCAAGAAATGTGTAGGCAGGGGGGGAAGAATGAGAGAGAGAGAGAGAGAGAGATAAAATATGAAACTCTTGTACATGAGTACATGTACATTTGGAGGAAGAAAGGGATCCCCATAGCTTGAAACCTGGTTACATCTGTTCTAAAACCTCATAAATTTCTGCTTAGCAGTCCAGCTGGTCAGAATCTTAAAAGAATATAAAATAGATACTCATCTTGATAAAACAATTATGTTGTCAGTTCCCTTGATCAGCACGAGCTTGACAAAGCATGCTCCAAACTTGTAATTTTAGCCTAGAGCTCACAAAATTTGAAGAGGTGATCTATGGAAAGGAATGAATTGTCTGAAATAAGGGTTTTCATGAATTGTTCCTTAAGCACCAAATCTTGACCTGCACTTATTTGAAAATTGGGCGGTACCAGCCCTGGGGTGGAGAGAGAGAAGAATATTTAGGCAGGGAATGTATTTTCACTCCCAGCTGACAGCTCCATACCATAACTGTCAGCCGTGACATCTATCTTAAGAGCGTAGCACTTTTCAAGTTCTTTTGTGTCTGTCATTCAACTATGGACATGCTGTGTGAAATCCTGACCTGGCAGACAAAACTTGCTGACTGCCCAGATTTCATGCCCTCTCTGTGGAGTGGGGGAGAGGGTCTTTCTGCCATGTGTATTCCTTTCTGCCAGAAGTCGCACCCCAGGCCTGGAAGGTTGGTGTCTCCCACCAACATGAAAGGGGACATGAATGATGCGGTTGCACAGTAAAGAGGAGAAGAAAAGTTTGTTTGAGTCTTCCTTTTTGTGGTTGGACTGGGGCTGGGATATGAAACTATGTAGTGCTCCATGAAAGACAAACTATAGGAAACACTGTGCATGAGGTGTGTGTAGTACAGCAAGAATTTGTGGGCAGTATCCACATACTTACATAATGTTTAGGCTAGGTTATGCATCTCAAAGGATGACAGTTATCATTGTGGAGGTTTCATTGTTTTCTTTTGTCTTATGTTCCTCCTGGAAATAGAAAACAAAATTTTAACAGATTTCAAGTTTAAAAAAAACCAGGAAACATCTTTCAAATTCCATTTTCTAAGCTGACATAATTGAAGTGTAAATTTCTAATTTTTACTTAAGACTTACTTAAAGATCATGAAGGTAAAATATTTATAGAGCCAATGCTGTATGTTTTGGATTTTGTGACATGTAGTATTCTGTTGAACCAATGAAAGATAGCAGCTTTGCAGAGATACATGTATTAGATTGGAGTAGTACTGAGTGTTTTCCTTGAAGTTTTGCTAGTTCACTGCCTGGTGCTTTTTAATTCATGCTCGTACATAAATTTGACACATTGAAGTATTGAGTATTCAGCATTAGGTTCTGATAAAGCAAATGCAGTCCCTTGGCTGTCCAAGAGTATAAGTGGTTTGAAACATGATCACAACGCCTGGGAGAAATCTTTCTAATAGGCACTAGAGAGAGTCGACATTTTTAAACGATAAAAGCATATGGTAGTCATACAAGAAGGTACTCCTCTGAGACAGAATTAACATGAGATATTGATAGTAGTTCTTTCAGATTAATACGTTGCATAGTCATTACTAGTTTCCTTTGCATTTACTTAATGCATTTCTTCCCAGGTACTTACTCAATAGGGACTGTCTTCTAATAAACACTGACCAAGTGATGTAAGCTATGTTCCAGCATGTTCTCTGAAAAACATGCTGGGAGGGCTGAAATACCACTGGCTAAAATGAAAGGGCAGAAATAACCAGTTGAAAGATTAAAAAGGAGTTCTTTGAAAGGGCATATTGAAAAGCCTACAGTAAAGTGGCATAGATTTGTAAGAGATCTTATCTTTTGGCCTCTCATCATGGGAGTAGTTTTTGCATGTTTGCCTGTGCCTTTGCAAGCTTCCTTAGAGTATGCCGTTAGAGTGCTCTTTGGCAGAAGAAAATGAGACATGCAAGAAACCCATTGCAATTTTTACAAAAAAATTAATGTTTTGTTTAGCAAAAGTTTAGTAGCGTTTGTTAAACAATGAGTTTTACCTTCACGCAGCTGTTTAAGAAATATCGCGTTGGCCTGAAAAACATCCTGACGGCTTTATGAGAAGAATTTAAATGGAAAAGATGTACGCAGATGAGTTTAAACAATATATTGGTATAAAGATAAAAATGCTACTGCAGCACTGGACAGTATTCCAGGTCTATCAAAATACTAAGTTATTTTTTAGGAATTACTGACACTGAAAAAAAAAAAATTTTCCAAGAACCTCAAAAATATACCTGAAAAAAAGGTGTAGTACATTTAGGGGTCTCAATTAAAAAAATCATGTTGTTAGCATGACATCTGACCAATATTTTAAATCCGAAATGATTTAAAATGTATAACGTCCTCCTAGTGGAAGGGATTTATTTGTTTCTTTTTTGCCTCCTGTTACAGATCTTTTGCAGGTCTATGTCCTGAGTTTCTCTCTCCTACCCTATTTTGGACAATCAGTCCTAAACTCCTGTTAGCACAGGATTCTGAACCATTGTTTCTTCTCACAGGGTAAAAGGAACAGGAATTGCATTCTAGACAGGGAGTACCATGCATTATGGAGGGCAATATGTATTATGGAATGGCAATATTAAAACCAGGAAAAGCAACCAGACGAACGACCCCCCCTAAAAGTCATAAATTCTCCTAAAACTGGGACAGAAGAAAACAAGCTTCAAATCAGCCAAATTAAAATTAATAATAATAATTAAAAAAAACCCCAACCAAAACCCAACACCACCCCCCCCCTGCGAACTGTAGCAAAAAGTTATCTCATATTTCCTTTTTAGATGTCCAGGGACATTGTGTAATAACTGAAATTTTGGTCAATCATCATCTGTGCTAAACAAGTGTAGTGTGAAAAACAAATCTAATGCTACTGGTTTTTAGGAATTCTGCCTTTTGCTTTGCTAACTGATAGACCCTGAAATAGTTCTTTCCAATTTTGTGCTGAAAACAAAAAAGCTGTTCAGGTTTGCCAGACAACTACATCATCACTTTCTCTATAATTTCCTGCCATAATTTGAAGAATCTACAGGGTGTGTTTCTTGCCATAATGTAATAAAGCTCAGTGGTTTATTTGCTGTGTGCCTGTATTTGCTATTACGTGTTTTACAAGAGGTGTTGGCAGCATGAGCAATATTGTATGTTTTCTAGTATATGAGGCAACTAATGTTTTCTGGTGTTCCTTTTTTTGGCGGAGGGAGGGGAGTGGATTTTGTAGGGGAAGTCAGAGGAAAGTGTTAACTGATTAGTCTTGATTTGTAAATTACATCCATTTAGAAAGGTTTTATGTAGTCCTACTCTCACTAAAGTAAGTCATAATGCTGATTGCTTTGAGGGGAGTAGAAATAGGCCATTATATTTTCAGTGCGTTTTCTCTTCAGAGTCACTAGGGAAACAGGAATAGTTTTGAAAGAGGCAGGTGAATTTAGAAATCCCAAAGAGAATATTTATAGCCATTTCTTAGTATACAGGATTTTATATGAATTACTATAAACAGCATTGGCTTGTTGAGATGTGGATTACACTAAATTTACTGATTTTATATGTAAGCAGTCTCACTTATGTAGGAAAACAAATGCATATCAATGTGACTAACCTACTCTGAAATTTTTCCATGTCATTCTATAGGAACTATAAATATGAAGCAGAATGACATTAACCTGATTTTTTTAATACCAAAGACAGCAAGTGGAAAAATGTCATAAAATCAGATTTTGTATGACTGTCACAACTTGTCACCTACATAATTTATGCTGTAAAAATATGAATAGAGCAGGATGCTATACATGATTTATAAAGATATAAATAGTAAACAGTGCTTGAAATGTATATATTTTTTATTGCTAGCTATTCTCTAGCCCCATGGTGTAATGCTGAGAATTGAACTTGTTTCACAATTTTTAACTTTTTGTCTCCAGCAAATCCGTCACATTGGAGAGAGGCTTACTGAACCGGTAGGCAACTGTGAGACCAGCTAGATTTCTGTAACCTAACAATCAGGACAAATTAAAGAGTAATGTATATACAGCCTCAGACTATTAGTAGGTGGCATTGTTGTCATATTTTAGACCATAAAAATATAGAAAATGTAGAGGCTTTTTGACAGGTGATATTTTGTCTGTGTTAAAGAACTCTCTGGCTGTACTTTTGAGCAGTTTGAATTTCTTAAGTTTCGGGAGGAAATAGAAAAAGCTGTGGTTTGGGGGTGAGGGAGAAGAGAAAGAAAATTACCCTAATTTCCAGGGGTGCAAAACTTTATTTACAACCTATGAAAGTCATCACTGAGTTGTGAGTGTGCTATTTCTGGATATTAATTGGTAGTGTACTGGCATTTACAATACTAGATTGAGTGTCTGTAGACTGATATATGTCTACTGATCTGGTATTGATCATTAAATCTTTCATGTTAGGGGTAGGTAGGCACGTCGGTAAGTAAAGTTCATTCACTAAGGTTCCCATGTAAGTCTCAGTACTGATTTCTACCCAACCCTTATGTGGCTTTGTTAGGCATTAAGACCAGATTTTGCTCTTAGATATAGACATAGGGTCATTTCAGCTTTTTTCTCGTAATTTTCTTTACCACTCTTTAGCCAGGCTGTCCGTGCTGCCTCCCAAGCCAGTCTGAATTTCTATTGTATTATTATTATTATTATTATTATTATTATTATTATTATTATTATTATTATTATTATTTTGGAGTCGGTTTCTTGAGCTAGGGTATCAAATGCTATATGTCTTGGGGAATATTTTAATGTCACATTATTTCCATCTCTGGGTAATCATCTGTCACTTTAAATACCAGTGTCAAGTAAAGACTCCAAGTCCCTCAGGCCAAAAAGCTCATGCTTTCCTCCACTATAAATTAGGGCACATTAGGAGTTACCTTCTCTTACAGTTTGTATTTTATCCCATTCTTGCTGATGATCACCACCTGAATGGAAGTTCTTCCTTGAGGTACCTAATATTTAGTCATTGCCTAATTTCTGGAGGAGAAAAAGGAGGCTTGGATGGTACCTTGGAATTTGGAAGAGTTATTAAAAAAAACCTCCTATTGTCTATCCCACAGCTGCTTCTGAAGTCTCAGGTCACTGCATTACTACACTCTGGATTGCTTGTTCCATTCTAAGGAGTCTCCTAATGCATGTGGGATTATTACCAGGTGTCAGAAGAGAGGTGATACTACTAAGGGGATTGCTCATCTGATTAGAGGTCAGTAGGAGGGGGATCCCAAGGGCTCTCTTTTCAGACTTCTCTCTCATTTGCATATCTCATGTTGAGAAACCAAGCATGAGTCATTGTAAAGACAGGCTGGAGCTGTTACTGGATAATAAGTGTTAAGGTTGATCAATTATTGCAGTTTAGTGAGGTACTAAAATTTTGTCAGATGTATAGACAGTGAACCTCATAAACCTTGTTCAAAACTGCTTATAGAAGAGATTATTTTTTATCACATCAGAACAAATCCATCTCTGCAAAATTCAGATGAGCTGAAGACAATGATTTATATGGCTGTGTAGAATCATTAATATTGGAAAACAGCCCCTAGATCATCAAGTCCAGCCGTCAACCCAGCACCACCATCATGTTCACCACTAAACCAAGAGCCATATCCACATGTTTTTTGAACACTTCCAGGGATGGTAACTTCACCATTTCTCTGGGCAGCTCTTCCAATGCTTGACAAATTTCCATGACGAAATTTATCCTAATATCTAATTTAACCTCCCTTGGCACAACTGAGGTGATTTCCTCTCATTCTGTCCCTTGTCACCTGGGAGAAGAGACTGACCCCCACCTCACTACAACCTCCTTTCATGTAGTTGTACAGAGTGATAAGGTCTCTCCTCAGCCTCCTTTTCTCCAGGCTGCTCCTCATAAGACTGCCCATCCTTCTGAGGCAGACTCTGTTTGCTAACATAATGTCTCTTTCACCTTGTAGGAAGTCTGTCAGAGTTGACATGTTGCATGACTTTGATTTTGCAGTCTGGTGCAGGCACCATCAGAAGAGAGAAGTACCAGCCTCCATGCCCATAACAACTCTTCCTCTGATTGTCTGACACCTCTAGTTCCCCAGCTTTCATGGAAGGGACACGTAGTGGAAGGTCATTGCAAAGAGTGAGTATAGGTTGTCCTTTCTTTCTTTCCCACTAGTGCCAATCCAAGTGTGGGAAGAAGAGAGAATAATGGAGAGCCCCTAAAAATGCAGGAGGACCAAATACATTGCTCAGGGAGGGGTGCAAAGCCATGTAGGAACTGTGAAGATTGTGTTAATTATGAATCTGTGATGTGTGGATGAAGGGCCAAGAAGCTTCATGCAGTTAGTAATTAGTTAATTAGTTGAGATTTGATAAGAAGGTGTAAGTTCTATACAGCATGTTAGTCAGCAGAAACTTCTAAAGAAGGGTCCAGGTTTATGTTTGTATGTCAGTCAGGGTTGGCACAGTGAGTTGCGCACGTCTTCCTTAATGGGAGGTCAGAAGACTTGCCAAATGTGTAATAGAGAACAGGTTTTTTTCAATGGGACTTTAAAATCAAGGTAATGATTTTTTTTCCTTTTGTTTGTCTAGATGTTTGAGATTGGTAAAAGTTGTATCAAGAGAGAAATGTTAAGGCCTCAAAATTTAAGGGGCTTCCTCACATCTTAAGAGCAATACACTGATTATGCAAAAGATATTCTTTTGCTAAACATCTCATTTTGTACAATACCAGAGGAGAACTGAGTGCAATTGGAAGGCCTGGGACAGAAACTAAAACACCTGGTTGCTTTTTCAGGTTTTCAACTGTTTGAGTGTAGTGTAGACTATGCTTTATGGCCAGGGTTCTTCCTTTTATGTATATGTATGATGAGAGGTCTCCCGTATTGTATTTCTCCAGTTGGATATTTGAAGTATTAACATTGGTTTTAGACTTTGTGTCATACTTCTGTCCTGAAGCAAAATGAACTGCTGTAATTGAATATGACTAAGAACTTCACAATAGACTAAGCCAAACAGGTGGTTATGAGGAATCAGAACACCTGAATTCATCCTTGATCACTTCCCTGCTTTTCTTTTTGGCTGCTTTGTAGGAGAATACTGAGTCTGGAGTTCCTGAAATACTGGCTGGATATAAGTACAGGATGTGTTGTAAAGATCAGCATTGTTGCAGTAAATTATTTATGCTATTAGCCAAAACTAATTGTTAGTGTTTAAGAGAAGTTTTACATCAGTGCATTAAGAATGAAGGATACTTCTGTAGTGACTGAATACAGTTAGTCTGCTCTCCCACACAATTACACAACACACTGCATGTGAATGAATGAGTTTGTTGTTGCTGATATTTTGTCTTGAAGTGCCACAATTTTCTTAGCATGGTGCTGAGTGTATGATGACCTTCTTTCATGCTGTCTTCACCTGACCTGTGACTTTTCCATGGAATTTCTCACAGGTCTGGATCTCAGACCTCTAAGGCTTTCATCAATGCTGCCAGAAGACAAGTCAAAAGAAACAGGGAGATAATGTACTTACATTATCTCCAGAGATGTTAATATCCTCTTTCTGTGGTCTGGAGAGGTATACTTTCAAAAGTATTGCTGGTGCCAAAAGCAAGTTGTCTATGTGGGAGTTTATTAGCTGTTCTTCTGATATCTCAAACTAAGTCATTGGAAGCGATTGATGAAAATTTCTCTTTCATGATTTTTTTTTGACTCCTCAAAAATCACTGAGGCATTATTCAAATCTTAGAACCACCACCTGAAAGTGTATTAGCACGTCAGAGATACATACTCCATCACTGAAAGCAGCACTGGAAGTACTGCAGGGATGAGGAGGTTTTGAGCTGGTATGGCTTTGATCCCATATAGACAAGTTGTTTTCTACATTGTTGATGTGTATAGTAAGGCAGACCAAACTAGCAATTCCAGAAGAGCTGATGAACAAGACTTTCATCCCTGGATCCAATTTTTTAGCTACCAGCAAACAGATTGGTTCTGTGGTCCATGATTTACCTGAACAGGCCAGTTGGGTAAGGTGATAACCTACCTCCAGCTAGCCAAGTTGTGTCCATATCGGCAAGTTGAAGGCTGCTGTGTTTTCAGCATGGGGACAGAAGGTATTATTCATGCAGATGACAAGGACCATACTTTTGTACATTGCGTCTTCTAAGGCTTATAATACAGTGCACTTGTAGTAGCTTTGTCTTCTAGAATGGACATAAGTTTGGGAAGCCATGAAATGATCAGCATTCTCTTTTTTCAATGACTATCAGTGGCTAACCAGTACAGTAGTGCTGTGCAACTCCATTTTCCATGTATGTTTAGTCCCATATTTTGGCTGATTATATAAACAGCATACTAGTTAAAAAATGTTCAATATAGATTAAACATTGAAGCTTTTTTGAGCTTTTCTGGAGTAAATATTTAAATATATCTTCAAATTATTTTTTCCCCTAGATCTGTGTGTGTTTTAGAGAGTTGGTTTTCTTTAGTAGATAATTATAAGTCAGTTTGAATTTTTCCCTCAGGGGGTTTGAAAATGCTAACACCTACTGAAATTATATTAAGATCCATTGTCTTCATTGTCTGAATATTTTGTAATCTATCTGAGCCAATCTTCAACTTAAAGGTGGTTTATTTTGTACATCTAACATCAAAAGAGGTTACTTTGGTCATATTTAAAATATGTGCTTTGCTTTTTTATCTCCTTTTTTTTTTCTTTCCCACTGGCACAGTGTTTTGTAAGCTAAAATTATTTCAAGGGAAGATCTTTGCTCTAGAAACTCACTCTTCACACATATGCCTGAAGTCAAGAAAAACATACTACTGTTTATTCCATATGATCACACAGCCAATTAATCAAGATTTGAATGAGTATCAAGATGTAGCCTTCATTCTGTCTCCTTATTAACTTTCATTATGTGTAAATCTAAGTTGTAATTGTTAACAGGATGGATTATGCTCTAAATTTTTTTTCCTATAACAGCATTCCTTCACAAGTCCCCTTATTAAAGTGTACCCAGGGTGATATATTATGTTAAGAAGGTTTAAAACATAAGGTGACAATGACCTTCCCTTTAATTAACTATGATGGAAATAAAGGTGAGAACAATGATGATGAAGCTCTGCTGGAGACCATAAATCATGTGCTGCACTGGTTAGACAGGACACAGCTACAAAAATAACCTTGCAATTCACAGGTTAAATGGCTCTTCCATTGTGCTGCATTCCCTATTGTTTTTATTTACATACATGCAGATAACTTTAATTTTATGGCAGTGTAAAAAGTGTCTTTTATCAAATAATGAGTTATTTTCTGAATACACTTGAAAACATTTGAATATTCTGTTTGTTAAAATATTACTCAATATTGCAGCTTTTAAACAGTCAAGTGGCATATGCAGCAATGGAAAGTTGGGATACTTTGGTTTTTTTGTCTGTAAATCTGTGCTGTAAAGGACAGGATTCTGGACTTTCACCGTATGAGATGAGCTTGCCAATTATATTTTTCAAGATCTGAAAATATTTTCTAATTTAAGTAGGTTTAAGAGCATATTACATGTTCTTAGCAATAGGACTATTTCTTTTTCTAAATACATCCCTTTATCTGAGAGTTGTAGTCCTCTACAGGTGCTGCAGGTTTACTCCTCTAATGACCATCAGAAACCTAGGAAAAGTTCCCATGAAGATGCATGGGTATACATTTAAGAAATGTGGTTAGACTTGTTAAATCTAAAATAAACATTGCTTATTTATTCTCTGTTAAAAGATAAATGTTTCTTTTTGATGACTGGGTGTCTGTTTTTTGTTTGGCTTCTGATTTTTTTAATGCAGTTGAATGGAATTCTCTTGTCTTACACTGGAATCTCAAGTTAGTTCAGTTTTGGGTAGCCAAAGAGAACATGTAAGGGCACGTTTAATGTCTAGAAGGTTTTAAGGAAAATGATTTGGGTGAGAATATGATTTGCGTCATGTCATCATTTCTTCCCGTGGTAACTGTGAAAGGACATGAGCTGCGTGTGCAGAAATCTTTTTTTGTAGTATTTTTAATGGAAGTAGTAAGACCTTTTGCATTATTCCTAGAAGGGTGTAGAAATTGAAAACAAACTTTTCAGTGCTATGTATTGGGCAGTTGCAAAATGTTGTTGAGCAAATCTCAACATGTTGAGATCCCTCTGTAAAGGGGGTCTCAGCCAGTTACATGTGTTGAGTGCTTATCTGCACATCTGTGGGGGATTATGCATTGCATACCAATTGGGAGTAGATTCCTGGGACATGATGTGCATTAGTTAAGACGAATTAGATGCAGCCACTCTTTTAATGTTGGACTAGCTTCAAGTACATTTTTTCAGGTAAGATGTTCTGTCTGAGAAATGCAATTCACCTTACAGAATTCTGTAATGTAGGTGCATATTTAGGATTCATAATATAGTGAAAAGTTGCTTTTTGATATTGTGGAGGAAGGTTTGATACTAAGGGGTTTTTTTGACTTCTGTTGAGTCCTATTTAAAACAGAGGATGAGAGGAGTTAGTTTCACAGTTTAAATTCTAGATATTATTGTAAGAGATTTGATAAGTAAATGGTGAAGTTTTAACAACTTTTCCTAGGTTGCAGTTAATAATAAAAAACCAAAGGTTAATATATAAATCAACAGGTGCATCCTATCCCCTTGAGCTTTCTGAAATATGATTGAGTTTGGTTGTAACTTTTCTTTTGACTCCACACTAGGACAAGAAGAAAAATTTATGGATTGTCAATAAAATGTTAATAAGGTTAATAAAAAATCACTGGATTTTGATCAGATTTTGAAATTAGGAATTTTGAGGGATTGTTAACAAAAAAAAAAAGGAAGTGGGAAAATGGGAAAGTTGCACTGACTATTATAGTCTAGGAAAAGGTTACCTTTACAGGACCTCCAGTGTCAAAATTTCATATGGTTTCCTGACTGGGATGAAAAATGTTGTTCTAGACTCTCTTGAAGAGTTTCAGCAGCCTGGGAGTTTTTCTAGGGAATTTTGAGATTAGTTTAAAATGTGGTTATCAAGCCTAGTTGGCACCTAGTATAATTCCTGAAAATTTTGGTGTATATGATCTTTTTTTCAGTCAAGGGCTGGTAGGAGAATCAGTCAAGTGGCTTAGAATGAGATAAACACAAGGTAAAGTAACAGCATGATTAGAGAGTCCGGTAAATCAAAACCTCCCACCCCAATACTCAGTAAAATCATCTGCATTATAGTGTTAATATCTGTCATAGTACCAATGGGTGGTAAGAAATTTTATTCTGAATCACTAATTACAAAAAGCCCACAAAAGAAAACAAAGCTGTGACTAACTAGAATTTGTATTTGAAAAGTGAAAGTCAAATCAATTTGACTGGATCTTTTTAAAAACAGATTTTGCTTGGTTTGTTACCATTTTAATTTTTTTCCCATCCTTGGTGCCAATCAGGCATGACAAATAGGCTCACCTTTAAACACACTTTGTTCTAATAATGTCATAAAGTAACTCCCTTTAATTGGTACCTCAAGCCACTCTCATCAAACAAGCTCATATAAAAGAAACTAGTGGCAGCTTTCACTTCTGCTAGATTTATGAATCTCATCTGTGCCCAGACTCTCTGTGTTTACATTGCTACTCTAGGCTTGACCTTAGATCGAGGAAGCAATATATTTTTTTGTTCCGCAACAAACTTGCCCTATCTCTTCAATTCAGACACTTATTCTTGCAGTGCCTGGCTACTGTGAAAACTTTGCACTTAGAGATACAAAGGGCAGTCACTTTACAGTCAGGGTTATGGTTCACTGTAATATAGCGAATATGTTTTGAAGCCAGATACATAATTTTAGGTTAATAATTTATTCCACGCTTGATATTTTTTTCTTCACAGATTGTATAAGCAAGGACTCTCATGTGTGCTCATTATTCAAAACTATTCACCTGATAACTTCTGTGAATAATTCTTGGTCTTGGTCTGTAGCTCATTCTCAAGGATCTCATTGTGAATATTTGATCATCGAAATTCCAGCTCAGTGACTCATCACCTAAATCATATGGTATGCTTCTGCCAGGATGGAGGAACACAGCCCTTAATTTTCTACTTAATGATTCAGAAAGTGGCAAGCACTTGTCCTCTGAAAGTCAAGGCCCTTTATCAAATACCAGAACTAGAGGTCTTATCTTAGTCACTGGTTTTAGCAGATGTTGGAGGTAATAACCTGTAAATGCAGATTCAAAACTCTTTTTTGTAACTATTGAATTTTAAATTAGATACTTTGATGGATGCACCTACTTTTATGTTCTTCTTTTCCAGCAAGTATTCCAGGCAACTAACAGATAAGAGTGAAATTATTCAAAGTGTGTTTCTGCAAAACATAGGATTTATAGCAGCAGAAATTCCTGCTTATGTCCAGTAATACATGCTCAGGAATTACATTATGAAAGTAAGAGTTTATTTTCAGCTTTACACTAAGTAACTGTACAGTCTATACTTGGGTTGGTTCACAGTGGAATTTCTGATCTTGATTCATAACAGATTTCAGAGAATATCTATTTTTTAATTTCTAGATTCTGTACGTAGACACTTGTCATCATTAAAGAACACTAGTTCTTCCAATGATAATTTGTTTTAGGATGCAAATTTTGTGTGAACTGCATTTTGCCTGTACCAGTGCTTTCTCTTAGTAATGAACATTGTTAAACCAGAAATAGATTTATTAGGTTTAAATGGAGGTGGTTTATTTGATCTGTCTTGATATTGGGTTAATTTGCCCTTTTTCAAGCAACTTTATGTCAGAGGTTTTCAGTATAACATAGCATTTATGATCTTAAGCTCTGCCAGAGGAGGTTTAGGTTGCATAATAGGAAGAAATTTTTTACAGAGAGAGTAATCAGACATTGGAATGGGCTGCCCAGGGAGGTGGTGAATTCACCGTCCCTGGAGGTTTTGAAGATGAGACTGGATGTGGCACTTAGTGCCATGGTCTAGTAACCACGGCGGTGTTGGATCAAGAGTTGGACTTGATGATCTTGGAGGTCTTTTCTGACATGGTTGATTCTATGATTCTATAATTCTATGATTTAGAATGAATGAATTTGCCAATTAGTGATATTTATGGTTCATAGAAATGTGCATTAAGATTTAAAAGTGTGTTTGGAGTATAACTGTGCATCCTTGTATAATTTGCTCTATACCCAGGTCTTTATAGGGGACTTCCCTGTATTTCAGGGTTCTCTGGATTAATAGGGACCGAGTTAGTACACTATGAGCAATATCAGAAAGGAGTTAATGATTCTGAGAGTCCTAGTTCTTCCTCTTTTCTCTCGTTGTTATAGCAGTGAGAAAGTTATTTCAGTATTTTCTAATTTACATACCCATCTGCCCTTCTCTGGACAGTCTGTATAGATCAGTTCAACTTTGGTAATATGTAAGTTGTGACTTTATTAACCTCTTTAGGAAAAGACACTCCCTGTCAAATGCATAAATGTACTCTCAAAATGACAGGTTGGATACTGTTCTGAATGTTCTTTATAAGCATTTTATTTGACTTCTGTTTTATAAACTATTTGAAGCAGCTGTAAACTCTTATTTATTATATGGGTAAACTGTACATTCATCAAACTTAGACCTAGCAGAATATTTGACTATAATTAAACTATTCTCATGAATTAAGGCATTTTAGACATGTTTTGCAATCATGTAAAAAATATTTATCTATTCTTTGTGAGGAACATGTATATTTGAACAGATATATTTGGAACATTCTGCAGCTCACACTGTTCAGGAAGAATAATATTAAAACATTTTGCTTCAGTTTGAAACATTTCTAGTTGGATTTTAATCACGTTTGGAGAAAAGGTGACATAGTGACTTTAAAATAATGTAAAAATATCTTGTAAGCTACTAGATATTCAGCATTAATATAAGTTTATTATTCTTTCTTTCCTTATGGGGAAAACTTTTATGTAAAATGCAATCACTTTCCTAGTTTATGCTTGATAAAACTTTCAAGCAATACTTCTTCATTTTTAGACTATATGCAAAAATTTGCAAACCAGTCAGGATATGGCAGTAGACACATTTGGGAAAAAACCTTCTCAATAATACCACAAAATATTATTTCCTAATGTGCTCTGAGGTTTAAAAATTCAACCATCCAAATATGTAAAAAGTCAGTATGGGATAGAAATATCTAGTTTTTCATACTGAAAAATTCAAAATATGCAGTTAAATAACAGTTGCCTTTAGCTAGATGAATTCATTTGAATAAGTTCTTTCTCAGATCCAGTAATTCCCAGGCTGAGTTTTTGGTCTGTTTGATTTATGATAGATTTAGTGAAAAGACTGAAATAGCTTAAGAAATTCTGTCATCCTTTTCCTAATAATTTCTTTGTTCAGTATTAGATGAGACTGACTATTTTCCGTTGATCAGCACTGTTTTCAAACACAGGGCCTGTCCTCACCTTCTAGTGAATAAATGAAAGCCAGCTAGGGGAGGATGGTACAAAGCCTCTGCTTTTGGCCAGGAATGAGGAAGGTTGGAATGAACAAATTTTAGGTTTAAATTCTCATCACAGGAAGCAGTAACTGTACCTATCAGTATAGGAGGTGTATGGCAAGCAGCTTGAAAGTGACCCAAATGGTTACTTCCATTTACAAATTTCATTTGCCTCACAGGGTTCTTTCTAAAAAAAAAAGAGGATGGGAAAGGGCTGCTAAGCATAAAGAATACTTCCTGCAAAACCACCAGACTGGAAAAGAGGTAATTTTGTTTGGATCTATCCTGCTTCACTAACCCAAATGGGTTGAAAAGGTACATTGTACTCTGACATTTTCCTGTTCTAATTTATTCAGTTTACATCAGAAATGTGATAAAGAAGCCAGTCAAGGATGCCTTGCTTTGTAAACAATGCAATAGTGAAGTGCCATTAAGGATTTAGAATGAGAAGGCAGTGCACTAGTTTCTTGTCTCAATTAGCAGGCACAGATCATACAGTCAAATCTCAGTCTTTATTAGACATACAAAGAACTAAATTTGTGCTGATTTAAAGAATTTGTCTAAATTGCTCTGGGTGAAAAGGCATGTTCTAAAGTTAATATATTAAAAACCTATTTTTCAAATATAATTCAGTAGAGATTTATAATGAGTGTAGGATATTTGGGTGTGAAATTAAATCAAGGTAAAATCCCTTATTGAATCTTTCCAGAATCAGTTTTTCTGCTGGGGCAGATGGCTCCTTAACTGCAGGGCTGATGCTGCTTCACGTCACTGGGGGAAAGGTTTTTGGAGTAAAAGAACACCAAACAGATGGTGAGCATTAAAAAAGATGTTTTCAAACATCCTGATATGTCTGTAGGACAGCAATAGAGAAAGAAGTTGATATGGTTGGGGTTGGCCTTATTCCTCTTACTGGGGAGGAAGGACTTGGTACAATGGTTCAGGGATTTCCATCCTTTCCTCTTTTATGTAGTGTGCAACTACAGGTGTGGCCTGTGCAGCCTTAGTAGCTGCAAAAACTACCTGAAGGAGAAATTCCTTTCTTCCAAAGCTAATGTGATCTAGTTTTCAGGTGGTGTCCAGGAAAAGAATATTTGCCCTTTGATGTTTTTAATTATATGTACTTATAGTAATGATTTCAAACTCCTTAATTGTAAGAATTCTTGCCTTAAGTATCTAAAAATTATTTGCCTTTGATGAATGCAAATGTGATAAAAAACTGAAAAGTATGTTAGCATTCAGAACTGCCATAACCTTGCTTAAATACTGCTTGAAGTGGATATGAATAACTTTTAATGTATCTAAGTGTATAACATGCTGTTTAAAATAATTAATATGTTCCACATATTAATTTAAGCACATTCTGCATTCCCACACTTATTCATACAAGTGACAAAATTTACACAATGAAATCCATTTATTCCAGTGCAGTACCATGAGAGTTCTATATCAAAACTACTCCTTTATATCCACTATTTTTAACTACTTTTGCCTTTTCTGTATTTGTACTGTGTCATAAAGAGACTCAAAATACACCTCCGAGTGTACCTAATTAAAGACAGAAATAAAATTGCATTGTTAAAAACGTTTTGTTTTTCTCCCCCCCCGCTAATGGCAGATACTTCGGATTTTTTTTTTATTTTTTCTGGTTGCCTTCCAATGTTGAGGGAAGTGCCTTTGCCCCATATTTAACTCTTTTTCTGAATACGTTTCTAGGTTTATGAAAAATACATGTTTAAAAAAACCCAAAACACACAAACCCCCTCAGAGTAAGCAAAATAATTGCCAGTAACTTGTCAGGAACCTTTTTTTTTTAAACCTGCAACCCCAATGATCAGTAAGAAGGAATAGTTTTTAGTGAGTTTAGTATTTTTTACTTGAAGCTTGTAGAAATTAATACTTTCGTCTCTGCAAGCGTCAAAACATTAATTTGTGTCAAGAACATATGCTTTCAGCACTTAAAACAAGCTTGTTTTTGTGCTGTTGCTCTGCCTTGTTAGCTCTTACACTTCGATTGTTTGGAAAGGTTGCCCCTCTCTACTATACAGAGAAAGGGCCAGGCATAATTTCACCATGGATTGAATGCATGGAGCAAACAGTCATTCCTGGCAGAGAAAGGCTGAGCCTCCTGCTATTGTTCTCATGACAAATAGTGAGTGTCCTCCCTTTCCACTGCCTGACCTTGACTAATTGTGTAGAATTGGTGCAGCTGTCCCTGGCTTATTCTGCACTGCAACACAAGAGCATGTAAGAAACTTTAAGCTGCCGTCATAAAACTCCAGTTTGAGGACTTCATCACAATGCGTGGTGCTCACTTTTTTGTTGAGTGCTGTTTAGTTTGTTGCTGTTTGCTTCCTCTGATAGCATGTTTTATAGTAATGCTGTGTTCTCTTCTCACTTGCTTTTGGACATATTTCAGAAAGCTATAGAGAGTGGTAAGAGGGTATTACTAAAATAGCTAGATAAAGTCACATGGAAAAATGCCTATAAAACTATCAATTAAAAAATGGTATGGGAAATGAAACTTATCTAGAAAGTGAGTGGAAAGACATGTTTGTACTTTTTCCTTATTATTGTCACAATCTATTGTTGCAAGTTCTTTTGGTAGGAAGCTTTGTCCTTGCAAACTGAAGGACATTATCAGAAAAAGAAGTGCCATGTGCATATTAATACAGCTATAAAATTTTCTGGTGCTGCTTTTAAATATTAGGCGTAACTGAATATTCTAACTACTGTGGGTACCAAAGTAAGCAAAGTGTTTTTCCTGAATAGGTAATTTTCCATGATACATAGAGTGGTTAAATATATATTAATGACAATATAATATGCAGTTAATGTAACTTGGAAATTTTACTATAAATCTGTTGAAAAAATTTATTATTTCATTTGTTTAATTAGGGTGAAAATTTACCTCATGAAGAGGGAAAATTCAGTGTGTCATTTTTAAGTCACACAGCTTTTAGTGTTAGAGCTAAGTGGACTTGTGTTTGAATGATAAATAGGTCTTGCATTTGAGCAAATTCCATTCATATATATAGAACTATAGGCTTACTTTTTTTTTAAAATTCAACGTAGTTCAATAAAGTTTGTCAGCTACTGTGCCTTTTTCAGTAACAGTTTCTCAGTGACAGATCCTTTTCATAGAATAAGTAGATTTCTATTAAAAAAAACCTACAAAAAGTGAGAGGCCTAATTTGTCTGCCCAATATATAAATCTCTCCAGAATAAAGAGAACTTCTGGATCCTTGGATTGTACTCCTGCCGACAGGATGACTGGTCAAGTTAGACACATGAAATAAATTAAGAAAATGAAATAAAACCTCCAGAAGAAGTATCTGTAGAAACACAGATTTCAGATTAGGTGGCAAAACACTTATTGGAGGAATGCAAGTAGTAGACCAATTTTCAGAAGTGATGAGTATTTGGTGGCTTACATGGATCTGGGCATTTCTAAGTCAGACAAGGCTGGCAATATAATACTTTACCTCATGGACTGTTTTCCTGGATCTGCTGCAAGGAGTGTGATTTTCCACAGTGAATGGAAGGACTGACAAAATTTTGTTCATGAGATCTTTCTTCCACAAAAACTCTGCCATTGTTACCTGTGCTGACAGGCAAATCAATTGTTCTGCTTGGCGTGTTGCTTACTGCAAGGAAAGAGTGGCGATGTGGCCTGAATTACTGCAGGCAGACATTTCAAATCTGATTGTTTTGAATTCCTGGTATTGCAATATGCTAGCAAACAGGATTCTCTTTTAAAAACTACCCATCTCCCTGCTACTCAGACCTGTGCTGGGAACGCATTTAATACCACCTCGTGACCTGTTTGAAACATTTCCAGAGAAAATAAAATTTAGGAAATGTGCTGGTTGACTTAACAGTCCAACCTGAATGAGACTTGATAGTCTCACAGCAGTGCTAAACTCTGATGAGCAAGTTCCTCCTTGGTTTGACCCAAAGGCTTGATGGCCATTTCTCTCCTCTCACCCTTTATAAGTTCTTTCTGATGGACCTTGACCTCTCTCTAACTTTCTGTGTAATGGATATAACAACCTCACATTACCTGACAGCCCGTTTTTGACATCTGAAAATTATTAGTTCTTATCTGAAATTTGGAGAAGTACATTGCCAGACTTTGATGATGGTAAAGTCATATTTTAATAGCTCATATGTAGAAAACAAAGCTTGTTTTAGTTCCTATAATAGAAAAAAAATAAAATAAATATAAACAAAACAATTGTTATTGATGACAATCTATGGTATCCCTTGAGAGCAGTCACTCATCAGGCCTGTGTACCCATGCTGCTGGAGGTGAACTGACCACAGAGAGCCGCTCTGAGACGGGGAGCCCAAGCTCTCAGACTCCCACCTAGCTAGCTAGGAGGCAGATAAACAGTGTGGCCCTGGCTGTAGGTCCATGCTACATAGTCCTTCAGCAGCAATGCCAGTTTAAGCTACCAGAGTTTTTGTTTTGCATGGCAGTGTGCTGCCTTCCTGCTTGTGTCGGTACAGACGTTGCAGGCAGTGAGCTGGCTCAGGGACATATCAGAAGCTCTTCAGTGAGTTATTCTCCCATTTTAGAGAGAGTTAAAAAAGATAAAAGGCTGGAATACATTCAAAGAGGAGGGATATTTTCAACCTTGTTCACACTGACAGTCTAGCAGTTGCAAAGGCACTGCTGGGGCATGTGGGTGTGTTGCACATGGATAGTAATTGGAAGGTGTTTTAAGGAAGAAATCTTTAATCTGACTTTGTGGCCAAGCCCTTTGTTCTGTGGAAATGCACAGGCTGGATGGTTTTAACTGTCAGTGATTTAGATTTTCTATTGTGTGTAGATTAGAATATGATTAGTAAGATGTCATCCTTGAGCTGCCTGTCTTCAAGTCCTGTGTGGATCTTGATTTCAAGCACAGAGAAACAAGCTGATTCTCTGAGGCTAATGTGAAGGGATGAAACAGTTTTTTGCCTTTTCCCCTTCTGTCTGCCCAGCAGAGAACTAACATGTGGGAGAAACAGTGATAGTATTTCTGTGTTGAGTTTAGATATGCCATTACACACTTCTCAGTTGTGCCCATCAGTGTAGTACCAGCTGAATGGTGTCTGATTCAGGCTCTCCTACTTTCCCAGCAGCCCTAGAGATGTAAACCATCAAATGGGGTTTGCTGGCTTGTGCGTGGAAAATGGGGCTCCTTGAGATGCTTATGTCTTTTTTTTTTTTCTTTACATAGAGGATATGGAAGCTTAAGAGAAGTAGTGCTTCCAAGAAAACTTGCAAGTCTACAATAAATGGGAAAAAAACACAGAGGAAGAGATAGGATAGCCATGCCATTCAAGAGAAGATGGGATAGGGACAGCTTTTGATCGTGTGCAGGAAGGATCTTTCTTTCTCCAGTGTACCTTCTGCTCCTTTTCCCCTGGGTATACATTCACTAGTTCTTTTCATTCCTTCCTTTTCTAATATGCCCTTTCTGCCCCAATCAGAGAGGTCAGCACGTCTTTTTTTAGCTTTTTTAAACTCTCCCTGAGACCCGAGGGAAAAGACAATCGCTGGAGACCGAAACCAGGAGCAGCAGTGAATGCAGGTTGTGGGTAGTGGCGGAACAGCTCCAATGTTTTGCAGCTTGGCACAATGAAAATAAGGAAGAGTAATGCTTTTTAAAAAATGAAATCTATTTAAATACAAGTTTTCTATGGCCTGGCTCATAAAATCTTGTTTAATATACTAGTAACTTGCCAGCTTCTGTTCTGAGGGTTTGACTTCACTCATTGGCAGTATGAAGCAGATGGAATCTTTGCATCACAGGACTTCAGACAGGCTCACCAAATCCTCTAGTTATGTTTGGAAGTATTGGTGGATAATATTCCATGGCTGAATTCTGATTTTTATGTTGAATAACCTTCTTGAATGTTGACTGTCTACCTTATGTACGCATGTGTTCTTTATGTTTGAAAGGAAACCCAGCCAGAATGACTTTCAGAACATGGCACAGAAGTTGCAAAGTGAAGAGCTTAATTTTTTAGTTAGGAATGAACACTGGCATTAGTTAGTTAGGCCCTGAATAAAATAACAGCTTTTGTGAGCTTATTGTGCAGCTGGGCACGTCTAAACTTTCCTATTCTAAGTGTTTTGGAGCAGCTTTATTTATTTATCAAGCAGAAGTAAAAATCAGAAAGACCACTTTTTTTCTTGGCATTACACTGCCTGCAATGTTTATGGCATCCCATGCACAAAGACAGATATGCATACAAAAGTAGGGATAACATGCAAAGGATTACAGAAGAGCTAGCTAAACTATTTGATTTTCATATGTACAGACACATGACAGGACATGACTTTAGCACAATGAATCTGTTCCTTAAAACCCTATGCACCATATTAACTAGAAATTCAAATAAAGCCTTGCCTTTGCTTTCAAATAGAAGAGGGATTGGCATATTTAGACTTAATGCTTTTAAGTTCTCTTCAGGAAAACAAAGCATCAAACAGAGTTGGAGTGCAGTTTTTCTGAGTAGGAAGACTGCTGCTCAGGGACAGAAGACAAATTATTATGTGTCTGATTTCTGCAAATCTTGCTTCACAGGAATTGTAAAAGCCAAGTGCTGAGGAAGACATGCAAGGGTTAATATAATTTCCATTCCAGTGAGTTTTGCTTGCCATTATTTTCTTTTTCTTTTCTCCCTTTTAACTGATTCATAGCATAAAATCTTCCTGGACACCTAATTATCAAGCCAGCTCACAGTCACAGCTGTCTGCTTGGAGAACCCATTAGATGCAGCAGTTGAAGCCTCCATAATTCCCCGAACTTCCCGGTTGTGAATATTAAGAAAAGATTTTTACATGTCATATGCAATTCGGAGGTGGTGTGAATGGCGTTGGAAATGACGAGCTCTGAATGCTTGTCCATCACTCCATTCACTGGTTACAGGTGGTCTCATTTTCCACTTTCAGATATCGGCTAGCTATGACAGCAGGCACTTAATTTGCATGTTCGACAGACAACAAACGGCCCTGTGCATGTCAAAATAGGTGGTGATGCGTGACAGTTCCTACACAATACTGTCTCCTCTTTGCTTGACCTTTGACCTCCCTGCATGTCTTCTTTCACAATCAGGAAAAAATGCACTTTTCGGCTTTGGAATAAATTTGATACCAAATTGATTATTTTCCTTTCTTCTTTTTATTCTTCTTTTTCCTCCTCCCCCACTTTTCAAGTATGCATGCATCCAGGCTTTCATCTTAACGGCTACAAAACTCTGCCAGAAGAATCTCATAAAATTTAAAAATACGTAAGCAATGAGAACAGGAAGCACCTTGTTAAAATTCATTGTAGTTAAATTGCTTGAAAGTTCTTTGTAAATGCAAATGTAACCTTTAAAAGAGATCTTAAGTTGGGTTAATATTTGTTAAAAATAGGGTTTTTTAAAAAATCACAGAAGTGCTTTATGTTCATTTTTCCTCAGGCTCTATATCCATCTTTATATGTGCAAGTTGAGTAGTTTAGTACACATTTCATCAAGACATTCCTCCAGGTGTTTATGACTGCTGTAATTTGTACTAGTGTTAAGTAACAAGAATCAGTCTTTTAGCATCATTAGAAGTACACTTAGAGTTGGTAGTTTTATTTAAGTCAAAATGCTAAGAAGTGATTAAAGTGCAAAAATGTTTAAATGATAGCAGCTCTGTACACTTTATTGGGTTATTCAGTGTTTCATTCCTGGGGATTGCAGCTTTCTGTATGTGTGCTACCTCCTGGTTAAATCACATCAAAGGGAAAGCTAAGATGAGCCAGATTCAAGCACAGATCAGCATTGCAGAGTTCACCCAAGCACCTGAATTTTAATTCCAAAGATACACATTCCTCCTTGTCTAACCAAGAATGACCATAATCCTCTCACAGATCTTATCTGAGCTGCAGCTCTTGTTTTAATTAAGAATTAAAGCATGACAGCAGATAATCACACCTCTGGGGTGTTACAAGATTTGAGATGTGGTTGTGTACCCAATACCCGAGGGTGTGATTATTCTGTGATAACCCCACCCCTAACGAGTCATCTTGTCCCGGGCCTTGGTAATGGGCAAAGCACATTGCTGTTAGCTTCAAACATCGAGCTGGATCAGCAATGCACAGTGGGCTGATCACAGGCAATAATGGACTAGCATATCTTTTCTCTTGTTTTTAAATACGTCTCACCTTTTTTTTTAGGGTTTTTTAGACCATTAGAAGACTTGGCAAGTTGTAGGCATTTCCACCCCCCTCCTCCCTCCCACCCAGAGTAAAATCCCTTTCATGAAGCAGCACCTGGTGAAATTTGATGGATATGGAACTTCAGTGTTAATTTAAGATATAAGATGGTCTCTTTGATATATAGCTGAAACACCTACAGCGTTACCTTAGTGAGTTTGTTCTGACTTTCCTGCTGTTCCACAACAACTTACTGTCAGTTTGGATGGTAGCTGAAGGCAGCAGACCAGATCATGCTCCTCACGAGCATTGAAATACTTGAGCACAATTGATCAATTAAGAGCTCAAACTCATAATTGCAATTTTCATATGAAGTTAATTACACATACAGCAGGACAATTCTCATTTATACTACTAGCGTTAATCGTGCTATTGACAGGTGGACTCAGAACCGTGATTTTGGTATCAGCTTGCCTGAACCCTATCTGGGAAAGGAATGAATTGCACCTGAGAGATGAGGCAGTCTCAGGTTTTAGCTCCAAGTGGTGCTGGGACAGAGCTGCAACAGAGCAGCTGCTCTGTATGGTCCAGTTGGTGTGTGCAAACACTGGTTTCCTTTCAAGAGGAAAGTCTGTCAGGAAGATCAAAATGGAAGGGAAGGTATGTTGGCCATATTTCCTGTCAGTCAGATTGTCCACTGACAGCTCAGGAGGGCATTTTAGTCTTTATCTTTAGTCTTTACCTCTAGTCTTTACCTCTGTCCACTGGCATTAGCAAAGACACCATCTGAGGGAACAACTGTTTTGCTTAGAGGGAAAAAGTTGTTCAAGCTGGGCTGCTCTTCAATGATGAGTATGCTTCAATTAACGAGGTGACTGAACTGTCCGCTCTGTTATAGTCTAGGCAGACACTTATTTCTGAGGTTAGATCTTAGACTTTAAGGTCAGATGACCAGTGAGGCTGCAGCAGTTCATGATGGGGGACGTTTTGTGGTGGAACCAGGTCTGAGTCACCCAAAGTAGCTTGTTCTACTGGTCACTGTTAGAGTAGAAAGGCTTGAATTCTGGTAGAGTTGAATGAAAGCTCTCCCTTTCAAATCTTTTATATAAATTTTATTATTCATGTGTCAGGACATTGTTAAACAATAGTCTGTTGTATTTACTGCTGATCATGGATTTTTGAACAGACATTTTGTAGGTGCTTGTATCAGCCTAATAGTCTGTACAAGAGCAGCTGATGCACAGGATGTTGTAGATTGAGGTGGAGCTGAAGTATCTGCCTGGGTGGATATATGCCAACAGCCATTAGTCTCTCAGTGGGACTTACCAACTGAGGCTCAGTGCTCTGCTTATGGCTATCCAGCTTCTGCATCTGGCTTGTTTGTGTCCAGCCAGCTCAGAGCACAAGCAAAGGAGGGAGACAAGTATGAATTATGCAGTGGTACGTTCAAAGTGAATAGATTAGAGAATTATCTTTGGACAGGGAGGGGTGTTTTCAGAGAAATAAGGACGGGAAGAAGGATGCAGCTAGCCCTGTAACCATGGAAGATAGTTTATTTTAGGTCCCTCTCCCCTCCCATCCTGTAGTAACCCAGCCAAAGGTGAACTAGGTGCAGCATCAGTGATGAAACAAAATTGATTTGGATGTGCAAGAGCCCTTGTTCTGTCAGTTGTGTTTTCTTATGCATTTGATTCGGCATACGTCCTGGAGTGCTCTGGATGGCTACTCTGCTTTCCCATTAGAAATTCACACCTGTATTTGTAAGAATTCACAATGAAAAGTCAGAGCCTAAGTGAAGTCCCAGAGAAGAGGGGGATTGTTTTTCCAGAAATCCCTTCCAACATGGTTTGATGACCAGCTTATTTGTTTATGTAATTATATTTTTTCCTTGATTTCTGTGAATAAATAAGGATGGAGGCCCAACACTCGGCTACCAACCCTTATTTGACTGATTATTGCTTGAAGATCTGCCTTCACATATAATTTCCAGGCTTGTAATTTCTCATCCTTTCTTGGGAATATCTCACTCATGAAGGTACAGGTTTTTTAAGCTTTTTAGCATTGGAACTCTGATGAGTCGTGCAAGACTTTCTGCATGTCTGAGGATGTAAGGTAATGAATTTTTCAAAACTATGAGTGACTTAGACCTTATCACTTCAAATGGAAACAAAGCTGAAAAGATAAACTTTTCATTGTTAATTCAATTAGTAGAAAGTGATATATTAAAGTAATAGGAATGAAGAGTAGTCTAGCTTATTTTCTCAGTTCTCAGGACTATGGATATAAGGTTTAAAAGTTATTGGTAATCTTTCTCTTACAAAAAGACACCCTTAAAGCAATGTTGTATTTGTTACCACCTAGTGCACTGAAATACAACATTTAGTAGCATTTCATTGCTCCTGAATATATTTGTATGTGATTGCTTTTCATTGTGCAGTTTTGATGCTCATTAAAAGAGGGTACATTTTATGGTATGCTTACTACGAATATTTTTTTTTTCCTTTCTAGTGTAACCTTTCTGGCTAAATAAAGAGGAAAGGGAAATAGTGTGACAATTGCTGTTAGATCCATGGGTGACATAGTTCTATCTACCTTTCTTCTTCCTTTCAATTCAAGTATGCTTAGCAATTAATGATTGATGGCTACAAGCTCATTAAAATGTCTTTTGCCCTAAGTTTGACATATTTCCTTTTGATTTCTTTTTAATTGTAATTGAATAGTAAATTAAAATTAAAATAAATAGGAAATTTACAGTGTACTTACATACTAAATAAATTTACAGTGCACAGCATGAAAGAGAACTAAAACAAGAGAGGCAACAACCATAACATCTAAAAAGAATAAAAAGAAAGGTTTTGTTTTTATTCTGTTTGAGAGGTGGTAAAACACAAGTGTAACACAGATGCATCTTGTTTGAGGTTAGACTCTATGTTCCCTTTTCAGAGACCTGGAGTAGGCAGAGTCTGCCCAGCACCTAGCTCACTGGAGGCTGAGATCTTGTAAAGCTTTTAATCAGCGAGAATAATCTCAAAAGTCTCAACTTGCCCTCAAAAACTGGCCTAAAGCATATTGCTGTATCAAAAGGAAATATTGGGGGTTTTTTAGTTGCTCTAGCATAGTTGAGGTTTGTTTTCACTTGTTAAAATGATAAGATCATCTGTCCTTTTCTTTGTTTGTATATATGGTGTGAATGAAGGAAGCACTTCTGTTCCTCTTTCTTCTCCTCTCAAAGTGTTTGACATAGAAGCCCTGGAGCGTCATGCTCAGGATACCAAATCTACTGTGCAAAAGCTTTGGGAAACTGAACGAGATCCAGAATTTGAGTAAGAAGATAATACTATGCATAGGTGGGACTTATCTAACACATTTTAAATTCCTATGTCAACTTTAAGTTCATTAAGCTCCTTCTGTAATCAGGAGATTTGTTTGATTTGTTTCAGGAAAGGATCAAAGATACCTGAGATAAATCTACAATTGTCTTTTAAGGAAGTGTAGAACACTGTCTCAGACTAGATGCAAAGATTCAGATGGATGTTAAGTAGTGCAGGTTCTCTAGCAAATATTTATTTTCAGCACACGCAGATGGTACTCTGCTGTAACAAGAAAGTCCTGAACAGAGTATGTGAGAGAGTTTGCTATCATAGAATCACAATAACTTTTTGGGCTCCTGTGGCTTACTCCTCAGACTTAAATGAGGAGCATGGGAGATGCAATCAGAAAATGGTTAGGAAAGGGCAAGCAATAGACTGTTGTAAGTTGCATTGTTAAAACACATCTTCTAGGGTTGTTATGATGTCAGAAAATCTGATGATGCCTTTATTATAACTCCCGAAGTACATAGAGACAAAGGACTTTACCCTTTTTGGGTATGCTCCTTCCTTCATGAAAAGAAAAAGTTTTGCAGATTTCTATTCCCAACTTGACACATAGCTTTATCACTGTTTTACTTGAAACACTGTGCTTAGCTGAATTAGCATATGCAACTATAAGAGCCTTTCACCAGGATGATGGTTCATACACATGAGTAATAAAGTCAGCTCCCAGATCAGCCCACTTCAGTGGAACATTTCCGAACCTTCACATAAAAAGCACCTTGAGTTTCACCTGTGACCTTGTCATTTTGGGATTACTTTTTGTTTGTTTGTTTGCTTTTCGAAGCAGGGTCTCCCTAATCATGTTGACAGTACATTTAATTTACGACAGTTCTAGAACTGGTCCAAACTTACTTACAGATATTCTGCTTTTCCTTTGTTTACTGTTTCTTGACTGTTGATGTTTCAGCTGTCAGCATGCACACAGTATGAATATATTTTTGTTTTGAAAAATTTGAAAAGGAGATAGAAACTTATTTCTGATTTTATTTCTTCTTTTCTTAAGTGTGATATGTGATGACAAGTAGATCATGTAGAAGTCAATCTGTGGCCAGCCACATCTAAACCTGAAAACCTTACAGCTTCACTTTGCAGGTGATGTGGTAATCCTACTGAAATAAACTTTAAATGCACACTCTGTGTATGAACTCTCGGGAGTTCTCTTTTGTGAGTGTACCACTGCAGTAAATTTTCCATGTGCATGTGGTCATAGAATAGTATAAAATTGTTGTATATAAACATATGCACTGGGGCTACCCACTCTTAAACCTTTAGCAAGACATATACAGCTCTTGTGCTTCAGGGACAGTGGTGGTTCTGGCTGTGCTCTGTTGCTGTATTAAGTCTTCAAAGCAAATTAGAGAAGATGGCTTGGTCTAGAGAACTACCCCCTTTGCTCCAGCTAGGACCATGGCTTGTGATTCAGCCATTAGGATTGAAAAGACAGCCTGACACTTCTTTATATTTCCTTTACACCTCTAGCTTGTAATGAAGACCATGAACAAGGGGAGAATTTTTCAAAATAAACAAATTTATATAAAATCTACATCCTTCTTTGCAAATCTAGTCAGGTAGAACAAAGGTGCTGAAGAGAATTTTTTCCCAAAGATTATTCCTGACCACTTCCTTCAATGCTATGTTCAGATAGCAATACAATATTTCAGAGTTAATTTCTAGCTTAGTGATTTCAGGTAATCATCCAAACTTTGGGCTTCATTTAGAAACTCACCTGCAATACAATTTGTCATAGCTGGGTCCTGATTTTAGAAGAGAGTTTTCATGATTAGACTGTCAAGATGATGCAAATTGGTGAGTTTTGATTTCTACTTTACCACTTCAAAGACTATTAGAGTTAATTCTTTTTTTCAAAGGTACTGCTATATAATTAACTTCTTTATACCAAGACATGGAATCCTAGCTGTCTAAAAGACATTTTTTTAGTGCTGACCATTTTACATTGGTGTAAATTTTAATATGAAGTAGAAGTTTCCTCCTTACTTTACATTAACCAAGTTGTGAATCTCCTTTTTTCCGTGATATGTCAGACTTTACAGAGTTTATGTGATCCAGAGTAGAATTTGAGCATCTGAGATTGGATCTATACACAAACTGTCTGCGGCACCATGTCACCTCAGATTTAGGTTTTCTCTGCTACATGTCCACTTCTGTACAGCACAAAGTTCTTGACATTGCCGGTAAATTCTTACTAGCACAGTGGGGCCTAAACTAGATTCCTGCATCTCTGAGGTGACCATATGGCTGATGACAAAAATAATTTAGTATTTTAATGCTCTTACTCATATTACCTCTAATTATAGGAAATCTGATAAGAAGAAAATATTCAAACTAATTGTTTAAGAGTCAAATAATACCAAAGGAAAAAAAAAAATCTCACAACCATCCTTCAGAACTTCTAATATGACTTATTGCAGTTCTCTTGAACAGTAAACTGTGTCACCAAAAATTAATAGTTCTTCCATGTCTGTTTCCACCTTCTACTGCAATTCCAGGATTAATTTTAACTCTCAGAAGCTATTGTAATACAAAATGATTTTTAGTTGTATTTAATTTTAAAAAGCATAAGTAATTTCCAAGGGGAAAGTTGAAATCTCATAATACCATGCAATATAAATATAAAACAGAGATCTTAAAACATCAGATACTTCATACTGCTGCTAGCTAACTCCTGTATCATATTTGAAGTAGAAAGAAACACTTTTCCTGATTATCGGGATTTATTTCTTTGTTTCTTTTTTTTTTTTATTAATTTCATATCAAGGGCTGCTTTTTCTACCAGAAATTTGCTACCTTGTCTTATTGAATGTATGAAGTAAATACATATCATTATATCTCCATCTCCTCCCCCAGTCTCCTTTCTCCAAACCTAAAGGATGCATTTTTATTGGAAAATATCAGTTTCCAATACTGATATTAAAATAATAAAGATAATTGTCTAATTTGCACTGAAAGTATTACTGAAATAGTCAGAAGACCTAAGTAGAGTTACAATGTTCAGGAGATTTTTAATAATTAATGACTGTGTGATAACACAGACAGTAATGTTGCAGACATCCTCATGATCTCTGCTTATAAAAGTATTTTCTGTAGCAATCCCAAAGCATTGTTATGTTGAACTGCTGGAATGATTGTAGAAATTTTTGTTACATACCAAATGTAGAAAAAGAAAGATGAATGAAAAGTTTAAAGGCAGCATAAAATTGGCCGAATGTTGTGTTCAACAGCAAAAAAAGCAAAAGGATTTGTAAGCTGCTAAAATACTCAAGATACTCAAAATATCATAAATATTAGTAGGTTACAAGTACTATCCCTCCTGCATATTACAGGATAGCTTTGTAGCCATACACCACTGTAGCTACTTAAACTCCTCTTCCACCCTATTCTAGCATCCCACACATGCAGTCTCTCCAGGTGATACTCAACTTGTCTGAAAAAAATATTTTTTTTGCAGATAAAGTCCCTTCAGCCTATCTACCCAGTTACTAGTCAAGAGTATTGCTGAAGACAACCCAGTGTGTGCTAAATTCTGCACTTAATCCCACCATTTCATACACTATGGGTTTAAGAATACCATTGCATTGCCCAGGAATAGTACAAAACTTTATAGATAAAAGTTTACAGATATTTTCAACTGCAGATTGATTGTAGCTACAGTGGTGAGAAAACAAGAAATTACCAAGTATTTGCAGCCTGGACTCCAGCAGGACCTTCCAGACACCTGGTGGGAGCCTGAGCTAATATGTTTGTCTTCTTTGCTCCTGGAGTGAAAGGAGGCCAGGTAAGTTCTGGAGGCCAAATAGTTCTCAGCAATTAACATGGCAGCTCCTATGTCTTGAGTGAAAATAACCTCAGGCTTGCTTTCTGTTTCTATGTCATGTTGTTACCTGCATTTTGATTATAGTAAAGTGTGACGAGGCTGAAATCTGAAGTATCAGAAGATACAACACTTCAAGGCTTTGCTCTTCCCAGTATCTTTTTATCAAGTGACCAAGTATCATCTTTCTCATCTCCTGAACCACTCCCTTGCTGGAGCTGGTTACCTGCTGCTGTTTCCCGGTGGTAGTTGTGGTTTTCATTACCCTTTGTTGGATATGTCAAAACTACATAAACTTAATTTGTTTGTGCAGCTCACCTTCTAATATATCCTTTCATAAACCAAGTTAAACAAACATAATTTCAGCCTTTTGATCTTTTATCTTCTCTAATCCTAGATACTTTGTCTTCACATAAATTTGGGAAGGATTTCTTTCAGTGCTTTAGTCTTGAATATCCCACTCTTTTGCTGCTTCTGTCATTTGCTGTCATTTTTTTTTTCCTTTTACTTCATTAAAGGCAATTTAATGGCCACCCTGTTCTTACTTCTTTCCAATCTGTGTGCACAAATATTCAGTATTGTGTTCTCAGATACCACTACCTCTTAGGAACCTGTTTTTTCACATTATGCCGTTTCTTCTGCACTTGAAACTCTGCAATGTGGTGCCCTGAAGAAGGGATTGTTTTCTTGTCTGCCCAGGCTCAGTGATATGCTTTTAGTTGAGAAGGTACAGTTTATATAAGAAACACAATTTTTTCTCATATCTTGTATGGGATTGGAGTAGCAGATAACAAATGTGTACATAGTATCTCCATTCTGCTTCCGAAGAAGCTTATTCCTCATTTAATGTAAATTATGTGAGTGGGTTATCTTCATACTAAAAGAATAGTGAAGTTAACACAATACTTAAAAGATGGTTCCTAGAAACAGAAGAAAAAAGTTTTTTTAAAGTTTTGGTGACTGTCGCTTAATTGGCAATATTTGGATGGATGCACTTAGTGATTCTCATCTGTGGCTTCTGGCTGCCAAATGTACAAAGCTGGTTTTACACCAGTTCAGGTGATTTCAGCATGGAAGGTTTATCCAACAAGACCTGTTAGCCTTGCACTAAATCTGACCTTCCTATCTTCTATGGACACAGAATTTCCTGTGTAAGGGGATGAGACATGTAGTCCCTAGAGCGAGGCTGCTCTGAGACTGAACTGAGAGTCCTCCCTATGTACCTCAGCAATTTGCATCTCTAACTCATTTATTAATGTCTGCACAAAACTTTACCTCTGCCTGCGTGTGACTGCTAGCAAAGAAAAGGAAAGTAGAGGTGCTTCAGATACTTCATTGGCATTATTAATTAAACAACACTTGGCTATGGCTTCCTCCTCCCTGCTTCCTCGAGAGATGCCTGTCAGCATTGTAGGAACAGTCGCTGAGTTTCTGCTTTGGTAGATGTGTTGTTGAGATGTCCATTCAAACTGTTTCTCCCACTCCTCTGAGTCTGTTGTGACTGCAGCTTGCCAGTCCTTGGGCACAGCCATATGCACAGCTAAGCTCTGCAGTCAGGTAGAGTTGGTGTATAATTTTGGCTTGTCTGCATGTGAACAAAGCTGTGCAGCAAACTGCTGCTATACCTTTGTAGTTTCTTTCACTGCACACTCAGGACTGACTCTTACATACCAGCAGCAGCTCAGAGTGCCAATTCTTAATTTTGATTCAGAGCTTTCTTGTTTTGTAGAAAAGCCAGTGAGATGCACCCAGGCAACACTTAAAAAATAATCTCAAGTCTTGCTTATGAATGTTTCTTATCAAAGATGTTCAGTGCAGAAGGATTTTTGTTTCAATGCAGAAGAATTTTTTTTGAAGGATGAGTCACGCATTTTTCTGCTTATCTGCATTGAATCAGAGTAGTGCAGAATTCCATTCTGATAATACTTTTGTGCACTGGGGGCTGGTATGAACAAAAGTATCAGGAGTTTGGACAGCTGTTTTCAGATGTCCTGCAGCACACAAATCTTGACTTACCCATTCTTTGTCTTTCTTGCTAATTAGGATGTTGCTGAAGAAATTATAGAGGAATAACTCTTTTTAAAAATTATATTCCTAATTCATCATTCTAAACAAAAAGTTTCTTTATAGACATTGAATCTGCAGAAAAGAGTGGTGAAATAGAGCGAGTGCCATCTAAAACAAATAAATAGGGAAATGCTCAAAATGTCTGTAAAGAAAAAAAGGCTAGGTAAAACTTACTTTTCAAGGAGAAAAGGATCCTAAAAAGGAGAGATATTGTAAAATGAGAATCTGTGACAACTAGCCCTGCCACCATTGTTTCTGCAGATAAGAAAAACTTCAGAGGATTGCCAAGCGTACAGTTAGATTTGGAAGCTAGTCTACGAATCAGCTCTTTTTATTTTTTCTTTAAAATATGATTTTTTTTCAGATTCCATCATGGCAGCAATGTAAGTGTTGTGTCAAATGTAGGAGGCAGGTTTCCGGGAAAAATAAAAAGTTCAGGGATATGTTTCTAATTGTTATAAGTATAGAAGGAAAAAATAATTTTAACACTAAATGTTGGCAGCTAAAATATTGTCGTCTGCTTTCTACCCACTTGTGCTGAGAGTGAATAAAAAGACATGAAACTATGAAACTGTGGAACATCTTCCCCCCCCCCCCCATTTAAATGAAACACTACGTTACCATAAGTCAAAGATGGTATAAGGAAATTTTGGTTGAAGATGAGGTCTTTAGAGTTGTTTGCTTGGAGATAACAAGTGCCTACTGTTGATCTGACTGTTTTTATATTGATGTTGCACGATGAGTCATATTTTAAACTTCTGTAGTTGTGGCTCTGCACAAGAAAATTATTTGATCCTCATTTGCCATTAATTAACAGTTGTGAATATATTCCTTGAAAATATATTTTTGTATTAATGTATATTTTATGTCTTTTCATTCTTTGATATTTTGTAGAGTGTCAGTCTTCATTTTATCAAGCCTTAGTAGTTGCTTTGTGATGGAATTTTAGTTTTTAAGACCTCTTCTAATAGTAGATTTGCCACATTTTTTAATTCTTTTGCTTAAATTTTTACACTTCTAAAAAATATTTTAGAAGCAGCTCCAGAAATATTTCTAGAAAATGGTTAGACCACAGTGCTATTGAAATACACATATTTCTTTGTGTTCACTTCACAGACTTGTATGCACAGACTGTATGCACTTGTATAACTGGTATGCTTACCAAATTTTGGCTTTTTCCATTTCAGACCTGAAGAAGGGCTTGTGTGCTTGAAAACCTGTCTGCTTTTTCAATTGCATCAGGAAATATAATAAAATATGTTAAAACAGAGCTTGTAACGACTATATCCTTTACTGCAGATGATACGAAAGTGGTGAAAACTACGGGATAACTTATTTAAAAGTAAATACAATAAAACAAAACTACTGAATGTACTTCCAGATTATTGTCATAGTGGGCAACAGTAGGAACATAGAAGAGACCAGAATGATGTAAATGTGAAACATCAGTAATTGTTCCATAAGAGAAATAATTGGTAACAGCCAATACTTCAGAAAGAGATTCTATGAGACACTACAAAAATAAAAACAAAAAAATTTAAGGAATTTACCTCACTAGGTTTATTTAGGAAGAGTTCTTTATAAAATTTGAGATTGCCTTTTAAACTTTACCTTTTTTACAGAGAACAGCATCCTGAACTATCAGTATGAGACATTTTGGCTCATGCATTTGAACCACTGAATTAACATCTGTTTTAATGAAAGTGGAAAAAAAGAACAACTAGTGAGATGTCTTTGGTTATAAGTTTTCACTGTTCTTTGGCAAGTGCGTTTTCCGTAGCAATACCAGTAAATATGATGCATATGTATATTTTTTACAGCATCAAATTTTCATCAAATAGATAGATGTACATGTGTATAAGGGACATCGGAAGCAAATCAGTAGTAACAGCAAGGAACAAATTAGGTGATTCAGAAGTGTTCTTGAAAACAAAGTACTCAGAACTTTAAAATCCTCAAAGCAAGTGATTTTACCTAGCTCTATATGGACAACTTCCCAATCTCAATTTGAGGTTTCTCAGGGGTCTGAACAGATAAATAATGTCCATAATCTCTCAAAGAAAGATGTAGATTCCACCTTGAAAACATATACAGTGGGTTACAGATTTACAGAAAGCCAGATTTTCTGCAGCTTCTAGTGTACAGAAGTCTGGATTTTATTTTTCAATGAACTGGACCCTTAGCTAGTAAAGAAAAGCAGTTTAAAATGTACTTTGGCAGCTTTAGTATGCTCAAAATGTACACTTATTGCCATATCATATCAAACACATTTGTAGCCTCTTTCACGCTAAACTTTCCTTAATGTGCTTTACAGAAACAGATCAACATATTAAAGGGACACTGTCAAGGCTGTTAGTCCTAAAAATTGACCTACTTTGACACCGGTTCCATATTGTAGCTTTTACCTCTGAGATTTGTTCTGTGTACTTCTTCTGGATAACTGGGCTAGACATAAAATATATACGTTCAAATTAATTTTGTATTAAAAGGGAATTTTAGAAAACATGATATTATGATCAAAGTTTAATTTTGGGATCTTCAGCAGTAGTTTTTCTTAAGGTTCAGGTGTAACTGCTGTCACTATCAAGATGACTTTTCTGAGGAGATACCAGTGCAAATATGTGTGACTCAGAGGGCTGAATCTTTATGTGTTGGCAGGTTGATAAATACAAAAGTGACAAACATGTATTGAATTTCTGCATGTAGTAAGAAGTCCATTCAGCCAAAAAGTTTTTTTCTGCCTTCTCAAACTTAACAGCCATCTTCCATGAGATGACTTATTTGCAATTGCTTGAAGCAGGTATCCTCTTCTTTCCCACACATTAGGTACTATATTGAAATGAGGTGCTAATTAACCACTTAAAGGCTTGAGTGTGCCAGGACCTTAGTTTATGTTTACTGATTCAATAAACCATTCATGCAACTCATTGCATGCCAGGCTGGCAAATAATACCACAGACTGCTGAATTTATTGCTGCGACTATCTTGTTCATATCCTAACTTTTCTCTAATGCTTTACATTCTTACGAAATATTAGTTAGAAAAAAATCCACAACTTTGATACAAACTTCTGTAAAGAAGAAAAAGCAGAGTGATAGCCCAGCAGTTCTGGATTACACATGAATACCTAGCTCATACTGTTTGCTATTTTTCTCCCAGTTGTCAGTTGTTTCATAATGACAGACATTCTGAAGTACAGGTGCCAGAATACTTTTGAATACAACATGTACTGATCCAAGATATGGACATCCACTTCAAAATCCAAAATTCATATTTCTATTCTGGACAATTGTGTTATAAAAATCCAATCCTGAGTGCATGGCTGCACAGGACTGACATCTCATCCCCTCTCTATTTGTATTGGCTAGTAATATTAAGAAAAGAAATTACTCATAACTGATGTTTTCATGACAACAGACCTGATGTTTTTACAGGAAAACTGACATTTGTAAAGTCTTGTGCCAAATCCCATGCCAAGTATCACATTTCCCAGGAGGTGTGATCTGGCAGTGGTTTTGCTGGATCTATACCAAAGAGAGAATTTAGCATCCTCTTGCAAATAATTTGCAAGCCAATGCTACTGGAAATCAAGTGAGCAGTACCTATTCATCTGCATTAGCTGATTTAATGTATTTGATAGAGAAACATTTTATCCCATTATTCAGTGATACTACTTCTCTGTCACACCTGTGTAGCTAGCAGAAAGACTCACATTTTGATTCAAAAATCTGGTTCAAAGAAATTGAACAGCATTGCTATTTATTCTGCTACTGTATTTCTTCAGTGGTTCAATATCTAATAATGCTTCATGGTACTAATATTTGGGGATTTGGCTGTCATCAGAAATGAAGTACTTATTTTAGCAGAGATAGTCTATTGAGAAGGTTATAGACTTGCACTTCATTTTGTAATGTCAGAAAAATTTGCTATGTTTGATTTTTTTTCCTTTGCTCTCTTCTTTGGGGAATTAATTTCTACAATAAATGGACATTACTGTTGGATTTCAGAACTGATTCTGTGCAGTTTTCATGGACGCCTCTGGCTAGCTGAAGGCTGCCATTGTATAACTGTTGCTACCAGGCAGGCTACTTGGTTGGTCTTAACTCTTATTTTTCTCCTTCCCCTCAGGAAAATTCACCGAAGTTTGTATCCCTCCTGGCTAACCCCGTAGCTGTCTTAATAACCTGAAGCCTGTCCCCAGGCTAACTGTCTTGGTGCTATCTCATCCTCTGTCTTGCAAACCCAAAAGTAGTTAATGTGACTTCAGCAGAGGGTCAGAATTATCCACTGTCAACTCTCTTTTGAGTTTCTCAGCTGCTTTTGGTCCTAACAGAGGCCTCCAGCAAGAGACGTCCCTAATCTCTACATGCCATTTCTGACAGCTCTTCTGTGTCCATCTGGAGTGTTAATGGTTGCTTATCACAGGGAAAGGGGAAGGTGATTAATAGAGGGTTCAGATATAATTGTGGATCAAATGTTTAATGCAAACCTAGCCCTTCACTTGGTGCATCTCAGGATGAATGGAGTTGTGTGGCTATGTTTATGGCACAGATGACAATCAATATGTTGTTTAGCTCTCGTTACCACTTCCTTGAAAGCCCTGGTGTATTGTCTCCGTAATTTTCCAGCACTTTACAATAAACTGGTAACTGAACAAATATTATTTGAAACCCAAACATAAATACACAGAAGGGCATTTTTTTAGGATGTTTTCAGTTCTTTCTTTAATTCATCCTTAGTTTTTGTACCTCTGTACAAGTGCTTTTATCATTTCTATCTATACTCAGATTTCTCCTGCCTTTTTCAACATTTGCCAGAAAAAACCTTTTTCTTCAACTTGTTCATGAGCAAATGTAAGTGTTTTGTAGCCCCAATACTGTCTGGTATAACCTCCTGTTCAGGGCGTATGTAACTTCAAGGTTAGATCATGTGATTTTTCTCTTGTTCTTCACATTTCTTGTTTATATACTGTTTATATGTATAGTGTTTTAAATATGTAATGGTTATCATACAGGTCCATGTTTCAGAAAGATGTAAGAATGCAACTGTAAATTTTTAGTGCACCTTGACGCACATTTCAAACTGTGGTATATCCCTATGAAACTGTAAAATTTAATACAGTATAAATAAATGATTGGTTTACTAGGACTGTGAAAAATTATTGCAATAATCCTGGATGTTACTCCTTTAACTAAGACTTTTCACTTTATATAAGCAGTTTTCTTTCTGATTTCATGGCCTTAATTGCTGAGGTCAATGGTCTTCACTTATAAGGATTTCCAAAATATAGGAAGCTGCATTTAATTCCGCATGTTATTTTTTTCATAATTCTTTCTAAAATTCATCAGTTATTAATTATATTTCTCTTCTGTTCTCTTTACTAATTTCTTATTTTAACTTTTCTTTCAGTTCCAGGTTGACCTCTGCCTTGCTGGTAGAACATATATCTGTCTACTTGTGAAAGTAGAGCACAAGACTTCTTGTCTCTGTTATTTTTGGCTTATGGAATGTCTGATCTTCCTCTGGGTCCTGCAGAACACTTTGCTGATTTAGTTTTATTTTTCTCTTTCTATCATATTTATTTATCTACTTGTTTCAGTTTTAATGCTCTTTTTTGGAGCTGGACTGTAATTTGTGCTCTCCTGAAGTGGTCACAGTGCACAGTGCAGTGTCTCTGCTACAGAAAAATGTAGAGGGATTCCTGGGAAAAGGTAAAGCATTCCCAGTAGTAGGAGAGAAAGAAATGACAACGTATTTACAGGGATTCTAGCTGAGGTATGCTTGCTTCTCTTCATGTACTTCTAGGAGAGAGAATTTTTGTTGATGTTTCAATGGAAAGAGGAGATGTTGTTCCAAGCATACCATTCAAAGACAGATGTTTCTCCCTCAGTAAAAGGGGTCTGGTGGTCTTCTGTGACAGTGATGATATAAAAGTGCCATTTACTTGATTTTTAATGAAAGCATCAACTACTTATTTCACATCCACTCAAAAAGAAGAGCTGTCGTAGTTTTTTTATCCTGTGTACTCACAAGGAAATACAACTGCATTGTTCTGAGGTCTGACTCTGCACTTTCACCTAATCAGAGCAATTTTCCTGCTTGTCATGCATAACATTACTACAGCTTTAAGCAATTAATTGGATAGTTCTGTACTAAGATATCCGCAAACTGAAGACTTGTGGAGCATAATAGATGAGCTGTCTGCACCAGAACTGCAGTCTTAAAGATGACAACCTGCAACGTCCAGCAAAATTTCTTTTTTGAGTGGCAGTCCTTATTGCTGACACACATTTGATGCATGCTAAGCATATCCATTGCATGTCAGTTTATAGACCTATAATTCTGCAGACTTTTCAAATTTGTTATGAAATTCTAAGTATGAGTTTTAGGATAAAGCCTCATAGACTGAGATCCTGCACATCTCTGCTTGAAGATTACAACCTCATTATAAACCTCATTTTGTAAAAAAGTAAAATCTGTATGTCTTTAACCAAGTTTTCTTGACTTATCATGAAATATGCTATGCACTGACTGGCTGTCATTCTTACCTTGGAGGAGCTGAGTTTGTTTAAAGTACATTGTAATGGTTTTGGTAGGGAGAGGTAACAGATGGCACATGAGTAATGATGAAAAATACGATATAAAATGATCCAAAGTGTAAGGTTTAATTTCTCCAACAGCTCAGAGTTTCTATATAAAACGTTTATGGCAAAAAAAATTGTCTAAAGATTTCTACAGCTACTGAATAGAGAATGGTCCATCACTGTAGTGCCTGTTTATGTATTATTACCTTTTGCATCATGGACAAGAATGAAAAGCTGTCAGAAAAAAAGAGCAACTGAAGTGAGTAAACTCAGTTGATATAAAACCTCTTATTCCAAAAGTGCCCAAACCATGTGCGGGACATACTTAATCTGGATAATGAGATTACTAATCTAGATTATGCACAATTATCATTATTTGAATAATCTTTGTTATTAAAACTACTCTTTTGAAAACCAGCTAGCCTTACTAAAATCTTGAGAAAAATACACATTGTGGAGATGATAAAAAAGTGCAATGACTACTTTAGAGATCAGAGAAGGCCAAAATTATGGATCTATTTGTATGCATTACTGCTTAGTCTTTAATTAAATTAGATTATGTGAATTAAGATTCTGTATTTCCATTATAATGAGTGACAGCTTTCTCTGTGGGTTCTTGTGACCTACATAAAATAGGTAAGAGTGATAGAATAATACTTTTAACTTTCCAATGAGTATTACTTTTAGACTTAGATGTCTATATATTCTGTGTTGCATTTTTGTTCTCCCTCTAATTCTTTTTGGTCATGTCAGGTATTCTTTTTTTTTAATTTTAGACCATTTATATGATGACTGTTGTAGTCTTCTTAATTGATGCAGTGATTTCATAGCATCTTTTAAATGTACTAGTTATTTCAACTTTAACAGTTAAATAGCAATTAATATATTTTGGATGCCTATAGTAGGAATTTCCCCTTTAATTCTTAGGTCTGCGGTGTGTCATGCAGTTGCTGACTACTGTGAACTTTCTGTCCACATGCTTCACATATTCAATTCAAATCATGTTCAGGACAGACTACAGCAACTTAAGGAGCAACATGAACTTAGAGTAGTTAGCTCACTATTTTCTCTGCTTTTGTCTGAGCTGGTCATGGCTGTTCCAGTATAAATGGGATTGGGTTGTGGCCAAGCAGATGCTGAGAGTGCAGTAAAGGCTCTAGCTTGACTGCTGAAGCCCTGCCAAAGAACTTAGAGCTTGCCAACATACTGCTGTAATTTCTGAGTCAGGTAATATCCTTTCCACAGCAGCCATTTAGGAACACAAAATCTTTTGAAACTCTTGATTGAGGGCAGCCATTGTCACATTAAGTCAAGTTCCTCTCAGCAATTAAAAAATTGACTGATTTCGGTAGCTCTAGGACTTTACAGTCCTTTTTTTTAGAATTATAATGTTGTTTGCTGTCAGCCAGGAGGAGCAAAAATAAGAAAATGTTAAGAAAAATTGTCTTTTCTTTGTTTTTTTTTTTTAATTAGATGAGTAATTAAACAAAAATAAAATGGTTTAAAAAGTAAAAACAACAAAACAAACAAAAAATAAGAAGGTTAAAGACCTACCTTGAAATATTAATTTTTATTAAAAGTTTTTTATAATTAAGCTCAGAGGCGGTGGGGAGAATGTCCAGTGTAACATCTGAAATGAAAGATACTGATATTCTTCAAACTAATGGATTTGCTTTGTTTGGCAGCTTAACTGGAATTTGTACTCTCCTGTGCACTCCTGGTATCTCTAGGGGATGCTTCAGGGTCTTCTTGCCTCATCTTTCCCTTAGTAAAAGTTGCTTTTTCAAGCTGCATCACACACCAGAGTATTTCCTTCCTCTTGTTAGAATTCACTAAATAATTCCCTCGGGATATAGTTTGCTACAGGGGAAATAAAAGGAAGTGATATAAGAGAGTCACCTTCAGTTAGGAGTTTAAGAGTGAACCTCTCATCTTCAGGAGAGGCCAGACATGAGACCAATCATGTGGGCAGAGAATTATTTACAAATAAGAATGAAATGCAGGCAAACAGGGTCATAATAATCTGAGCAGGTGTTCTATCAGTCTGAAATACCATTGGGAAGAGGCACCTCCTGCTCTTGCAGAACTGGCACTTGCAAAGTTTTTCTGTAGGATCTTCCTGCTGTAGATCAGGCTGCTTCAAAGATCATAAATGGCATAGCCAGATTGACATATCTATCTTGTTTAGCCATGCAGTTGCTGTCTGGTTTTGCTAATTATACTGAATATATAGTTAGACAAAACATGGAGCAGACATAGAATCACAGAACCATTAAGGCTGGAAAAGATTTCTAAGATCATCGAGTTTGACTCCTAGCCCAACCAACTTTGACTCCTAGCCCAACTTAGTGGTGAACCTGTGTTCACCACTAAGCCATGTCCCAATGTAAAGACTAAACTCCATCCAAAATAAAGAACAATATATAATTAATATCTTCTTAATGAACACCTTAATGGACAATAACAACACTTCCATTTTACACATATGGCATTTTTTCTGCAGGCTTCAGATTTCTGGAACTGAAAGAAATCTTTATGCTGGCCAGACTCCTATTAGGCCTACATTGCTACCTCTCTTCTTTTCAGATTTGTTCCACACAGTTGCTATTTCTCTTTCAGGAAGAATTTAATTTACTGGATTGTTGTGTGTCTGTTTTTTCCAGTCCACCAGTGAACGGGAGAAGTTAGTAGTGGCAGGAAATGAACAAAGACATTTGATTTACTAAGTGGTTGGCTAAATTAGGGCATAAATGAGCTTACCTACTTGTATTTGTTCCTTGTTCAGATCAGCAAGAAAGTTGAGACAATCTAGAAAGGTGCCAAGTTAGTGGTATTACAAAACATTTTAAGAACTGGAGGAAAAATATGAGTACATCATCTCTTGCATCATACAAGAGATTTCATTTGATAAAAGGGGTAAATGTGTGGTACTGACATCCAGTACCACATAAACAATTCACAGAATCACAGAATATTCTGAGTTGGAAGGGACCCACAAGGAGCATTGAGTCCAACTCCTGGCCCTGCACAGGACAGCCACAAGAATCACACCATGTGCCTGAGAGTATTGTCCAAATACTTCTTGAACTCCGTCAGCCTTGGTGCTGTGACCACTTCCCTGGGTAGACTGTGCCTGTTCCAGTGCCCAAACAACAGTGAAGAACCTTTTTTCTAATATCCAACCTAAACCTCCCCTGACACAACTTCAGGCCATTCCCTCATGTCCCGTCACTGGTCACTGGAGAGAAGAGATCAGTGCCTGCCCATCCTCTTCCTCTCATAAGAATGTTGCAATGAGGTCTCCCCTCAGTCTCCTCTTTTCCAGACTGAACAGACAAAGTGGTCTCATACCACTCTTCATTATGGGTTCCTCTCAAGGCCCTTCCCCATCTTCATTGCCCTCCTTTGGATGCTCTCTAAGAGCTTAATGTCTTTCTTATATTGTGGTGTCCAAAACTGCACACAATATTCCAGGTAAGGCTGCACCAGTGCAGAGCAGAATTGGACAGTCCCCTCCCTTGACCAACTGGTGATGCTTACAATTCTAATAAGATTCTAAATCTGTTAATAAAGAAGTGAATATTCATTCATTCATTCATCGGCACAAATATTTTAGATTTGTCAAATTCATGAACAGACTAACAATTTGTGAAACAGAATAGAAGAAAAGCTACAAACTCTATACACAAGGACGTATTTTTGTGAGAGGAAGAGATGTGGATAACCTCATGATTTGAAGTGATTTGCTGGAATGAAGTTTACGGGAAAAGCTAAAAAAGAGAAAATAAACACCTTGTCAGGCTTTGCTAGTACAATAATAAGCAGTATTTGTTGTCATCACTGTAAATGTATGTAGCTAATATGCAGTTAATAGCAAAGCAGAAGCTTCCCATGTCAGTATTAAATTGTAGAACTAATGCTTCTTTGGGGGGGTGACCTTTCCTTTGCTGTGTCACCTAATCTTTTGCCTTCATACATTGTCATAAACTACATTTTTCTTCTCCTGCTTTGCTCTGGCAGTATTTGTCATGTATCATTTTTTTATGCCCCTGCTTTACAGGAGCAGGAGTTCAATCAATTTGCTATTTTTATTTGTGCACATTGTCCCCATCCAGTCACTCTGTAGCACCTGACACTTTGCTTTTTCCCTTTCCCTTCTCCATCTCTCTTTTGTAAAGGATTGAGTTGTGTTTTATACCCTAATCCTTTCAAAATGTTGTATACCTTTCTAAATGATGGCAACCTTCTGACAAGGCAAGAAGATGAGAAAGCTAGAAGCCACATCAGGAGGACCTGCTATGTCTGCTGTGACAACAGGGGAAGAACACGCTGACTTTCTCCATTAAAGTCTGAAAGCACCTGTGCTGTGTTTCTGACAGAGAAGGAGGGAAGGTGAGGACCTGAACTGCTGGTCCTTTTCCGTGCTGCCACTCAGCCCAGCCCTCAGCACTCTCCCTCCCTCCCCTCCTTCCCCTAAGTCTCTTCCTTCTCACTGCCTAACAGCTGAAAATAACGGAAGGCTTTGCTGAGAATTATGCAACTCATATCAAAATAGGAGAATTACCCTTTCCTGACTGAAAAAGCAGATAGACTAAAAGAAGCTAATTTGTGCCCATGTGTGTCACAGGCACTGCATTCCTGGGTTCCAGCCTGGATTAGTTATTATTTTACTCCTGAATTCACTTTAAAGAAAAAGCAGCATTCTTTTCTTTTTTTGCCTAGTAAGTTCCTCATTTACATGAAACTGTCAAGCATTATGACATTTAATGTTAATAATACCACTTTCATTATTTTACTGTAGGTGTGCTGCACTCTTATAAGAATCACTAGTATGAAACATAAATGTTTCTGATGGTACTGTCATAACCAGGGACATGGAGAGAAGCTCAGCTACAATGCCTGTTACAGGAACCACAAGAAGAGCTGATACTGTGCTGTCTCTGTCACTCTGCTCTTGTGGGGCAATACTGTGACTGTTTGTACTTGCATTGTAATAATATTCTCTAATATTATTCTCAAAATCATACTTTGGCCAACAGTGATAACTATAGAAAAGAAAGCTTAAACTGAAGTGCTCAGCTGGTCTATAGATGTTACTTCTGAGGAACAGGAGATCAGCTCCAAGACTAGAAGGCAAAATCAAAATCTCAAGGATTTTATTCAACCTGCAAAGTCATAAAGGGAAATTTGAATATCATTTTATGATACCAGGACTTAAATCATAAGACAAATGAAATATATGAAGTATTTGCCAACTTAAATATATTTTTTCCTACTGTTATCATAAGAAAAAAAAAGTCTCCTTATGTTGTTTTTCTTTTTTCTGCACTGTCCAGTCTGGAACTTATGGTGCTGAAATGCATTAAGAGGTAACAACATATCATGTTCATTCTGAATAGTAATGCATATACAATGGGTTATGAATTAAAAGCCCTGACAGCTTTCTTGTGATGGGTGGGTAATTTAATCTGTTTCATCTTTCAGAAAGAGAAGATGAGAGAGGAGGATAGTCGACAAAGTTTTCAAAAAACAGTAGTAAATCTAGGATTATAAATCAGTGTTTTTCTCTTCTTATTTCTGTGTTCACTCTAGTATGTATACTAAACCTTAAGAGAGAGAGACTGTCCTCATAAAATTCTAGCTCAGGTTTGAAAATCCAGGTGTTCTGAATAAGCATAAAATTTTGTGTGTTCCCTTCTAAGAAAAAAGTTCAAAAGACTTAGATGTTTTGTGTAATTGGGATAAGCAACAAGATTTCATGCTTATCCAAATAGTGTTCAACCTCTCAGTCTTTGAACTTTTCCTTAGAAGGGAGCACTAGCTGTAGAGATGGGAAGGGCCGTACATAGAGGGGTTCAAGGAAAGAGAAAGTACAGAGAAAAGAGAAGGGGTAACTAAGTGTGTCTGTGCATCTCTGTCTGTGTGTGAATATGGAAGTGCCTTTTGCAGTGGTAGGGAAGATTTGCTTTGGAAGCAGCAGAGAAGAAAAAGGTCATGGAAATATTGCATGTATAGTCCAGTATTATACAGGATTAAGTGTTTTGGTCCAACCTTTCAAAGGAGCTAAACTTGTGTTTCAGCACATACATACACTTGGTAAGTTTATTGAAGTACTTGAAAATCAGTCCATATGTAGTACAATAGACTGGGATCCAACTTTGAATTCTGCCATGAAAATAAATATGAAATCTATGAGGTGATAACCTAATTTTCTTCCTTGCATTGAAAACAACAAAGTAATTATGTTAAGACGTGCTAGTAAAATAACTGCAGCTAAGGAATGCCTGTCCTTTACTGCATTTCTCACGAATGCAGATTGTTTCAATGAAATATGGGCTTAATGTTTATTAATCAGAACAGAATTTATAATAAAGTGGTTATATACTCATGTTTACAGAGTCTCAGGGAACGATTTCAAGATAGGATGTTACAAGAAATAACAGAGTAATGGAGTCAAAGTTACTTTAAAAAGGCACACATATGCAAATCCCATATCAAAATGAACCATGGCTACTTTTCTAAGCTCTTTATTAATTTGCCAGTCAAACTGGAAGGTCTAATGTAAACTCTGTATCTGCTACTGGATGAATGAAAGTAATGAACCTAATTCAGAAGTTTGAAAATATAATTTAAATGAATACTCATTTAACTGAGTTGAAAACTGTTTTCCCAGGTAGTGTTTGTTCACAGCTACTCCTTTTAGTGCCATTCATTAAGTATTCACTGAGAATCTGCTAATTTCCTCTATGTGGATAACAAGCTTTTTATTGAACTCCATTATAAGAAATTTATGTACTTTTAAAATTCAAAACTGTTTATAAACACATTTTTGAATTGAATGCAGCTGCCTAAAAAAAGGTCTCTGTTGTCATTGCAGACAAGTTGATGTACCCCAACCTGATTTTTGCTGCCATCCCAGAAAGATTTAACTTTCCCAGAGGACCTGTGTCATATCTACCTTATAAATATCTCAGATAGCCCAAACAGCTCTAGATGCCTATGTTTAGACAACTGAGTTGAGACATGGGTCTTTGCTGACAGAAGCTCAGGTGCTCTCACTTATAGAGTCCTAAATTTAAACCAACAAAAAAAAAATCACATCCAAAATGTTACATCAATAACTGTTTACTTCAGCTGTTAAATGGTTAATGAATGTCTGAGACAGATAATTAACAAACTCACTGTCTTACAAAACAAGTGCCATATTGAATGCATACACTGAAAAACTAATGCAATGAAAAACAGGTTTTAGTAAATAGGTAAAAAATGTCAGCCATGTTGAACCAAGGCTCAGGCATCACTGTCTCAAATTCTGTACTGCTTCACAACTCACAAACTGTATATTTATACTTTATATTTATAAGAAAGATTACCTTTTGGGTAACTCTTTCATTTAAATTGCTGAAATTTTGAGACCAAAGCAGGATGTCAATTATTACAGGATTTGGGATGAGATTATTTTGTGGATTTATCTGTTTCTTGAATTCCATTTTTTTTCCTAGTAAAAATTGTTCTACTTTAGATGATCTTCTGGGTAGAGGGAAAAGTCCTCAGCCAGGTGCAGCAGGTCTTTCTTCAGTTCACGTAGATAGTCCAAGTACACAGGAAATAACTCTGCACTTAGGAGTGAGGGGGGAATCAGACCAGATAATTCACCTTCTTTTCATTGTTCCTCCCAAGCGGTGGTGGAGACAAACCTTTCAGCTGAAAGAAGTTAAGCGTGTTGCTTCACAATTTTATTTATCATAGAGTTTGGTGTTGTTTCTGGTTGTTAGTTTGTTGTTTGATATGGTAAGAGGGACGAGACAAACCTGTGGTTGTTCTGGACATCATAGAATGAATATCATTCCCTATCCAAAGAAGGCATGATCTTAGTATAGAAGATCAGACAAATAATGGTAAGAAGGATAGGGCATCCACTTGGTGGTAGTATTTGAGGATCATTCCAACTCCGCATTAAGAAAAAGACTTATTTACTTTTGTTTCATTTTTCAGGTATGATTAGGTGAAGGGAAGGCAGTACAGTGAGAAAGGAGGCAGGGAACAGAGTAGGTTAGAAGAGAAGAGGGAAGGGATGTTTTATCCCAGTTCCCTTCAGGCTACTTGGCAATCTTTGTTGTTTTGTTCTTCAGATTTGACACTAAAGCAAAAAGGACTTTGCAGGAGCTTGCTTTTTTCATAACAGTATCAGGGAACTTTGAACATCTCTGTCCCTCATCTTGCCATTGAATCCTCATACTTCCCTGTAGTTGTTTGTGTAATCATCAAAGAAATGGTTGTAGCACTGCTTTTACTTTTCTCCATAGTGCTTCAGCCAGAAGTCATCTGGCTTTCTCCCTATCTCGTTTTGGAAAAGAGTGAGCAACTGAAACTAGGGTTATTAACAGTAACAGTGCAGTGATTCATTTTGCTTAGGGTATCTTTGTCTCCACTTTTTTCCACCCTCTCCCCAAAAAGCTTAAAGACCTTGGGAAGTTACTACCACTATCGCTGAAGCTGGAACCTCCCTGCGTTTCTGTGTTGGGCTCCCCTTCCACAAGACAGTTCTCACATGGAAAGCTGCTGTGAGACATCTGCTGTGATACAGATAGCATAACAAAACAACACAGATGTAGATATTTCCAATTAGCCAGGAATACTTTACTTCCATGGTTAATTTGCACATCTTCTAAATGAGAGAGCCACATCAAATTGCACTAGCTTGTTGAAAATATATTCCTATAGGAATAGCAGCTCTTTGCAATACTTGTAACAATAGACACTTATTTAATTGAATTTCACACTTTGGTGGGGTTTGCAGACAACAGTGTTAGTCACAATGTATTCAGAAGAAAAAATTATATAGAGGGTGATAAGGTGTAAGAAGGGTAAATTTACAATCAGTTTAGGGTAGCTGAGAGTTTACATGAGTCTAGTCCGCTGAGAAAAAAAGATTTACTTCCTTGTTATTGAGATGTGTTGGACTGCCATACTTTTGTTTCATTTATAATTAATCCATTTTTCTTTCTGGATGTGGGAGAAAACTTATGGTGAGATGATAAATAGAATAATGAGGCATTGATCTTCTATCATTGCTTGTCTTCTGTGAATTTTGCAAATCTTGCTATTTTTTCTCCAGTGAAATGATACTGAATTATAATGTGTTTTACTGAGATGAGGCTGTATTGTATGTACTGACACAACAGGTAGTATATAGCTGGATCAGAAGAATATTCAAGATGTAAGGCTATGTTCAAATGAACCTATATAACTGCCTAACTCTATTAACATTCTCCTTCAGCCACATGATTGTTCTAATGAGAAAAGCAAACATTATTTTAAATTGTATGCAGTATATATTAAATCTTGCCTCATATTTTTCAGTATTTCCCAGATTAATGCCCTCTATTTTATTGAACTGCATTTTATGCAAGCTAATGCTTATATATCCTATGAAAAGGATTGAGCCCTTCTCCTCTTGTCCAGTAGATGTAGCAAGAAGCTGAACCATTTTCTGACTTCTGCAGGTTGTTAGGAGCTCCTGAAGATTTGCAAAACATAAAGGGACGTGTGGGCCTTGAAGTTGGATTGCTAGGACCTAGCACACAGTGGGAATTTCAGATGTATGAGTGGTTGACAAGAAATTTGCAAAGTTTGCAAAAACTTGCAAGAGTGTACACTCTTAATAACCCCTATTTTTTTCTTTTTCATTTGATTGTTTTTATTAACTTTCCTATCTTCTGGCTCCCAAGTATGAAGCTGATTAGTGATCTGGCTTTACAAGTTTATGCCCTTATGACAGCACTTCCAGCAACACAGATCTTCTAGTACTTTCTAGCAAGCCTTACTGTTAGCTTTATGTTAATTCTAATAAAGTCTAAAGCCACAAATCCAAAATTTTTTGCTTTGGTTTTATTTTAGATCTGAATCTCCTTGAGAATATTTTTTTTCTTTGCTGCCATTGGCAGATGAGCTAATATCCCTTCCAAGCAAGCAAAGCACATAATTACTTACATGAAAAGCAAGCTCTTTGGGAGAATTCTCAGCTAAACCAACCCCTTAGAGGAAAATAGGAAGGGCACTGGCAATTAGATAAGCTGCACTTCAGACATGAACAAACACATTTATCAGATAATTAGTAGATACTTTCCTAGGTATTTCTGGCACCAAGATCCAAAAGCAGTGCTAAGGCAGGTAAGCTCATCTGATGAGAAAAGCCCTGTGGCTGAAACAGACTGTTAACTTGAGGGGGAGAAATGCCCTGTATTGTAAATCCTTGCATGCTTCAGACATCCAGTGTTCTTTGTTTTGAGTCTTCAGCCACTGTTACCAATTCTTCTCCCATAAACTGGAAGGCAAGAACTGTCACATTCAAAGAAAGAGCAGCCTTCTGTGAACTGTCTACCTCTTGCAGGGGAGAAATCCCACCTTAAAGAACCTGAGAGAGGTATTTTGGGCAGAGTGAGGTGATGTAGCAAAGGCACTGAATAAAATTATCCAGAAAAAACTTCTGGATAATTTCACATTTCTTCTTGGGAATGGGGTTTGGCTGTACTACGCTACAATCTCAAAAATGTTATTTTGGCAGAAGCTGGCATATCAGTAAATTTACTATTGAGATGGATGGCTCCAAACGTTTTGCAGTGACCTCTGGAGGTTTCCAGATTTCTCTTTGGACCACATGGAAGCCTTAGAAGCAAGGCTTGTAATGTTTTTTTTAAGTAGAGAGGAGAGTTAATTTGTTCATAATGGTGGGAATGTTCTGACAATTGGAGTAGATAACGAAGTTGTTGTCTACTCTTTAATGATAATTAAGAGAATAAAATATACTACAAAGTTGTTGCAATTTCTATGCTCTGTATGTATATCGATGTATGTATAGATGTACATTTATATATATATAAAGAATACACATGAAAATAGTCTAGTCATTTACTTTCATAAATTAGAGAATGATCCTTTTAATGATCAAAAATGTTAAAGGATTGAATCACAAAGCAACTGAACAATCTGATGTTTTCATTCAATAAATAAATCATTCCAGCCCAGTCAATATTATAGTGAATAAATTTATTCTTCAAAATAAAAAGCACTAGTGATACTTCAAGGAACAAGTTTATGAAACAGTCTTTGAAATGTTCTTCCCCCAGTGAGGTATATGCTTGTAGAAAATTTTATAATTGTTTATCATTTATCAAAATAATAAACCATAATCTTCTGAAAATTTTAACATGGTCTTCAGTGTTACTGGCTTTCTCCTCTGAATTTCTCAGCATCTACATATATATTTGTAGACATGTGCATTATATAATGTATGGAATACATGCTTATCCAACAGCTCTAAGGGGTTTTTGGACACATGAAATTAAACACAGTTTTTGCATGAGTACACATACAATATTTAAAAAAATATTTCAAGAATAATTTTTGGTTTTATTCTAATTATGAATAAATGTTTTTAAAGGGTAAGGATTTCAAAAATAATGGTGATACCTGTTCCCCAACTAGTCGTCTTATACACAGTCACCATAGTGTAATGTGATGGAAAAGACAATGTCATGTATTAAGTTGCAAACTTTCCTCCAAACTGCCTTAAAAATATATTTATTCATTTGACAAGCTTTTAAGTATCTAAGCATGTATGATTTTAATCTGCTGCTATATGAAAATTGCCAATCACAGGTTGCACAAAAATGAGGGACAGTTGTAATTTTAGCACTGCTGTCAAGAGTAATTTCCTCCAGAAAGCAAATTGCAAAAGTCTTTGTTTCATAGGGTGAACATCAAGTGAAACTTTGTCATTCTCAAGCACTAGAATCTATCCCATGTGTGCTGCTGTGGCTTCAACAACTATATAGGAAAGACAGAAATACTATTTTGCTCACAGGGAAGTTAAATTTGTCAGTGTTTGTAAGATGTTCTGAGAGCCACAAACAGAAGGTGGTATGTAAGTGTCTGCATATGAAGGCAATGAATACTACTCTAGCTATGTGGTTTTATAGATAACATAGCATAGAAATTCTTTACTCAGACTGACCAAAGAAATAAGGATTATCTAGAAATAAGGAAATGTTATTTTCATTTTGGAAGTGAGATCACAAGACTTTAAACAAATACCACTCTGAATAGATATTTAGAGGTAGGTATTTCATAAAGTGAGCTATCTGAAAGCTACACATCTAAATGCACTAGTCATTTATATTTTCTCTATAATCAGCAGGGAAAAACATGCATCTCCTGAGGCTAGTTCTTCCTTGGTATGCATCAAAACTAGGTGGGATGAAACACCCTCTGGAGATGTCTATCTGCATCCATTAACTGTAGAGGGAACCTATTTTAGATTAGCTTTCTCTATCTAGAGGTTAAAGACCTAATGGAGTCAAGACTCTCTCTTACTGTAACACTAATGAAAGATGCTGCCAACCCCTCCAATAATTTTCAAAAAAAAAAAGAAGAAGGAATCTCCAGCCCTTGTGCTCATGGGTGACTTTAACCTGCCGGATATCTGCTGGGAGCTTCATACTGCAGAGAAGAGGCAGTCAAGGAGGTTCCTGGAGTGTATAGAGGATAATTTCCTTCATCAACTGGTAAATGAGCCTACCAGGGGTAAGGCCCCACTAGACCTACTGTTTACAAACAGAGAGGGGCTGGTGGATGATGTAGTGGTTGGAGGCCGCCTAGGGCATAGTGACCACGAAATAATAGAATTTTCAATCCTTAGGGATGTAAGGAGAGCCATCATTAAAACTTCTACTCTGGACTTCCGGAGGGCAGATTTTGGCCTATTCAAAAAACTAATTCAGGGCATACCCTGGGAAACAACCCTTAAAGGCAAGGGGGTCCAGGAGGGATGGACATGCTTCAAACAGGCAATTTTGAGCGCACAGGAACAGGCTATTCCAGTGTGCCGAAAGGCCAGCCGGAGGGGAAGACGGCCGGCTTGGTTAAATAGGGAGGTTCTGAAAGAAATCAGGGATAAAAAGAAAGTTTACAGACTGTGGAAAAAAGGGCTGGCTACTTATGAAGAATTTACGAAGAGAGCTAGGTCATGCAGGAAAAAAATTAGGGAAAGAAAAGTGGAATTTGAAGTTAATTTGGCTAATTCAGTTAGGGATAACAAAAAGTCCTTTTATAAATACATTAATAGCAAAAGAAGGGGCAAGGAAAACCTCAATTCTCTGTTGGACTTGGAGGGAAATACAGTTAACAAAGATAAGGAGAAGGCTGAGGTACTTAACACCTACTTTGCCTCAGTTTTTAGCAGTAAGACAGGTGGCCCTCAGAACAACTGGCCTCTAGAGCAGATAGACAGAGACAGAGAGCTGAATAGCCCTCCTGTATTCCAGGAGGATGTAGTTAGCAACTTACTGAGCCAGCTGGATCCTAACAAGTCTATGGGACCAGACGGGATCCATCCCAGGGTGATGAGGGAGCTGGCAGAAGAGCTTGCCAAACCGCTCTCCATCATCTTCCAACAGTCCTGGCTCTCTGGGAAGGTCCCAGATGATTGGAGGTTGGCGAATGTCACCCCAATCCACAAAAAAGGCTGCAAGCAGGACCCTGGCAACTACAGGCCTGTCAGCCTGACCTCGGTGCCTGGCAGGGTTATGGAGCAGATCATCCTGAGTGCAATCACACAGCACCTTCAGGATGGACAAGGGATTAGACCCAGCCAGCATGGGTTTAGGAGGGGCAGGTCTTGTCTGACCAACCTGATCTCTTTTTACGATCAGGTGACCCACCTGGTGGATGAGGGGAAGGCTGTGGATGTGGTCTATCTAGACTTCAGCAAGGCCTTTGACACTGTCTCCCATAATATACTCCTGGAAAAGCTGGTAGCCCATGGCTTGGACAAGTGTACCCTCTCCTGGCTTAGGAGCTGGCTGGAGGGTCGGGCCCAGAGAGTGCTGGTGAATGGAGCTGCATCCAGCTGGCAGCCGGTCACCAGTGGTGTTCCCCAGGGGTCTGTGTTGGGTCCAGTCCTGTTTAACATCTTTATTGATGATTTAGATGAGGGGATTGAGTCCATCATCAGCAAATTTGCTGATGACACCAAATTGGGAGGGAGTGTCGACCTGCTGGAAGGCAGGAAGGCTCTGCAGAGGGATCTGGATAGACTTGAGAGATGGGCTGATTCCAATGGGATGAAGTTCAATAAAGCCAAGTGCCGGGTCCTGCACTTTGGCCACAACAACCCCCTGCAGCGCTACAGGCTGGGCACAGAGTGGCTGGAAAGCAGCCAGGCAGGAAGGGACCTGGGGGTACTAATTGACAGGAAGCTCAACATGAGCCAACAGTGTGCCCAGGTGGCCAAGAAGGCCAATGGGATCTTGTCCTGTATCAAAAATAGCGTGGACAGCAGGAGCAGGGAAGTGATCCTTCCCCTGTACTCTGCGTTGGTGAGGCCACACCTTGAGTATTGTGTTCAGTTCTGGGCCCCTCAGTTCAGAAAGGATATTGAGGGGCTGGAGCGGGTCCAGAGAAGAGCAACAAGGCTGGTGAAGGGACTGGAGCATAAGTCCTATGGGGAGAGGCTGAGGGAGCTGGGGTTGTTTAGCCTGGAGAAGAGGAGGCTCAGAGGTGACCTCATCACCGTCTATAACTACCTGAAGGGAAGTTCTAGCCAGGTGGGGGTTGGTCTCTTCTCTCAGGCACTCAGCAATAGGACAAGGGGGCACGGGCTTAAGCTCCGCCAGGGGAAATTTAAGTTGGATATCAGGAGAAAATTCTTTACAGAGAGAGTAATCAGGCATTGGAATGGGCTACCCAGAGAGGTGGTGGATTCACCATCCTTGGAGATTTTTAAACGCAGATTGGACGTGGCACTGAGTGCCATGATCTAGTAAATGGACTGGATTTGGACCAAGGGTTGGACTTGATGATCTCGGAGGTCTTTTCCAACCCAATCGATTCTATGATTCTATGATTCTATGAATGAGACCCTGGCCCTACTATAATCAGTGACTACACAAACTTCAGCAAGCCTAGCACTGCTGCTTCCGGGTTGAAGTCTGTTTACATATGTGCAAAATATCCAGCTTCAATCTAGTCTTTCTTCCCCTTGAATAAAAGTTGTGATTGTGTAAAGTTATTTTACAAGCACAGCAAGCTTCTGCAGCTGCAACATACTGACTCTAGGAAGAGCTATAATCTATGTAACGTTTGTACTTTACTAAAGTGAATGTTTACTTACTGCATTTAATTCTTTGGTTATACAGTTCAAGCAAATGTCTAAATATTTCTTGCCTTTGTTCAGGTATTTAAAATACTGATAGTCTGCAAAGGAAGGCAAGAGTAGACATAGTAGGCAAATTATTGGGATCCAGTTTTTGAGAAAATGTGTTTTAGGATTTTTGTTATGTTATTATACTATGTTATTGTATTATTCCCTTTCATTGTACCCTCATTTTCCCTTATTTTCCCTAAGCCTTCGAACCCTGTGTTTCTGATGGCCAGTTAGTGCTGCATTGCAGTACCAACCTTATATGCCCATTTCTTCCTTATGTAGATATGCTCCTCCCCTTGTTCTCCCCATATGGTCCTAGTTTGCATACTCTGCCCTTGCTCCTCCCTGGTTACTCCCCTTGTTCCAGCAAGTTCTGCTCCTGCCCTATAAAAGGCAGGAGCCATGTTAATAAAGTGTTCCATTTTGCACCTAACATTGAAGTGTCTGTATCCTTATTCCTATTGGGCTGTCGAGGATGCTGAGAGCCTGTTTCCCACAGCAAATAGAGATAACTGCAGCCATCTTTAAGCAGAATCGGAGCATGAGTAGATGATGGCACCTGCTTTGCTGCTGAGAAAAAATGTCACCACTCAGTGTATTAAAAAAAAGTAAGTTACTTGTTCCTTATCTTAAAGCTGATAAATTCAGTTGTGCCCGTGCTACTGAGAAACTTTGGGCAGGTCCACAAACCAATGGACACTGATTTATTTTCTAAAAACTTCTGCATTTGTGAAGGGTGTTGGTGACTGTGAGCAGGAGCAGACAACCTTGGCTGACTTAAGGATGTCACAGACAACAGTCAGACTTATGGCAAACAAAAAGAAGGAGAAAAAGGACTTCTACGGTAGTGGCTTCTCTACCTGACTACCAGAGAAATATTTATGCCTTTACACATTTAGCCAGCATAGATCACTACTTGTATCAAAGGATATCTCTAAAGTGGGAAACATTCTTGAAACATGGAAGATAGCAGTGTCAGATGACATGAGAATTAATAATAAGAAGTTTGGAGAAGGAATTCACAGAAGGGATTGAGCAGGCAGTAAATAATAACCACAACAATAAACTGGCGCAGGGAGAGGTACACCCAGTATTTCTGAAGAAAGAAATTATCCAATAATGTGCACTGATTTTGATAGGTCATTTGCTGTGCAATAAGTATCAATTTATGTACAGTTTTGAACACATACAAATGCAGACTTCCATGCTATTCTTGCAAATAGAAATAAAGGAACAATAAAAAAGCAGGTAATAAACGCTTTGTTCTGGAGCCTGACTGCACTGTTGTTTCCTGGCTACTTTCTTCAGCCCCTGGATGACTTAGTGAAAATATTTGGAAAATGCATCTGTCTTTCTCTCGCATCAATTATGCAGCATACAGTTATTCTTATTTAGTGTTACCCTTAGTCAGATAATGCATCCTTTATTCAATGTTTTAGAAGTTTCTTGAACCAGTTGCTTTGGTGAGTTTTAGAATAGATAGCATGTCACAGCAGCCAGGAAATCCTTAATGAAATTGTAGGCAGCTGCTTGTATGTGTCCATGACATAAGCCTCTAGTTTTATAACAAGAAGTACTGGATGACCTTAAAAGTGCTGGTACCAGTTCTATCAATCCTTAAGCAAGATGAAGTTCATAAGAACCACTCTGTAAGTTTTAGATTTATACTTCCTAAAATGATAGACTCTTACTATCTTAATGTGGCAAACATCTTAAGAACAAACTTAGTGCCTGACAAAAAAGAGCAGGCATCAGTTATTGTAGTTTCTATGGGAGCCTTATTATGTAGAAAAAGCTCACTTTTTAATATTTGCAACTGCTGTGAGATCTCAATAGCAGTTCATGTCAGGATTTTTTGAGCTGATTTTCCCTTCTTTTTTTTTTTTTTTCTCAAAGTGGACCTCTCTTGTCTTTAAGCAATACCAATGATAACTCTCAATTTTGATGGTGGGATTTATTTTCTATCGTCCTCCTAAGCTGTATGCTCTGAGAAATCCAGGGTAGTTACAGGAGTCCCTTCTTGCTTCTTTTGTGTGGACCTTGCAAGGCTCTGTAATAGCCTGTGCTCCTCAGCAGCGGATTGCGTGGGGTTGGGAAGGTCAGGATGATTTGCCATCTATTCCTTGTGCGACAAGTTAGTTTTGGCCGCAAATACACTCAAATACCGTATTATGCATTGATGGCTTTCTAAAGTTGTTCTGCCCCCACACCCTGAAGAAGATGGATTGTTCATGATCTGTGTGTAGGATGCCACTGCTGTACTCTGTCTTCAGCTCCAGCTCACATATCTCACCTCTGGGCAACATCACTGTGTAATTGATGTTCCGTATGCCTCAAGGGGTTAAAAGATTAATGCACCACAGAGGTATCCTGTAAGCTGCAGTTTTAAAGAGCTAGACTGTGATCTGCAGTGTTCAGTTTCATTAAGAGGTTAAAAAAGAAGTTGTAGCAGAACGTATATTCAGCCAGCAGCTGTAAATAGTTGAAAGTTTTTTCTTTCTGAAAGTTTTTGTTGTTTGGGTATATGATTTCACCACAAACACTGAGTAGGATTATATTTGACAGCAATATTTTCTTCAATACAGATAGTGAATCAATATACAACAATGACTATTATTTTAAGAATTTCAAAGCAATTTGTGTAACTAAAAGAATTTATAAACATAACTAAATTCAGAAACCCTGATTTCCCTTCTTGGGTCATAGTGACTTACGTGAAGTCGTATGACTTCAGTAAGAAATTGCAAATGTCCAGAGCAGAAAAAAATCCATCTCCAAGAGCATATATGCTTATATATATGCACACATATAAAAATATGTACATATCCTCTCACCCTCATTTCTAATTTTTTTTTCTGTAAATGATTAGCTCTGAGAACATTCTGTCAAGGACACTTATAATAGGCAGATAAAGTGTTATTTCAGTGATTGTATGGAGAGCTGAGTAACATTAAACTTTGAATGTGAATGGATTTTTTTCCCAGTAACAAGCTTAGATTTCATATCTGATCCGGGCTTAACAATAGCAGTATAAGGCAAAAGAGAAAAAAACCTTTTATGTATATTCTGTTTAAATTAAGTGTTCTACTTTTTAAATTAGATGTGTAGAAGTTATTTCACTGAAGCTGGAAATTAAGTTCATTGAAAGCATTTGGCCATTAGCATAAATATCATAGAGGATGATAAAAAAAAAAAGTTAAGAAATGGCATGACCTGAATAAGCCATTAATATTAAAGCTGCAGTTTGGCAGATATTTAAACAATAGTGAACATCACCCTTCTGGCCTGTCTCACTGGAGAAGTCTTCAATAGAAAAAGTGGTTTTGGTCTCATCTGAATCCAGACTCAGTTCTAACTATTTATATATAACAATATAATATAACAATAATGTGGTTGTATCCAGTGTAATTTGTTCAGCATTTTCAGGCAAATTCAAAAGGCCAGTTTAGAATAGGTATCCCTGGTCTTCAGCCTAAAAAATTGAAGCAAAGGGTTTATCACATGCTGGATTAAACTCCAAAATTGTTTAATTCCGAGATCGCCTAATAGGTCTCTCCTGCCCCTGCTTCAACTACTGATCTGCAGACATAATCCACATTTATGTCAATGTTTGGTGTGGTTCTAGGCTACTAAATACTTGTACAATCCAAGGAAGTTGGGGAAATTTGTCAGCTTGAACTGCAAGGAGTTCCTTTCCGTATTTATCAAAAGTCAACAGAGCTAGAACAAAATTGAGCAATCAACCTGTGCAGGTTTTTGAAGAACAAAAACACTGTTCTCATGATAACAATTGGTGTTTAAAAGGTGTCATGTTTGTAGTGAATCACTGGGGATGCTTTTTTTTCTCCTGTTTTTTGTACAAGAGTGTGGGATGAGAAGACCACATTTGCCTCTGCTTAAATTGGCTTGGAAATCCTATTTAAAAATTCTTCTCAATGCGTGAATGAATCAGAATGGCTTAGAAACCTTAAGAAAAAATAAATGGGTTGAAAACAGAAGCAAAGAACAGACAATGTGGAAAAATATTGAGACTCTAGTATATAAAAAAGACACTTAGAAAAAAAAAAACAAACCAGCATACTGTGGCATATGCAGTACTTAGTGTATCTATTTATGTTGAATTTTTCCTGATAGAAGTTTCCATGTATCTAGAATGTATTTATTTTGAGAATGTATAAGTTTTTCACAGAAATATTCTGGCTTGGAGGTTAGAGAGGTTGCCATTATTCATATAAATAAGGTGGTCCCCCTTAAATTGGCTCAGCTCCCACAGCTGATCTATGACAAACCAGCTTTCAAATCCTCCAGACATCACAAAGTTCACAAGTCTTCAAACACTACATGGTTTGACTGTGTCAAAAGCAAGATGTGCTGCCTTGTGGTAACAAGGTGGGAATCATATAACAAGTTGCTGGAAACAATGGAATTACACAGTATGTTAATTACACAATTATCAGGAGATACAAAAGCCTGAGAGGACAAACTATGGCTATACCTGAAAGAGGTGAGGACCACAGCATTGAGACAAATGGGGAATCTCTGCAAGATCACAAATCTTTTTTAATCTTGTCACACTGGTTGCAAAACAGATTTTAAAGACATCATTTGGTTTGAATGACAGGTTACAAATTAGTCAGACAATACAAAAATGAACCTCAATATTACCCAATGATTAGTGCCTTTTTCAAGTTTTATTAATTAATTAATTTAATTTTTTATTTTTTATTTTCTCTATTCAGTTTTCTTTGTTCTCGTTCTAAGAATCCATCCCAACTTTCACATAAAATTGTACATTCATATGACATCACCCAAGGGATTAAAAACATAGTCCTTTGTTTAAAGAAACTAAACTGATCTTTACTACTGAAGTTAGTTTGAATGAAAGGTTCGAGGACCCCTTAACAGATCCCTTGTTAGTTCATAAGGCACTAGTGCTTAAACAAATAGACTATAATTCTGTGAACCACATGAAGCTTTTGCAAAAAAACCTGAAAACAATACAAACTCAATTCAGTGTACACAGCATCAAGTGCCTAGTACAACCTGAACACTTTCACTGCAGTTACCAAAGGTTTTGCACAAATTCAGCTGTACCTTTGTGTGAAATGAGATAATAAGAATTATAGTACCTGCTTTTCTTATCTTTGGTCTGATTAAGTTTATATGGCAAACTTCATTGAGGGCTGTTTATTACTATGGGTAGTGTTGGTGCCCAATCCCACCTGAGGCCTGTAGGCATGATTAAAAGCAAGCATTAATTACAAGTAAAGAGAATATATATTGTTAAAAATTTCAAATGTAATCTGTTGGGTGATTTGGAGTGATTTTATGTGAGTGCCTTCTGAGAACTGACAAACTTTCACATTCCTTCACAGAGAGAAGTATCATTCTGAAGGCTCTGTGAACTGGAGCAGAGGATGAATGAGTGCACAAAGAGCTGGAAGAGATGAAAGGGAGATCAGCGTGGACAGCAGGGATGAAAAACATGACCATTCATTTTGGCAACTTTGGGAATGAAGCAGGAAAAGCTAGAGGAAGTTGGAAGGTGTTGAGAAGTTCAAGTTGAGAAGGAAGAGGCACTACAGGAAAACAAATTCCCTCTAAGGTGAAGAAAGCATACCAGCCTGTTTATTCTTAGACCAGTGACGAATATAGTGGTACTGCTGTCACTGATGCTTTTGGTACCAAAAGTGTTACAGTAGCAATAGGAGCAAAACTAGTTGTCAGACTAGAAACAAAGTACAGGACAAAACAACATCTTTCATTCCTATCTCTAGAGTTGCCACCAAGCAAAACTATTCTGTTAATATTTTATTATTAGTCATAAGTACAGCAAGGAAGATATTACAAGTGAAACACTAGAACAGACTGAGCTGACAGTAAGCTGAAACATGCCTAGGGCAACTAACTTCTTTTTTTAGTGTTGTGACTTTCTAGCTTCTGCTTGTGATGAATAATGTGCCAAAAGAATCCCTAAACTCCTTGACTGATTATTAAAGTTACTGAACAAATGATCTGAAAAAAAGCCAAATCTTTGGGTGACTATTTGTAAGTCACTATTTTTGTTTTTTTTTTTTAAAAATATCCATGTTAACCTCTCCTTTCAGATCCTTAATTCTTCTACTGCCTATATATTTACTTTTCCAAATGAGGCTGAGCTTCCAACAAGTAGGATGCCTGTATTTGGAAAACTCAGTCCTGTGAATGTCAATAAACATTCCCACTCCCAGTCATTTTCTGGATAGGTTAATTTATGAACCTATAAATAAGTTGAGAGAGTTGGGGTTGTTCAACTTGGAGAAGAGGCAGCTCTGGGAAGACCTGACTGTGGCCTTTAAGTACTTAAACAGCCTTATAAGAGAGAAGAGACAAAGTTTTTATTAGGGCCTCTTGCAAAAGGACGAGTGGTAATGGTTTTAAACTGAAAAAGGACAGGCATAATGAAGAAATTCTTTACTGTGAGGGTGGTGAAACACTGGAACGGGTTGCTAACAAATGTGGATACCCCATCCCTGGAAGTATTCAAGGAAAGTTGGATGGTGCTTTGAGCAACATGGTCTAGTGAAAGGTGTCCTTGACCATGTCAGGGGGCTTGGAACTAGATCACCTTTTGAGGTCCCTTCCAACCTAGACTATTCTATGATTCTATGCTAAGCACAATGCTTATGAATTAAACTACTCTGGGAATGCTAATCTGAGACTCATCCTGATGACTGAAGGCCAGGTATCTGAAGACAAGAGCAAGTCAAAATTTTTTCAGGCTGTGTCTGAGTATGTTGTGAGCTTTAACTCATTTGTCTACATGAGCTGTAAAGTTTCAGTGTTCATATGCTGTTACTTTCATTTTTAGATCCTTGAGTTGGTTGGAAGTGGAGCTACCTCCACTAAAACACTTTTGGAAATCAAGAGCTCCCTCATTTCATCTGATGAAGGACTTCAGAAATTTATTTGTATTTTCTAGCTACCCTGGCTGACCTCATAAAAGATAATCTCTCTCCTTACATATATTGCCTTACTAATTTCTTTTGACATGATGCATAATCTTAAACCAACTATGTAAACTCCTTATAAAGTCTTTTTTAACATCTTTATTTTACTGTTGTAAGAATAGCAACTGACAGGCCACAGCTCTCCACTCTTCTGATGTTACTGCACATTGCATTTGCTTTCCAGGTCATTTTGGTACATGTTGCTTGCATACTTCACTGCAGGTACTCCCCTCTTCTGAATGTTGTGCCTGGAAGGGACGAGCAGGCTGACATTAGTGGGGATAAATGATTTTAAAAATTAATAAGCAGCACAGGCTTAATGTTTGCTTGATAAAGAAGGGTCATGCATTTGTCCAGTTGGAGGAGCTGCTGTTCTCAACTTAAGCCATCACCTTCTATGAGTTTTTAGGGGAGAATATAGCTGGATATGTTCCTGTGTTTTCGCTGCTGTGAATGTTATCACTCAGTAGAGTTCTTGTGGAGACTGAAAAAGACTTTTCTGTGAAGAGTGAAGTTTGCATTCTGCATCAGACAGCAGTGTGATTGCAAAAGAAGATAAAATTGTTCTTCAGAAACTGAGGACATTTGAAGAAGAATTTTCATATGTTACTGCAAATAGTGAGCTATTTTCATAAAATGAAAAAAGGAAATCATGAATTGTTAAGAAGGGATTGATAGCAAAAAATTAAAAAGTCTATTAGGCTTATTTTTACATTGTATAATTTTTCAAAGGATATTAGGAAATAAATTTATGTTGTTGTTTTTCTGGTTGAGTTGTTATGAAAGCCATTTTCAAATTTTATGAAAAATACAAATTCTAAATCATCCATATTTAAGAAGAAGCTACTGCTGAACATTTCTTCCAAGTGAGGTAGCTTTTACACATTCATTTTGCTTACTCAGTGGTACAGAAAAATTCATAGTTTTAGAATTTTTTATTGTGCAGTTGATTCAGGAAAGAAAGAAGGAGAGAAACTTTCTGTGAATAATGTCAGATAGTCACAGCTATCCTAAATGCATTCTGTGTGATTCAGCATGGAAACAGGTATAGGCAACTGCTTTATTCTTCTAGCACTCTTACCATGTTAGCAGACACTCACAAATGAGTCAACAAATTAGTCAGTGTTTACCATTTAAAAACATATTGCTCAGTCACTTCTGTTTTAGGAAAGGTTTGGTTACGTTTAATCCTCCTAATCTTTTGATTGTACAGAATTATTCTGAGGCACGTTACCTTCCTCCCCACTGAACTCAGACAACATGACACTATCTTGTTTTTCCTGTAATCAGAAGCTAATGGGGACTATACAGACTGCTCCCTTCCCTCTACCCCATTCTTCTCCACCTCCCTCTGAGGCAATCAAACTGTGTAATCATTAGAGAGACTAATCGAGACAACAGGATTAAGATCCAGAAGCTCACTGTAAGCCTCTGCTGAATAGTTATCTCTAAACAGGCCAAGAATAGAAGCATGAGTAAGTCAGAAGTTCTCTAAGAAAATCATAGGTCAAGTGTGAAAGAAGGGTGTAAACCTAGTTTTTGGTGATTACATTAGACTGTGTGTGAGGCTTCTGCTACAGTACAGATAGCATGTGCATTTTCTTTTTTAAAGGATACATGTTCTTTTAAAAACTCTACCATAACTTATATTTGGGAGTTGTCTGCCCTGTGTTTCTTGGCTTATTCATAGCATACGCAAAAATCCTTTTTGTATGTGCTTGTAGTGATGGCCTGGCAGTAAGCTTTTGTGTATATGAGTGCTTACTCAGCAGAAGATGTCTCAGAACCTGAAGTGTAAAGTGTATTAGAAATATTCGAAAGCTTAGTGACAAGTAAGAAGTAATGTATATAGAGCACAACTTGAGAAGAAAAGGACAATCAACTCTGTGTGTCCGAGAGAGTGTATCCATGTAGGAATGCTAGTCTTTATAAAAATATTCTTTAAGCATGAAGAGATGAACTGTGCAAAACACCTGAAGGAATAAAAAAAAGAGATCCACCAAGGCTGGGGTAAAATGGTTTTCCGCTCTTCATTGTCAAAGATATTAGAACTAAATAGGAAGCCGGGTTGCCAGAAAATCCTTATAGGTTTATTTATTTATTTACATGTTTACAGTTGGTGACAATTCTAAAACAAAATAAATGCGCAGCAGTCTTTAAGAGAAACCAAAGATAAAGTGTTGATCTTTATTCTTATTTTAATAGGCCATGGTTGCATACATATACATTTATATATAAGTACTTAATTCTAAAGAGAGGGAGAAAAAGCATGGCAGGCATGTGTATGTCTGTGTGAAATATGAATACATGTTATCTGAATGGAATATGGATTGACTGTGCATGTAGTACTTGGTAATGGGCAGTGGTAAATGTACTGGCCAGACAGCAATTGAAAATGCAGAGTTGTTTGCTTTTATTACAGTAATAAACTGATGATTTATTTAAAAAAACCCCCTGTTATTGTAATTCAATAAATTTGCTAATTTAGTGACAGGATCTTTATTTGTAAACATAAGTTTTGCCAAGATGCTATTTTTTCACTAATTTCAATAAATTTGTTACAGAAGTAACAAAAGGAAAGCGTGCCTGGGATGTTAGGAAACTATAGAGTTGCTGTACTAACATGCATAGACAGGAGTGAGTATTATAGGCTCTGCTGAGCATTCCTCAGAGGTGTTAAAGACTTTAAGCCTGTCAAGAATGTCTCCAGCTTGTACAACAAAGACAATTCAACAGTTTAATGAAAAGGTGTAACATTTCCTACAGGTAAGCTCAAGTGATCAAAGGCTATAATAGGGCTTTTGTTACTTCATTCAAAGAATGCGTTCTGGAGTTTAACCTTTGCTTTTGATGTAATGTCATCTTTGAATGCGAACGGCCTTTTCTAGGAAGAATTAAGTTGTTTGAAGTGTTTTCTGGTCTTTATTTAGGACCTGGCTTTGAAAACTAAAGAAAGTGTGGAGTAACGTGCTATAAATTATGGAAAGGCTTCAAACAGTAATCTCTAGAAGAATAACTAAAACTTATGAAGGAGAAGGTCAGGAATGGATGGTTGAATTTGATCATACTGGGTTTATGTCCAACATAGATGTCTAAAGTTTACTCATATGAGAGAACCCTTTTGGATGATAATATTAGTGAAATGTCACCAACTGATCCATTTTTGTGGATAAAGCATTTGCATTTCCATCCTGGGATAAAACAGGATAGGACAGGAACTGGATAAACAACCGGGAGTAGATAACAACAGCAAAGCTGAAACTATATAGGACCAGTATCTCCTCTAACTGCTTGAAGGATATTTCTGTTCTTGAGGCAGAGAAATAATCTTTCTCCTAAACCCTCAGCATTTTTGTTAATATTAGCAAGCCTATGACTGTGGCTGCTGATGGCCTATGTCAATAATTATTTCCTTTTGAGGTAGTGAATTTGGCATGGCTGGCAAGGAATAGTGAATTTTGCCATCTTATTTTAATCCTGCTTCAAATATGTATTAGAGTCCACAGTCACACTTTCAGCATACATGCAGATACAAAGGCAGAAGCCATAGCCTCTGGATGTGGCCAGTGTTCCTAATAAGCACTGCTACTTCCTCTCTCTCCTCACGAAAATGCAACCCAGAAAGCAGAACATCTTATTTACTTATGCTGTGCTGATACAGGGCAAAGCAGAGATACTGAAAAGTAATATGAGGCACGACTTTTAAATAAATTCAGATTAAGCAAAATATACAGAAAAAATGACCAGAAGTGACAGCAGGAAAGACATGCTGATGCTTTGTTTCTTGAGTAATGAAGCCAGATAGGCAAGGCTGATTAATCTAGTAGTTATTACCAATTAATTGATTGTCTTGGCCTGAAAGTACTATTATACCTCCATCCTCTGATATAAGGTAACTCAGGTTGTCTTTAGGAGCAGCTGCCTTGATAAAAAAACCAGAAGATTAGTGAAGGTTACAAAATGGTTTTAGGCAAGAGTGAAAGTTGTGGGAAAAATTCAGAAATGGTTTTCACATTTTGAAGCAACAATTTGGGCTTGAGGCAGGCAACAGTAGTCCCAGATTACTAGAGCATGTTATACTTTTAAATCTGAAATAGAAGGCCCTAGTGACAGGTAGGGAATTCGTACCTTTTAAAAAGGCCTCCTTGCCTGATTTTCAGTTTTCCACTCCTCCACTCTGCCACAACTCTCCAACACTAGAGAACAGATGTTGAGCCTAGAAAAACAACTGTAAGAGACTAATTTCAGATTGCCAGAAACAAGAGCATTGTGGCACATTTTTAAAGTTTACAGTGAGGTGCCCTCTCTCAAGTCATTGCCTTTAGTGAGCATCTCAGTTTTGCTACGAAGTTGGCACTGGAACTTCAGTTCAAACTAGTAAATTCATGATTGTACAAACCTGTCCATTGTCACAACTCCACAGTGTTTCATAAGTAAGCAGTGGAATTTATTTGTGCCTTTGAAGTTTTTGCAGACAAACAGAACACAGATATAAGCCTCTATTCACCACTGCTGACTTGGGAGACTGTAGGCTGCTGGGTCAGGACAACATGAAAATCTGCTGAAGCACTACCATGGTTGGAAGGTACACCACAGAGATGTTCTGGGTGAAGGTCACAAGTAAAACACGGTTCTGTTCAGATAACATAACTCTTCACAAATGTGACTTTTAAGTCCTCATTTCTCATGTGGCTTCTTTTTCCAGCCTTCAGTGAAAGGCTCTCTCTCGTCATGATAAAGACGATCTCCAAGGATGGTCTTCAGGTTCTGGCTTTTTCAGACAACCCAGACTAGGAACAAGTGTCAGGAGGACTGGAAGAGAGAAGCAAGGGCAGTCCTCTGGTGCCAGAATTATAAGGCTACTCAGATACATGCATTTCTTCTCTTGGGGGGACATTAAAGACAGATGAGGTAAAGGGATCCAAAAGAATTATGCTATGCATCCAAAGGCTTTAAATTTCTTACCCCCTTTTCTCTGAGTGATAACATGAAACTTTCTGCCTTGGCCTACCTTAAATCAGAACAATGCCACACATCTTTTTTTGTAATATTTTTAATGAATGACACCAGAAAAAACATTCTAAAAATAAAATGTGGGTTTTTTTTCAGGGAGTTGGAAATTTTGCCATGATGGACATATTGTAACTGAATATAGTCATTATGTATACTATTTAAACCATCTATATGTACCTACAGAAGAGCATAAATCATAAATCTGTTCAATAAATCTTTATGCAGGTAATGTTGTGGGGGGTTTTTTGTAGATTTTTGGTTGTTTTTTTTATAATGCATGTAATTTTATTATTTTTTTTTAATTTTATGATTTCATTTCTGTTTGTTCAGCATTTAGATTGAAAATGACCTTCCTCTGTATAGATATCAAATATGTTTTGGATCCACTGACTCAGACAAGAGCAGTGGAATTTTAGGAGGGAGGACTGAGTTGTACATTTAAGGAAAAGAACTCCCAGTTTAAGGTAGAGGCACATGTAGACAGATATTAACATGGGGAGTAGATTTGTAGTATCTCTGTCTACAGAAACATAACATTTTCATAATAGATAGGAAAGATAAGGGAAAATCCTATTTCTCCTGAAGCCAGAGGTTGCAGGATATCACTCTAAAATACTTCTCCATACCTCTTTTGTCAATGCCAGATGAATTACTTGGCAGTACAGATATAGTAAATACCAAAGAAAAAACACAATACCTACATAAACACATATGACCGATCATGCCATTCAAGGGAAGGAATCCTACTTCTGCAATTCTAAAAAAGTCTCATTTATTGTGATTTATAAGGTGTATTATTGTATACTCTTTAGTATGTTTATTTTTTTAAGTCCCAAATACATATGTTGGGCAACTTATCCAAAAGTACTCAGCTGAAATTCTTGGTCTTTGAAGAAGAAATATACAGTATATTCATTTTAGACACCACTTCATTTCCATTTCCGTAACTATTAGAGAAAATAGACTTCTACAGGATTAGAAATAAATTAACATCTCTATCGCTGTTAGCTATGGATTCTAGTTTTTGGGTAGTGCCTGCTAACCATGTGAGTTTTAGGACCACATATTAAAATTCGTTTGTTTTCTTCTGGTAAAATACTGACAAATCCATATAAATACTGCTCATATGAAACAAAGGATTCATGCTACACAACTTTCAGGGCTTATGTTGTTTTAAATTGAGACATTATTAACCAGCATATGTAGTGATTCATTTCTATGAACTCTGTGTGTGTTTCATCGCTAGTATAATTTTTTCCCCATTTTATTATGGGGTGATCCTGTGAAACTGTTTGAGGGAATAAAACAAAGGCGTATCTTGAGTGAATGTTTTCTTTATTTTATGAATTAATCCATAATTTCACTTTTAGGAGCATCTGCGAATACTAAGCAGTATTCTTTACGTCTTTACTCATAGCGAAATGGCTGAGGTTTCTGACCAGACAATGAAAAATCCTGATAAATAATTGTAAAAACTTCCTAGCTGAACAAACTATTTGCTGCTTTTACTGAGAAGCACCTCCATTTGCTGATGAGAGAAAGGAAGGTGTTTTATATGTTTATTTCATATGTATTATGAAAATGAATGTTTTACCATAGTAGTTAGCCTTAAACCATGCCACAGGGATGTTTTTTTTCATAAATTCCTACTCAGTGGAAGAGTAAACGGTTTTATATTATGGAAATTCAGATAGCTATGCTTCCTGTAGAAAAGCAAATTAACCAACTGGAATGTCCCAACTTATACACCAAATGATCGTTTCATTGTCCCTTTTGCTAGTTCCGCTGGTCACACATTCTTTTTCTTTCTAGAATAGAAATAAAGTGTAAATAATAAAATATGCTTGCTTACTAGACAAATCTGCATGCCTTCAACTGTATCATGCAAGAGAAATAGTTAAAAAACCGATTTAGTATCATGCAGTGCCTTATGAAACTTCTAAGGCAGAATGAGGCTACTGCCTTTATTAACAACGAAAACTATGGTGTTTGTTTTGTTTTACTTATAAATTGCAAAAAAATTGTAAAAACATTTTTTCTCTGAATGAGGTTCTAAGGAAATCTAATGGCAAAATATGTTTATTTAGGGAGGAGAACTGGTAAGAGTTGCAATATATGTTCTTTGTCTTGATAGGAAAAAAAATCTTAGAATTTAGGTGCAAATGTGGAATTAGAAAAAATTAGAACTCACTTTTAAATTTTTTATAGCTATTAGACAATATAGTTCTCTACACACTTGGAAAGGTAGAAACTTTCTGGACAGGTATATTATTAAGGTGTGCAATGTTGTACAAGTAACAACTTACATGTTTTCCTATTGCAAGAATTTCTTCAGTATCATAACCTTTTCCAAATCATCATCTTACATAGGAAGTTTAGCTTAATTTCACAAAATTAAATCAACTGGAATTGTTTCTGGATGTTGAATGGGGGAAAAAAATCTTGTTTCATAGTTTATTTTGTGATTAAAGATTCAAAATTTGACAATATGTAAAATGCAGTGATCTGCTTGAGACAAGAAACATATCATGTGCATTTTGGCATTGTACAGTGCTTATGTATGATGAGTAACAGTTATGTGTCCGTTTCCAAACCTATCCTCTTCATTAGAGCCAAACTTCTGTCAGTTTGCGCTTCAGTTATGGCCTGAGGTTTTGCGTCAAAAGAAGTGTGGTAAAAGAAATAAATAAGGTTTCTGGATGACTGTCTTGGACCTCTTACATTTCTTTGTGTATGAAGAAAAACTGACCAAATTGTTGGACAGATTTAGCAGCATTAAATTCTCTCTCTAGCTTCTGTCTTCTGTTTTTGATGTTCATGTGATTGATGTTTGTCTTTCTGTGCTTGTTTTGTTTGTTGCCATTCTGTTCAGTCTCATTAATGTTCAATTTGCAGCAGGAAAACATTAATTCCCATGCACTATCAAAGTTGTATTTGAAAATGCAAACATTTAATCTTATATGTGTTAGAAAATGAACTCTAAGTAAAAAAGATTTAGCCCTTATGTTGTTAAACATTTCAACTCACCTCTTTGGGAAGAGAGTGACATAAAAAAAAGTTACATTTTTGATCTTGCTGTGGAATCTCATAGGTTCAGAGAAGAGACTGCAGATTGAGTGAATGTACATAATAGGTTATCCTTTTCTTCCTATAGTTTGCTTTCCAGGTCAAATTAGTGAGGTATCACAGGATGGCTCATACACCCCTTGTCTAGACAAGTACTCTTACTATACAGATTCTGTGGTCAAATTTCAGTTTAGGTTTAGTATGTCACACACCTTGGACATGCAATAGATTTTCTTTTTCCCGCCCATTTCTGGAATTAAAGGTATTAGTTATTCAGTTGCTTTTAAATCATGATGTTATCTCACTGTTCTTTGTATAAAAACGTAGTTTCTTTTCAGTCAAACTACTCCACTATAAAACTACATAACAAGAGGGGAGTTAGATCACATTCTGACAAGTACTAGAGAAGAAAACTGCAATAGAAATAAAGCATATATATATGTCTGTGTGTATATGTATGCTCACAGCATGTAATGGTGTACAGCAGAAGACTGGCAGAGGAAATATATTAGGACAACAGCTTTACTGAGATAATGTCCTGGGAGATAACTTATCCTAAAGAAGCTAAATGAGAAATACTCTAATCAGAAAAGCATTTAACAGTTGGCAAATGTAACAGCTAATAAACACATACTGCATGTGCATCTAGTTCAGAAGTTGCATATATGAATGAACAGGTTTCTCCAATAAAGGTGGAAAGCAAAAACATTTTCTTAGCACTCAGAAATTAAAGGCCATAGTATTTTTTTATCCCTTTTCTCCTTTTTCTACAATGGAAAATTAAGCAAGAAAAGACTGAAATTTAAATTAGTTTAACTGTTGCTCTTTGATTTTACTGATGTAAAATGAGCAAGCGATGTCATTAATTTTTTTCCACTGCTAATTCTGGGGAGTCTGTGGTGGTTTCAAATTGATTTTAACCTGATTTATTCCATCAATGTATTATTTTCTAGAAAAAACCCCAGTGTTTTGGAAGACATAATTGTCCAACAACATCAGTACTTTGCCAATTGCCAAAGGGGAAAAAAATATGTACAGGAGCCCGATCTGCATTATATCCCATGTTACATTTAGTGTAGTGGAAATAGTACCACTGGTTTTTAAGAGATAGGCTCTGCCAAACTTCAGATTTCAGAAAATGTAATATTCTGACTTAAGCCTGTTTTGGGTTATTGGGAGAATATGTCATGAAGGCAAAATAAGATGGCCATGTATTTGTTATACTAAATTACAGAATCACAGAATCACTTAGGTTGGAAAAGACCTCTGAGATCATCAAGTCCAGTCTTTGACTGAACACCTTTGACTGAAGACCTTTGAACCTTTGGCCATGTCAACTGGACCATGGCACTGAGTGCCATGTTCTTTCTGAGAAGAAATTAATCCTAATGTTCAACCTAAACCTCCTCTGTGGCTTAAGACTATGTCTTCTCATCCTATCCCTGGTGACCACAACCTCCTTTAATGTGGTTGTAGAGAGTGATGAGGTCTCCCCTGAGCCTCCTCTTCTCCAGGCTAAACTACCCCAACTCCCTCAGCTGCTCCTCATAGGACTTGTGCTCCAGACCCGTCACCAGCTCTGTTGCCCTTCTCTGGACTTGCTCCAGCACCTCAATGTCCTTCTTGAATTGGGGGGCCCAGAACTAGACACAGTACTTGAGGTGCGGCCTCACCAGTGCTGAGTACAGGGGGACAATCACTTCCCTGGTCCTGCTGGCCACACTATTTCTGACATAGGCCAAGATGTCACTGGCCTTCTTGGCCACATGAGCCAGTTGCAGTGCAACATTCCTTTATATTGTTAAACAGTTGTCCCTCTGCAGGCTGATGCTAGCTGCTGTCCTAAAATAAGCAGCCCACTACTTCACAAACTGATGTTGCCATTCAAAATCCTGGTAGCATTAATGGTAACAAGGTAGCTGATAAAGTTTGTAACATGCTTGGGATCTCTTGGGTTAAAAAGGAAATGTCGAAACTCTAAGTTTAAGCAGTGGTTTACAAATTCACAAATCATTTGAGGTCTGTGTTTTTGCTCAGCTATAACATTTTTTTCTAACCAGTGCCAGTGCACCCTTGGAAAAACAATAATTTGAAAGTAGATGCCTATATACTGTTTCATCTCTTGTTAGAGAACTTAAAGAGGGAGCCATTCCTTCAAGTTGGGTCATTCTAAGGAGTTTTTCATCACAGCTTCTCTCTGACAAAGTAAGACAATTATGGGCAATGTGAGGATAAGGGGAGATGAGACAGAATATAAAGCTTTTCACCTGGAGCAGAGGATTTTTTTTCTCCCAGAGATGCATCAAAATATGTTTTCAGTTTCTGCAATTTTTTACTAATCCTGTATGTTCCTTTCAGCTGTTTCAGCATGCAGAGCATGTTTACAGACAAGATAATGTAGGCAGGATCACTAGCTGGTTATAAGAGTTATTCAAAGCTCTGTGCATAAGTAAGGATAAACAGAAGAGTTTATTTTCTTGACAAGATTCACTGTGTTGTAGTTAGATGGAGTAGGTTTAGTGTGTTGTCCTAATCCAGCTTTTACAAACAAGATATTTATTCAGCAAATCCCTTGCAGTGGATTAAAATCTTAACCTTCTGAGTCCCCTAGCATGAAGATAAAATCACAAACTAAGGAAGTCTTGAAAATATTTCTTGGTGGTATATAAACCTTTGAAAGGATGTTTATACATCTTAAAGCAAGATAAAAAATCTTACAGTATAAAAAATTGAACATAATGATCAGAAGTTTTTATTTGACTGCAAAAATAACTAGTAAAAATAGGTATTAACAAATTGTTCTCATACATGGGCTATTAATGGAGTCTTTCCAATTGAGATCTACAAAATAATATTCAGTTAGGACTTTTGATAGGTCAAGAAGAGCTACTAAAACTCAGGGCAGCACTTCCTTGTATAGACAAATGATTAAACTAACCTTTGGTCAAACTCATCTTTCTACACCAAATTCTGCTTTTACAATGTCTTTAATAATTAGATTCTCTCCTGATGAAATTTCTTTTTGTCTTTTTTTTTTTCCTTTTGGGGAGGCGTTCTGTCATTCTGCATGCTAGAAATACATTATTGCTTTACACTGAAGAATTTTTTCTACAGAAGCTTGCCACAATGATTAGTTTATGAAAATTGTTTTGAGACATATTTTAAAAAGTTACAGCTATATTAAAAATGAGCTTCTCTCTCAGAACAAGTGAATATTTTTTCTGTAAATACCAATCTTCACACAATGAAGAGTGAATTTCATGGAGATGAGGTGTAACTGTAAGTGCATATTCAAGTTTGGAGCCAAAAGTTTGAGATGCTAAGCCATATAGTAGACAGAAGCAAAGCTACCTTTGCCAAAGAAATGTCTTACTATACATCACAATGAGAGACTATTATATTTCAGGAAATAATCCATAATTCCAGAAATTATTTAAATATTCCTGGATGCTAAGTTTCAAGCAGACCAAGACGATATATAACCGAGTGAAGCCAGTGGTAAAACACCATACCACAAAGCCTGGCCAATTTTTTTTGGTGCATCAGAAAATCCTTCTTTCCAAAGATAAACTAGCCTTGCTTAGATTTTAACCTTGTGGTTACAAAAGCTCTTGCTTTCCTCGTACAAATTATAGTCTAACAGATTTTACTCTTTTCTGTTTTCTGTCTGTTGGTCTCCTCTTGTCCAACAAGTGAAAAACCTCTTGATGTGAAGTCAGCAGTCTGGTATGGGAGGTAGTAGAGATACTGTGAGTAGCAAACCACTGCTTCAGAGGTGGCATGTGAATAATTGCTGTTGAGCTGTTGGAGTTGCCAATCTGGCACACAGAATGGTGCCTGCTGAAGAGTGCAGCCATGCTAGGAAAAGTCATCATTCCCTTCCGCGTCCTTTCTGTATGCAGGGTGGGGAGATTCCAGTATCCATTAGGCTTTTTGTTCACTATCACTATCACTCATAAGCAGCTGTCACATATCGTATTTTCCATCCTTTCAAGCATCAGATGTGGTACTACTGAATAGCTGCAGCACATTGATTCTGGAGCGGTGGTTATGCCGGGTTGCTGAGTGACTATTAGCTGTGGCAGATCAACAGACTTCTTCCCAGTAGTACTCCTAAGGGGGTCCTCAGTAAAAAGGCAGAATGATTTTTGAAGTTTCCTTTTCTATATGTCTGCCAAGAGCTTCCAAAAATAACCGCTATTGCTCCTGCTATTAGAGCTGAGGCTGGAGCTACGCACTTGGGGAGCATTCGCTGGGCTCAGCGTGGATCCTGGCATTTCAAAGCCAGTACTACTCCATGTGTAATTCAAGCAGAAAAGTACTTACACCCCTTGCCCTGCAGTGGGCTAGGCCAACTGTCCTGATGAATTTACAGGCTTTAACGTTTCACAACCACTTAACATTAAGCATGACTCCATCTGACCCCTAGCCCTCCCAGGATGGAGTAACAGGCCATTCAGTGCCTTACTTAATTGGTAAGGCAAGATAACAACGAGAGTAAAAGAGACACGAAGACAGATCATGCCTAAATGAACACAGGGGAGCTTAACCAGCAGGAATAAGAATAACTAAGATCTTGTGCCTATTGTTTGCATAACATCCTGTTTTTATAAATGCAGCTTCCTATCAACACTTCAATCACACTTATAAACGCAAAGAAAAGGATGAATGCAGGTGCTTGTGACACAGTAGGGATGACTGCACAGCATAAGTTGATCTGCCATATATCTTTCCAGAACAAGGAAAAAAAATCTTGCACAATTTTTTTTCCCAAAGACCTCAGTACAGCACTGCATTCCTTTTTTTTTTTTTTTTTAACAAGAGTAGCCAATTTAGCAACACAAAGGAAATAAAAATTCATCTTTGTACATCTAAATTTATTTTAAAACTGGCTCTGCAGAAACAAGGTCTCTACAACTTTTATAAAAGCAATATTCTAGCCTTTTTTGGATTCCTTAAAAGTGCTTATCAAGATGAATGAGAACAGTGGTGTGTAATTTCAAAAATGTAATTGCTTTTCTCTTTAGCTTTCTCTAAGCATTTTCAAGGTCATCCATAAAAAGGGACAGATAAACCTATAATCCAAGTCTTCTCCTGGTGTTCCATGCCAACACATATTATTTCCTGAATAAAAGTTTTACAACTTTTGAATTGTTCATTTCTACTTTCCCCGTTCTCAAAAGAGAGTATGAAACTCCTACCGGTTTGCATACCATGACTAAACCTCTGAGTGACCATGAAGCAAAGTATACTTATGTGTATTTTGAAGAACAGATGCAAATGGATGAAGAAAATTTATTTCCTTGGCATCTGCAGTGTGTATCAATTCTGGTTTAGCTCTTCAGTCTCACATGTAAAGAGTGGGCCTGTTCAGAGAGGTTGCAAAATGTGAGCTCATGTCCTCTGCGTGGTATATTCAGACCGGCTTTAGGAGGAGGTTGCCTACCAGTGAGTTTGTCCTCTCCTCTTCTTGGGCCACATTCGAGCAGCTGCTGTTTTCATTCTCACCACAGGATTCTTCCCTGAAGGGTATTGAGGGGAGCAACATCAGTGCTGCACTGTTCCTACAACTGCCTACATACAGTTGAAAAGTTTCCTGGAACAACATCAGTTGGTGTGCTACCCAATTGGACCCTCATGCTGGACCATGAGGATGGTGGTAGGATGCAGTTGGAAAGGTGCCAAGGTGGACATTCTTTCTGTGTATATAAAATGTGACAAAAACATCCTATAAATACTTACACATTGCCATGCCATGTCTTTTCTGGGGCTTGTAGTTCTAGAACCTGGTTCATTTCAAACATCACTCAAGGAAATGGTAAATCTCCTCACAAGGAGAGTATCCACCATCAGTATAAATCTGTCATTTTCAAGATGATTCTTTTAAATCTTGGGACTGTTTCAGCATTAGTTTCCTCAACTCAAGAGGATTTGCAGTATCTTGAAAGGGACATGAAGAACCAAACTCCAATTTTTCCTTGGTATCTTTATATCCCAAATTAACACTCACCCTGCTCTGACACTTCAGTTTTTGTGATAAAGCCACATCAGAAACCTGAAATATTGTCTAAAAAGCAAACTGGATAGAGATAGAGAAGTGGAAAGAAAGTTGATTTTTTTCTATTAAGATCATTTTGGAGATTTACTTCTTTGACTGAAAGAAATGTTGAAGAGTCATATTTTATAGCCAAAATTTATGCTCAGTGTCAGAGGTCCTCTATATCAGCTGACATTTTCATCATCATGTCAAGGGTCTATGAGGACGAAGCATATTGCTATCACTGAACATTACATCTCTTGCTCTCAGGAGGTAAAAGAAGACTCAGTAACCTACGTTGTGTCAGCTCAGGTACCCTAGGCTATGCCTCTTGATTGTGTAGAATCTAATGTGCTGTTCTTGTATTGGTGACCCTTCTCCCATTTATCTTTTTATTCTGGATTTGCATATGAGCTGTTATTTCCAGTGTCCTCCTGTCCAACAGAACAATACATATGCACTCTTACATAAAAAAATTATTTCTGATTATTTCCTTTGGGACACACATGCACACATGTCAAGCCAACAAAAAGCTAAACAGTGTTACCTGGAAAGATATCCTATTTTTGGTGTGCTGTCATGTAGAGATGCATGAAACCCAGAGATATTGCATTAGCTCATTGTTCTCTTGCTATTACAGAGTATTAAATGCAATTCATCTCTCCTCTGTCTAGCACTACGGGGCACAGGCATTTTCTGTTCAGCTATCTGCGTATACATAAGCAATACCATATTAAACATCTAACTATGTTATAGTCAGTCATCAATTTCTACAATAAAATAAACAAATTTATTTCATTAAGACAACATATAATGTCTCAGGATTTTCATTGGCTACTTTTTTCATCTTGTAGTGCACCTGTAGTTTCTACTCTCCTCTAGGAATCTTAGAAGTGCTAAATGTTCTGCAACTTGGGTACATGCTTCTGTTATTGTGATCAACAAAAATATTCCAAATGGAACTCCAATGACAAAATTGGCATTTGGGGACAGGCTGCTGGGGAGAGTTCTTCCAGAGGACTACTTGCTCCTTCCTTATTTAGTATCCCACTCTGATCTACCAGAAATCTGATTCATTAATCTTCTAGACATACTGGAAAATCCCATCTATTTTAGTAACCACAAGAGAATAGAAATGGTTGAGGGTCCTGAGATTATGATTGATCTTTGTTAGGTAATCTATGGAAGACACTCTATTAAATTATGTTGATCGACACTATTTGAGTTTGTAACGTTCAATTAATTTTTTTAAGGGTTCCAAAGTCTGGATTGCTGTCGATTAGCATTGTTATAAATGGATATAAATATGTTCCACAAACCGTAGCAAATTGAACTGTGAGATTTTTGTCAGTGAAATTATTCCTAAATCAATTATTCATAAGTAGTTCAAATGATGATTAAGTTTAATGCAGTGCCTACTCAACAGAAGTAGGAGAGCTATTGAGAAAGCCTTCTTTGAAGAGCCAGTTTGCCTTGTTTCATGGTAATCCTAAATTGATTACTGGCCAAATAGCTCTGATTTTCTGTTATATTTCACTGAGTTTGTTTATGTGTCTTACATTTCATTTTCTGCCATAAATTTCAGTTATGGATTTTCATGAATTTGGGAAGGAAAGCCAAAATAATTCTCTTTTATTGTTACTGTAGCCAGGGGGATTCTTAGAAATTGAACCTGTCAGTAATTGTTAGCATTGTTTTCCACTTCTCTGTGGAAAAACAAACAAACAAACAAAACTATTGCTCCTTCTAAACAGAGGAGATTTAGGGATCCCTACAAGACAAAACTTCTGTGGCTTGCTTTAGGTGTAGGTGTGAGGCCATTATCTGGCAATCAACTACTCTGTACAAAACTCTCTGGCATTTGGTCTCAATTTCCACTTTGAAGTCTCTAGCATTAGTATTTCAGAAAGCAGCATTAAGTTGTCCCTTCTCTGTCTCACGGAAGCACTGTAATGATAAAATAGTGCCGGTGGATCTCTGTGGGTAGGTGACAAAAAGGTCAATATTGTTGCAAGAAAAGAGGAAGTCATCATTGTAGGTATCATCCACTCTATCCCCGGTCACGTAGAAATGAGAACCTCATCTGTTTTGTCTAAACTCCTGTTAGCAGAAGATGGGGATTTTTTAAGAACAGCAGGGTTTTCAGGGAATCTCTTCAAGTTTGAACAGGGATTGGACTGTTTGCATTTCACGTTTTTCAGAACATTCAAAGCTATTTCCAAAGCATGGAAATTCTTTCTTGTCCAGGACTGGAAGAAACTGAAACTTCCAACACCACTCAATCAGCTCGGCTAAAAAGAAGCTTTTGTCTGAGATGTTTCCCACGTTAGCTGGGAGTATGTGAACTCTAAATAAAGAAGGAACAAGAAGACACTGATATTCTGTCTCTTGGATATTTGTCTACCTCCAAAATCAGATGATACAGTGCACCTTCACAAGCCAAATTAATCAATTTAATTATGAGTACCTTGAGGGGTTTCATTCTATTAGAAAAAACCTGCTTACATCATGCTTTTCCAAAATAATCCTATCAGTGCATTTACTCAAGCAGATGAATCTTGAGCTGTCCTCTGGGCTTCAAAAAATATGTAATAACTTGCTGTAATAATATTAACAGAGAAGTGGGGAAAGGTTCAGTTACTAACACTACACAATTCACCTCAAACCTTGTTTTTTTTAAATGTTTTTTCAAATCAGAAACGTAATTTAAGGATAAGACATTGTTAGCTATCCTGCCTTGCTTGGGGCTTTGCTGCAGAGTGACAGGTCTTTCTTCCTCTGTAGACTGAATGCTCTAATTACACCTACTGCAAGTCAGAGCTACAGTGCTATAGCATCAATGCAAATGTCAGATGTCTTTTCACTTTAAACTGTCTAATCTCTAATAACAGTGTCTTATTTCCAGGAAGAGTTTTTAGGAAATTTCTTTATATTTAGATACCCTTTATTTGTCTCCTTCATCTTTATGTCACTAATTGTGTTCAATATCATATTTCTTTTCAGAGGTCTGAGTGTAGAGCTTTGAAAGTTTATATGTTAATTGCCAAGGTCAAAAGAAAGAGAAAACATGCTCTGATTGTTTAATGACAAGTAGTGTGATTTGAAACAGAAGTTTAATGGAGTATTCT